>NC_089700.1:5225000-5525000 GCF_031753505.1 Anomalospiza imberbis
GGTCAGCCTTATTTATTTCCATAATGACAAATTAGGCACAATCATTATTCCAGTCTGTGTGAGACAATTTAATTCTAGGTCACGCTTGCACTCTTAATGAAAGCCTTGGCGAAGCCTTCCCTCAATCCATTTTCCTTCTCCCCAGCTGATACCAGTCCCCATCTACCCAAGTGTGCTGAAGAATTTGCTCCATCCATCAGGTTTTAGAGAGCTGTCAGAGGAATCAGGATGTTTGTCTGCTGCCAGAGACAGCACAGCCATGCCCAGCAGGGATGGGGGTCTCCTTCCTGGCCCCCAGTCTCTTCTGCCCACCCAGGAAGGGTTGTTCCTCAGCCCTTTGGGTTTTTCCCTATTCCTTTGTTTCCCAAGGGGAGAGCAAAGGCTGGGGAGCAGCTTGCAGTGCCTGGCCATGGCATTGGCAGGATGGGGGCAGGGGGTCCTATCACCCCAAAGCTGGGGATGGGAAGGAAAACAGGGCAAACTGAAGCCCCAAACCAGCCTCTCCTGTGACTAAACCCCAGCTTTCCTCTGGGTTCTCACATCCCAGGCATGTGGGGCACAGGATAGGTGGCACTGGTGACTTGCACATCCATGAACAGCTTTACTCCTCCTTCCTGCTTCAGCTTTCCCTGCAGGACAAGCTGGGAGCTCAAACTTCCAAGCAGGGCAAGTGGATGAATTCTTAGGCATTTCCCACCACAGACCAACCCACCAAAGCTGTTTGGTTCACCCAAAAGCGGATTTACTTCCAAATGGTGACATTTGCCACATTAATTTATTTTTTAAAGGGGGAGAACAAGGTGCAAACAGGCCAAAAGGATCCCCTCCTTGGTGTCCCCACCACTCACCCCTGCTCCTCCATCATCTCCTGCAGCTCCATGCACTTCAGCTCCACCCGCCGCTTGCGCTCATGGTCCAGGATTTCCCGGTGAGCCTTCTTCACCATGCTGGGCTCCACCAGCCTCACCTCCTCCTCGCCCTTGTGCCACGTTCCTGAGGCACTGGGCTGGGGGAAGCCATTGGAGGCTTCCTGGGGCGAAGGCACGTCAGCCCCATTGTTGTAGAGAGCCATGATTGCCTGGAAGGGAGAGAAAGAGTCAGGATCAGTGCCTGTCCTGCTTCCCCTCTCACCCCGTGACAGTGAGGGGACGCTGCAAGGACCTGAGGGTAAAATCAGTCTTGAAAGCAGGTTGATGGGACAGTGACTAGATGTCCCTGCACCTTGCTTCAAAAGCAAGGCTGGGGCTACTTCCACCACCCTGACAAGAGGGCTGGCTCCTGGGAAAGAGAGGAGGATGATCTGCTCCAGCCTTGTACTGGAAAAACCTGGCCAAGGGTGGGTCTGTGGGGCCCAAGACTCTACAGCAGCAGCAGGACATGGACCCCATGGACCCCATTGTCAGCCAGTGTGGGTTTGGAGCAGGGACCGGCATCTATCCTTACAGTCCTCTAGGGACCCAAGAGCCTCAGATATCTGCATTTCCCAGCTGCACTGGCTGGTTTGGTTGCAGTGGTGGGACATCCTGATGTCTGGCTCAGGCAGCAAACATTGCTGATGCTGTTGAGCCATGGCCTGGCACTCTTTGGCTATGGCCTGGCAACCTCTGGCATGGCCCAGTGTGGGCTGCAAGGGGAGATGATGATCCCCACCAGCCTCTGCCTCCCTGCCTTCTCCCTACTCCTTCATCTTCACGTGTCTCTGCCTCCTCTTTCCACCACACAGTCAGTCAATGTGTCCTCACTTGGCTCCAAAAATAACCCCTGGAAGAGGACAACTGTCCCTGAGCAGCACTGCTGTGCTGATGCTCCCTGAGCCTGAGGGAGAAGATGCTCCCAAATCTCCTGGATCAACCAGACAGACACAGCCCTGTCTCAGCACCCTCAGGCCATCAGTGCATGGCTGAGCACCCATTCCTCACTGTCCCTGTTGTCCTGCTGTGCCCCAGCTCCCCCGCCCAGCACCCCAGCCCTCTCCCAAGCATGGGATGCTCCCACTGGAGATCTGCTGCCTTAACCACCAGCTCCACCAGGCTGCAAAGGCACCACCTGGCCTTTACAGGGGCCCTGCACAAAGAGAAACAATCAGAAGCAAAGGCAGAGTATCCTGCCTCACTCTCTAAGCTGGATTTGGGCTTGGAGAAGCAGCTTTTTCCAGAAAGTCACTTCTCTGAGGTGTTTCTATCCCAGGGATCCTGCTGGAGAAGCTTTTCCAAGGATGGGTGATGCCTGAAAGTCATCTCCTATGCAGGAAGCAGCCAATCCTTGGGTGGCTGACCCATGCTGCCCATGCACGATGGGGCAAACATGGGCCCAGGGAAGGAGGCATCCCTAAGCCCAGCAGAAGTGGAAAAAGTAGATGGATCAGGGACTGATCCACACTGTTTCAAGCCCAGGAAATGTTTGCCATTCCCAGTGTACCATTCTACCAGGATACCAGGCAGTTCAGAGCTTTCCAAGGCCATGCCAGTTGGGACAGAGCCAGGGTGGGAATGCAGATGACCTACGAGAGGCTTTGATGAGGTTTCTTTGCTGTTTGAGAAGAGAAAATACCTCAGAGCCCTCCCTGAAGTGGTGGGGATCCCAACCTGGCCAGAAGGTGTCTCCCACCCCACAGCATCCCCACAGGACATCCCTGTCTTTCCTGCTTCCCGTTGGCTGCCCCACACAGTCATTTCTCTCCCACGAGCCTGCCCAGGGAGGACAGCAGCTGAGTGCTTAATTACAAGGTGCTTTTTTTTTTTTTTTCCCCATTACTACCATGAAGAGAGGAGCCAGCTGCCTTTATTTCCGCAGAGGCACGGGGGAGGTCCTGCTGGTGCAGCAGGAGCCAGGCAGGGCTCTGCACTCCTGGATGCTCATCCCTGCACCTGGAGGGTCCCCCTCTCCCCCCCTGCCTGCAGCACCCACGTTTCAGACCCCATGACACACCCTGCTCAGCCCTCCCTGCCCACCCTGAACCCAGCCCCCTCCAATATCCCAGGATGGCTCCAGGCTGAAGAACAGAGATGCTGCAGAAAAACCTGCCCTGGGGGCTCCTCTCCCTCTTTCTCCCATCAGGACATGAAGCCAAAAACCTGGAAGGAAGTCAGGGAAAGGGGGAAGCTCCCTGCTTAGAAACCTTTCCCCACAGAAGGGCTCGGGAAAGGAGAGAGGATGCTTTCTGCAGCAGCCTCTGCTTGCTTGTCCCCAGTGGGAATTCATTTTATCCCGAGCCCAGCAGTGGATAAATTCATTGCTGAAAAATCTTGAGACTGTGTGGGATATAGAGCTGGGCAGGTAGATGGAGACAAACTGGCAGCTGGATGGGTACCTGTGAGAGAAGGCTGCATGGTGGGGGAGGCATGCAGATCCACCAGGAAATGCTCCCAGTTCCCATGAAAAGGATGGAGTTGGAGAAATCCCCTTGCACCTGGGGTCAAGAAGGTGGAGCTGGACTGGGGATGGACATGGTACTGCATCCCAGTGTCCCCTCAGCCTGGAGCAATATCCACCGTGGGAGCTGCCCCCTGCCTCAGCCACAGCACGGGCAGGGAAACAAAGGAATGGGAAAAACCCACCCACAACCCTCCTCCCAGCTCTCCAAAGGGGCCCCAGGCAAGCCAGCCCTACACTGCTGGTGACAATGGGGACAAGGCATCAGGGCAGAGGGAGCCCATGTCCCCCAGCTGGGTCTGTGCTGTCCCTGCCCCACAAGGAGAGCCCCAGCGATGCCCTGCACTCACAAGGGATAGCTCAGGGACACAGAGTGGCTGCCACCACCACGACCTCAATCCACTGGCCACCACACAGGGACCACTGGCTCTGCCAGCACCAAAATCAGCACCAAACCCATCAGCACAGCCCTGGCCAAACAGCAGTGGTTTCCCACCCCGCTCAGCACTACCCCAGTAATAAAGATGATAGTTAAATATTTCATTATCTGCAGTAATTACCCACAAAACATCCATCACTGGCAGCCACTGCCTGGCTGCCTCACCCAGAGGGAGAGGAGGCATCCTGGGGTGAGCTCTGTGTCTCCACACACTCCCAAAGGCTGCAGGATGTAGCTGGGGACAGTTGCTGACATCCATTCCCATGTCCCAAATTCCCTTACTGGCACCCAGGAGGGCCCAAACCCCCTGGCACCATGGGCTGGAGCTGCTGGGGAGACTCCTGAGCAAATCCCTGTTTTCCCATATTAATTAGGCATTTGCCCACATATTTGGGATCCTGATCCTCTTCCTACGTACCACCTTGGGCCCTGGGGAGGTCAATCCAGCTTTTCAGCTTGCAGGTGCTTTCTGATACCTGGATTAGAGCTTTTGGAAGTGTTCAGAGATGCCCCATCCTCCATCCTCACCTCCACCCCTATCTTCAAACTCATCCCCGAATTCCATCCTCATCCCCCATCCTCCTCCTCCTCCTCATCCTCTTCCTCATCATCTTCCCCATTGACCATCCTCATCCCCATTCTCCATACCCATCCCTATTCTCCATTCTCCTCTTCATCCCCATCTTCCATCTTCATCCCTCTTTTCCATTGTCCTCCTCCTCACCTTCCACCACCATCCTCCATCCCATGCCTGGGTCTCTCTCCCTCCCTCCCCAGCCATGCTGAACCACACCCAGGGTGTGGAGGACCTGGGCACCTGCAGTACCAGCTCAGAGACTGCCAGGACAGAAAGAAGAACAGACACACTGCACTGTGCCCGTCACACAGCCAGGACAGGCCCTGACAGCTCAGGGTGCAAAGCCCGGCCTCGCCATCCTGCCAGAGTTTGGGGCTGCTGGTTTCCAGCCAAGATGTGAACGGAGCTCACTCCCTGTGGGCTGGGGTGGGGTGGCCCAGGATGTGACCGCCCCCATGTCCCAGCCCTGGGGCCATTCCACCCGGGCTTTGTCCAGCTCACAGGTTCAGAACTCCAGCCCGAAAGGAAAGAAGCAAAATGATGGGGAAAAGAGTGTTATTTCCCCAAACTGCTTTGGCCCTTTTATTTCCCAGCCCAGAACAAGCCCCTTCCCAGCCGGCTGGGCTAAAATCCCCCTTGGGCCCCGCTCAGCCCCCGGGCCATGCCCGCAGCCCCCGGCGCTGAGCAGCCGCCGCAGGGCCCTGCCGCCGTACTGCGGCTGGAGCCGCTTCCCGGGGGGAGCGGGGATGGCAGCGGGGAGGAGGCAGTGCCTGGATGCTCTCCCGGGTGCCTGGATGCTCTCCCGGCATCTCTCCCTCGCTAGGGAAAGGCGGCAGCGGTCCCCGGGCATCCTGCCCCCTCCCCGTGCCTCGGTGCTAATTAAAGCCGCCTCCGGCCGGTGCTCCATTAATTCTCGCCACATCCAGCTGCACCAGCCGGGGCGGCCGTGAGCACCCGCGTGCCGGGATGCGGGCACGGGATGTGGGCACAGAGCCCAGGACGGCGGCTCCCTGGACCACTCGTGCACTGAGCGTGCCAGAGCTCGGCTCCAACACGCCAGCGACAGCCCAGATGAGGTGAGGATGCTCCAGTCACTCCAGAGAGGCTGAGAGGGGTGGTCCCCGTGGTTCTCCTGCCTGTTGAGATCTCATCAGGACACACCACCACCGACTGAAACTATAACCCTGTCCCCCGGCATGCACAGCCCCATCCCAGGCTGCTCCCTGTCTGTGCTGTGGCGACAGCTGGGAGAAGATCTTTTTTTTCAGGACACAAAATATGCCAGAACACCATGGCTAGGCAGCCAGCCTCCTCTGAACACCCAGCTGGAGTTACAAGGAGGAAAAGTCCAGGGTTGCTGCCATTAATTGGGCTGACCTTCTCCGGAGCTGCCTTCCAGTGCCAAAAACTGTGAGTCAGACCTTCAAGAACGAGGAAAAAAGGCAAATGTGGCTTTAAAAGTGCAGCCATTCTGGGGCTCGTTAGCACTGCCCTCCAGCCCCAAGGCACAGGGACGACGTCCGACGTCCGTGGGAAGGGGCAGTGGGAATGGATGGGTGACAGCCCTCCCCGTGCTTCCATCCCTATTTCCCCAAGCCCAGAGCATCTTTTCCTGTAGCTGCCTGAACAGATTTTGACACCTGACAGACTTTAAAGCAATTAGTAAAGAATATATGGATGCTGGCTGGGGGGTCAGGAGCTGCAGATGCATGTGCATCTACGTCTGTGCAGATATATATATATACACACACATATAAAAATACATATATATTTTAAAATAGATGAGGAGGCTGGTGGAGAAGCTAAACAGTTGCTAAGCAACTGGGCTCCTTCCTGGCTTGGGGATGTAGGGATGGAGGAGCCAGGGTTGGGGATGGGTCCCACACTGGACAAGCATCACACAGGGGTGTGGGCACAGAGATCCCCTGGAGATGATCCAGGGAAAAGGGCACAATGGAGGGTGAGGAGCCAGGATTTACTCCTGTCCCCAAAATGCTCCATCTGAAGCCCCCCCCAGCCTGAACCCCTTGGGCTGTTGGCTATTGAGGAGCTCCACTCTCAGCTCTGGCTGGAGAAGAGCTGGTGGGAAAGGGGTCACCCCATGATAGGGAGCAGCGCCAGGACCCATGCAGTGACCCCATTCCTGAATCAGGGATTAGGGAAAGGAGCAGCACATCCACGTGGCAACAGCAATCCCCCCCATGCTGAGTGGAGAGGCAGCAGATCCAGGTGATGGATTTTCCTACGGGATCCCCAGCCCTGTACCCCTTTGGCCACACTTCCCTCATCCTCTTGGAAATGCCCTGCCAGACCTTCCCCAAACAGGAGGTGCTAAAACAAGGAATGGGGATTGAGAGGGGGAACAGCCACCTCAGGTTTTGCACCTTTGGGGCCATTTGCTTTCTGGGCAAGGAGTCAGGAGGAGGTACGGTCAGCACAAGGCCCATCACCCCTCTGAGGAAGGGGAGTACTAACACTACTACAAATAAAAACAATTATTGAGCACATGGAGGAGCAGGGGGATGACTGTCACAATGAGGTCACCTTCCCCAATGGGGACACAATCCCTGTGAACAACCCCTGGAGCTGAGCACTGCAGGTAGAGGGGGGGTCACGGCCAGTGCAGGGGGAGCATCCAGTTGGGAATCCCCCCCACCGCCCCCACCGCCCCCCCCACCCCGTGGCTGGCTGGGTGGTTGTGTAACGGGAGGAGCTATTCCGGGGTTTGAGCACATTATATAAGCCACGGGCCACCTGGCCGGGGAAAACGGGAGCTGGGAGACAGGAAGGAGGAGGAGGAGGAGGAGAAAGGACTCTGGGGATTGGGGACCCCCACATCTGGCAGACCCTCAGCATAAGCACTAACCCCACAGGGTGACCTGCACCCCGCAGGCATCCCCTGCCCAGAGATATGGGGTGAGCACCCTCTGCTCCCTGCTCCAGCAGCCTCCAGGACTCACTGCCACACACCCACCCACAACTGGATCTGGCCCCTGGGGCACGAGACCCTTTGTCCAGGGGAAAAGCAGCATTTTCTTGGCACCAGAGACAAAGCCAACCGAGACCCCTGCACCCCTCTGCCTGGCAAAACCCTTGCTTGCCATTCCCAACAGTGACCAAGGACCAAAGGTTCCCTTAAAATGTGCCAAATTTCTGGCTCTGAGAGTCCCTGACATTCCCTGTATGCATTGTCAGGATGAGTCCTGGGGCAGGGGGAGGCAGGTGGGATGCCAGGAGAATTCTGGGGAAAGCAGGTGAGACACAGAGGGTGGCACTGTGTGAGGCCACGCTTGCAGAGTGGGACAGAGCGATGACGATGTGTGTTTGGACACAAACACTGTCCCCAAAATCCCCCCCAGCAGGGGTGTCCCTGTGCTCCTGCCAGAGAAGAATCCGCATGCCAGGGCAAGGAAACCAGTGAGCATCTGCACCCTCGGAGAAGGTCCTTGACATCTGTCATCAACCTGAGACACCTCCAAATCCTGCCAGCTCCCAGGTGACCCCCCAACAGCAGTGGGAGCACAGGCAAACCAAGACACATCCAGTCTGAAATCTTGCTCTGGAGGAAATGAATGAACCTGTGTCCTCTGAAAGCCACCTGCTCCCCCTGAGCCATGGCCCGACCCCTCACCACCAGCCCCCTGCATGGCACAGCCCGGACATCCCTGGGGACAAACCTGATCTGGGAAGGAGAAGCACAAAACACTCCCAAAAGACAAGCGGTTGAGTTGCTGCTGTGCCTCCCCGCTGCCAAGCCTTGCCCCCTCTCCTTCCCTCGTGCAACACCCGCAGGGTTTGAAATCTCATCAGCCAAACCCTCCCCAGCCCAGCCTGGGGGTCCACACAGCAGAAAAAGGGGCTTTGGGGACCTTGTCTCCCACCTGCACCACACAAGGCACCAGCATCTGCTAAGGGATCATCCCTGTCCCGTCCTTCCCAGCCAAAAATCTACTGCTGGGGGTCACTCACTGTCCCAGTCCCATCCTGTCTCCCCCCAGCATGGAAAAGAGGGATGTGGGTGCCCCCCCAGCCATTCCCCCGGCACCAGGGAGCCCCCGGCATATCCGCGTCGCTGGAGGGACCCCCTGTACCCCAAAAGTCACCTCATGTCCAGACTCCTCACCCCATCCCACACCCCCTGGAGCATAAAACCTCACGGGGCGACACCCCCGGCACACCCCCCCCAGTGGGGTCCCCAGCTGTCCCAGCACGCACAATACCATGCACGCCTTCCCCATCCCTTCCAACCACGTCCTTTGGAGACCCCAGTTCCCAGCCCCCTGAGGAGCACCGCACCCCCAAATCCCCATCACTGGGGGCCGTCACCCGCCTGTCCCCAGCACCACCGGATGGGTGGGGGGGTCTCGTCCTCCCGCACCCCTTGCACCTCCCAGCGTCCCCCTCAGGGCGCAGTGCGCTCCCACCGCCCCCCCCCTCGCCCTTCCCGGCCCCCCCTGCCCGGTGCCGGCCCGACAGCCCCGGGCCCGGCCGCGCCTCACCTCGCCCCGCCGTCCCGCTGGGCCCGGCGCCGCTGGGTCTCTGTCGGCCGCAGGGGGTGCCGGGGGTGCCGGGGGTGCCGGGGGTGCCGGGGGTGCCGGGGGTCCCGCCGGCCGCGGCCCCTCCCGCGCGGCCCCGGCGCGGCCCCTGCTGAAGTGCTGGACAGCTCCGGCACACGGAGCCGCCCGACACAGAGCGCCGCCGCCGCGGGGGAGCGCGCCGCCGCCGCCCGCAGCGCCGCCTGCCGGCCGGAGGGCGTGTCTGCACCGCGCCGCGCTGCTGCGAGACCCCTGCCGTCCTTACAGAGCCCCGTCATCCTTACACAGACCCCTGCCGTCCTTACAGAGCCCCGTCATCCTTACACAGACCCCTGTCATCCTTACACAGACCCCTGTCATCCTTACACAGACCCCCGTCATCCTTACACAGACCCCTGCCGTCCTTACAGAGCCCCGTCATCCTTACACAGACCCCTGTCATCCTTACACAGACCCCTGTCATCCTTACAGAGCCCCGTCATCCTTACACAGACCCCTGCCGTCCTTACACAGACCCCTGCCGTCCTTACAGAGCCCCGTCATCCTTACACAGACCCCCGTAATCCTTACACAGACCCCTGCCGTCCTTACAGAGCCCCGTCATCCTTACACAGACCCCTGCCGTCCTTACAGAGCCCCGTCATCCTTACACAGACCCCTGTCATCCTTACACAGACCCCTGTCATCCTTACACAGACCCCTGTCATCCTTACAGAGCCCCGTCATCCTTACACAGACCCCCGTCATCCTTACACAGACCCCTGTCATCCTTACACAGACCCCTGCCGTCCTTACAGAGCCCCGTCATCCTTACACAGACCCCTGTCATCCTTACAGAGCCCCGTCATCCTTACACAGACCCCTGTCATCCTTACACAGACCCCTGCCGTCCTTACAGAGCCCCGTCATCCTTACACAGACCCCTGTCATCCTTACAGAGCCCCGTCATCCTTACACAGACCCCCGTCATCCTTACACAGACCCCCGTCATCCTTACACAGACCCCTGCCGTCCTTACAGACCCCCGTCATCCTTACACAGACCCCCGTCATCCTTACAGACCCCCGTCATCCTTACACAGACCCCTGTCATCCTTACACAGACCCCCGTCATCCTTACACAGACCCCTGCCGTCCTTACAGACCCCCGTCATCCTTACACAGACCCCCGTCATCCTTACAGACCCCCGTCATCCTTACACAGACCCCCGTCATCCTTACACAGACCCCTGTCATCCTTACAGAGCCCCGTCATCCTTACACAGACCCCTGCCGTCCTTACACAGACCCCTGCCGTCCTTACAGAGCCCCGTCATCCTTACACAGACCCCTGTCATCCTTACAGAGCCCCGTCATCCTTACACAGACCCCTGTCATCCTTACAGAGCCCCGTCATCCTTACACAGACCCCTGCCGTCCTTACACAGACCCCTGTCATCCTTACACAGACCCCTGCCGTCCTTACAGACCCCCGTCATCCTTACACAGACCCCTGTCATCCTTACAGAGCCCCGTCATCCTTACACAGACCCCTGTCATCCTTACACAGACCCCTGCCGTCCTTACAGAGCCCCGTCATCCTTACACAGACCCCTGCCGTCCTTACAGAGCCCCGTCATCCTTACACAGACCCCTGTCATCCTTACAGAGCCCCGTCATCCTTACACAGACCCCTGTCATCCTTACACAGACCCCCGTCATCCTTACAGAGCCCCGTCATCCTTACACAGACCCCTGTCATCCTTACAGAGCCCCGTCATCCTTACAGACCCCCGTCATCCTTACACAGACCCCTGTCATCCTTACACAGACCCCTGCCGTCCTTACAGAGCCCCGTCATCCTTACACAGACCCCCGTCATCCTTACACAGACCCCTGCCGTCCTTACAGAGCCCCGTCATCCTTACACAGACCCCTGTCATCCTTACACAGACCCCTGTCATCCTTACACAGACCCCTGCCGTCCTTACAGACCCCCGTCATCCTTACACAGACCCCTGTCATCCTTACAGAGCCCCGTCATCCTTACACAGACCCCTGCCGTCCTTACACAGACCCCCGTCCTTCCATAGAGACCTGTCATTTCATGGACCCCCGTCCTTCCATTGATCTCCGGTCCTTCCATAGACCCCCCCCCCATCATCCTTACACAGAGTGCCACCCTTCCATAGACCCCTGGCCTTCCACAGACCTGCCCTTCATCCTCACACAGATCCCCCCGTCATTACACAGACCCCCCTTACACAGATCCCCCCGTCATTACACAGAGCCCCCTGTCCTTACACAGCCCCTTTCATCCCTCCACAGCTCTTCCCCACTGCACAGAGCCCCCCATCCTTCCACCGAGCCCCTCCCCCTGTATCCCATCCCATATCCCACACTGCATCCTATCCCACACCACACCCTGTATCCCATCCCATCCTATATCCCACCCTGCATTTCATCCCGTATTCCACCCTGTATCCCATCTCATATCCTACTCTGAATCACATCCCATCCCATATTTCACCCTGAATTTCATCCCACCCTTTACCTCCTCACCATGATGCCCCCAGAGGTCCCCCAGTACCAGCCCAGTGTCCCCAGCCCTGCCCAGTTCCCAGCTGATTCTCCAGCACTGCCTGGGAGCGCCTGGAACACCCCCACCCTGGCAGCTGTGGGGGCTTTGGGATGGCTGGGGGTTGTGGTGATGCAGGAGGTGTCAGGTCCCCATTGGGGACACTCCCCAGTGCTGCAGCTCAGGTAACGAGTCCGTGTTAATGAGCCCATAATTAATTTTCATTTCCTTTGGTGATGCCAAGCACTCGCCCTCCTCAGCAGGCAGGAAATGGTGAAACCAGAGAAGGGGGAAAGCTCCCAAACCTCCCCTAAACCACCTCAAAACTGCCCAGTGTGGTCATGGCCAGGGTTTATCTTCCCAAAACACTCTGATTTCACCCCGGCTGCTCTGCCAGGGACATCAGATGCATCTGGCTGGGGGCACCCGGTCCCACCCCTGGCTCAGTTTCCCCTGCATTGTCTGAGCTCTGCATCCCCTGTGACCACAGTTCCCTCCTGAATCTGGCTGCAGCTTCCCAGGCAGAGCCCAACAAAAGCACCTGGCCATCACCCCATGGGGGATTTGGCCTCGGAGCAGGATTTGGGGAGGGAGTTTCTGCAGAGACAGGGATGGGGAGTCAGAGATGGGGTCTAAAGGGAGCTTTCCTAGGGGCAGCTAAGGCTGGAGAGGCCTGTCCTGGTGGGCATGTCCCCACAGCTGGTGGCAGCTGGGTGATGCTGTTTCCTGAGGGAGGACAGACCCAGGAACCAAAATGGGAACCAGCCCGAAATCCCTCCATCCCTCACCTTCCTCCTCATCCCTGTGCACAGGCTGAGGTGGCAGCAGCCATGGGGACAGGTCCAGCTGAGGGTTCACATGCCCAGATGCAAACAGGGTTGGAGGGCATGAGCATCCTCTTTCCACAAGGATTAAACAACAGTTTGGGGTTGTTTGCTACATATGCCGAGCAAAACCTGCATCCTGCATCCATTATCCATGTCAGGACTACAGAAACAAGTGGCCATGTGCTGGACCTGCATCTCTATTAAACTCCAGCCAAGCCATGGGGCTGGATTTGGGAGGTACAGCCCCTGGAGCACAGCCAGGGCCACTGCTGCCTCCCCCTGCCGTGTTCCCCCCAGGGCTGACAGCAGATGTCACCTCCAAGGAGGAGGTGACACCTCCTGCACGGTCAGGACTATTCCTGGTTTAATGCTGGAGGGGAAAATCAGCCCATGACAGGAAAGCCCAGCATCGCCAGGGTGAGCCCATGCCCTTTGCAGCACCGTTATCTTCCCAACGCCCCGCGGCGTCCGCAGCGCTGAATAATGCATCAGGTCCTGGGAAACAAAGAAATGAGGGATGAAAAAGCAGCACAGGGAGACCCTGGCACAGCAAGGACAGAAGCCCCATGGAGCTTCCTGGTTTTGGCCAGGAGCCAGGGCTTTGTAGCAGGACCACTGCAGGGTTTGACCAGTAGCCCGGGAGAACAGCTGTGGGAGATGGAGCATAGCCCAGCCCAGGGTGCAGGACCCCTGGCACGGGCAGCAAACACAGCCAGAACCACACCTGGAATGGGATGGAGAGAGGCAATAGCCAGCCAGGTGGGAAAAATTCAAGAAAAGCAGGAAGAAAAAGCTGTCGGGCAGGCGGGCAGGGTGAAGCCATGAGGGCAGCGAGGAGTGATCTGATGGAGAACAAAAGGGGAGAGGTGGAAGAAGCAGAAGGGTCGGTAATTGCAGGCAAACAGGCAGAGCCAGCCACGGCTGGGGGGAGAGGAGGGGAATCATCACTTGAAAGAAACCGAGGATTTAGGAAAGAGGAGAAAGAAAAGGTGATAAATAATTAAAGGAGATCAAACGAGGCAGGCAGCAGAACAGGCCTAATTGCAAGGATTTGCGCTGAGGTTCGACATCTCCAGCAGCCTCCTCCTGACGCAGGAGAACGGGCGGCCGGGAGTGGCGGTGCCGTGCGGGAGCGTGCTGCCGGCACGGCACAGGCAGGAGCCCCTGATCAAAGCCTGCCGCTGGCTTTCATGGTGCTCAACAACCTCGACGAGGCGGGGAGGGGGAAGAAAATACCCGAAAATGGGGAGGGAAAGCGAAGGTATGAAGGGGAAGGGGCTGGGGGCACGGCGATCCCGTGAGAGCCCAGGATAGGATGGGGACACAGGGACGGCCCCACACGTGCCCAGGGTGACCTTGGGCCGTTCGATCCTGGCCCGGCGGCTGGAGGCTCCCATCGATTCGGGCTTGACCGTGCGGCCGCGTGGCCCAGCTCAGTGCTGGGGTGGGTTTGCTGGGTTTCCTGCTTCCTCAGGGCTCCCTAACCCTCCTAGTCCTTGGCAGGGGTTTTTCTTCCCTGTGGATTTATCGCGTCACTCTTTGAAGGCCTGGGAATTGTTCTGTACCCGTGCCGTGCTGCAGCAAGGGGATGTCCACCTCCTGTGCCCACCTCCCTCAGCTCATCCAGGAGCTCCTGCCTGCTGCTTTCCTTGGCACATCCTTACTCAGAGGTAACAAGTCCAGGAGCAAAGAACACAATCCAGAGTTGCCCTTCCAGCCTGGAAGTACCTCTGAGCACTCATTCATCACCAGAGCCACCCTTTGCTTTTACAAACCCAAAGGGCAAACCCTCCCAGAACATCACCCAGTATGGGAGAAGCAGAGACCTGCCACTGTCCCGGAGTCCCCAGCTTGCATCCTGCCCCACAGTCTCATCTGTGACCACATCCACTGTCCCAGTGTCCCCACAGAGTCCCTGCAGGCAGCAGGTGCCAGGGACGGGCAGTCTGGTGGCAGAGCTCAGCTTGAGCGTGCTAACCTCTCCTAACAGGCAATCAAATCCCTGCCCCGGCAGGACTCCCTGCATATTAATTGCACTGCGTTATCCAGCCATCTGTTCCTGCAGCCAGGAAAAGAGCAGTCCCTTTGGTCTCCTTTATTAACAGGTTTCCCTGTAAATGCAAACAAACCCTCCCGCCTCAGCGCCGCTCTCCAGCTCTGCTTTGAGGCACCCAGGAGGGAAGTGGGAGCTCTCAGGCATTGCAGTAAATTAAGAGCAGGGAATGCAAAGGTGGTGATTTCACACTGCCTGTGGCCAGGCGGGAGAGCCAGGGGAGGAGGAGAGCTCTGTGCAAAGCCAAATCCGCAGCTCAGATGGTTTGTGATGCTCTTGCTCATGTTAAAACCCTTTGCCCTTGCCCCGTGAGGAAAGGGGGAAGCTGAGCTGGCTGTGGGGGAGATCTGCCTGCGCTCCCAGCTACACCCAACCATCCTCGGGGTGTATTTCCACCTCTCCTTTCCCCATTCCTGGGCAGAGGATGCGCTGTCTGCTCTGAACTGCCAGCCCCTGTAATGTGAGGCTGAGTACCGGGTACCCCAGGGTTGGTGGTGCACATGCTGGGCTGCCCAGGGGAGGAAAAGGGCAGCAACATCTCTATCCTGGCAGCTTTTGTGGGGAGAAATCACTGGAGATTGTGCATTTTGGAGATGGGCTCCTGAGAGAGGGCAATAGTTACCTGGCACCTTTCTGAAGTACCTCCAGCCCCTTCAGTCCTTCCAGTCTTGCTCTTTTGCTGGAGCTGGGAAGTCAGCCAGCTTTGGCAAGGCAGAGGCTGCACTAAACTGTTGTTCTTTCTTCTGCTTCTCCTAAATATCACTGAAATGCCATGGATGTCCTCAGGCTCAGCCACGCCTGCTGCAGCTGTACCAGCCTTAGCCCAAGGAAAGTGGCTGCTGGCAGCTCTCAGCACCCAGAGCCCCCCGGGGGGAGCTGGGGCTCAGGGTGGGAGGTCTGTACCCCCACACCAAAGCACCGGCCCTTGCACTGAGCCAGGAAGGAAAAACAGATTTCCCAGGAATAACAGACACAGATCTGCCAGCCAGCTCCTGTGGTCATCCCACCTGAAGCCCCCCAGGACAACGATGATCAGGATGAGGCCTGAGTTACACCATTCAGCATTTGCTTTTCTCCTTGTTCTATCCTTTCCTGCATTTAACATGCTGCTGCAGCAGGACAGGAGCAGCAGGTGGGCTCGAGTGACCTGACATATGGCCATCTGGAGAATCTTTATTTATTACTCTTCACACACATCTCCTCTGTCTCTTGACATCTGTGCTCCGGTGTGGGGCTGGGCTGCCCGAGGAGGTGGCGGCTCCATGTGCAGAAATGATGCTGCAGGGGAAGAAGTGCTTAGAGACCATCAAGGAAAAAGTCTGCTCAGTAAAAAAGATGAAACCCAAGAGACCTGCACAGGGCAGGTTTTTCACCTCCTCCAGACCTGGTCACTCCCCTCCACAGGAGGTTAACACAAAGGCTGCCAGCACTGGAACGAGTGCTGTGACTCAGCAGGGCAGCCCCGCTGCAGAACTTAGAGGAGAGAGGTTGAAGGCCTCATGTCTCAGAGCCACAGCACCAGGAAACAGCTTCCAGGACAGAGTGTTGGCTTATCTGGGTACACCCAGCTGATTCCTACTCCTCCCAGAGAGGGATACGCCCCAGGATCCCTTCCTCCTCCAGGGAACCTGCTCAGAGAGAAGGGGTGGGATGACCCACACCTTTACAAACCATCTCCAGTATCCAGAGGGATTGTTACTCACCACAGCACTGCTCAGCCACAGGGACAGCACAGTGACTGAGCAGGGAACACTGACACAAGCCCGTTTCTCACCTTTAGCCAGTGTCCTTCTGGCCTCTGACTTCATGGCAGAAAGCTCACAAAAGGGTGTCCCCTCTCCTTTCCAAAAAGGGAGCAGATTTCCAGCACAGGGAATAGCTGCAACTCCAAAAATGCAGCATGGGACTGGGGAGAAGAAACAACCCCAAAATCCAAACAGTGCAGGGACTTTGTTAACATTCAGGAGATTCGAAGGAGACCTTGGAGAACCTAAAAGTCAGCAGGTGCTGAGACATAATCCTCTTCCACCTCAGCTCCATTTGCCCATGCTGCCCCCGAGTCCCTACTGGTACAAACACAGCTTTCTGCTTGTCCATGCAATTCCCCCAGACTTTGCTGGGTTTGGACTGCTGACACAAGAAAAGATTGAATAACCTAAGCCACACGATGAACCTCAAGTTCTGAAAAGTCTCCAATGCTCAGAAATCTGCTTTATCTGCTGTATTAAAAATAGCAGGACTGGAACAATCGTGTGCTCCCTGTCCTGCTGGTTGCAAGGCAAGGCTTTCCCTGCAGTCTCGTGGAGCAGTGGCCCTGGACCACCTGGGCACCCAGACTGGACACACACCTCTACAGGTGCACACACACTGCTTTTAACACTCTGTGCTGCCTATTTCAGGTTTGAAATTGCTGACAGGCCTGCAAGACCCCTACACCCAGTTAGAAGTCTGCCACATGCTTCCCATTTATTGTTTGGAACATTCTCTGCCACATTTACCAGGTCTGGCCTGTCACTCCTCAGTGTCCTCCAGTTCCGACATCCTCCCCTGCCCCCCTCCAACACAATCTTTAATTCTATTAATACCACCTAATAATTACTTTGTTCCAAGCCTGCTGAGTAATGACTGCCAACGCTTCTATTTCATTACTATTCCTGTAAAGAAACCAAGCTTTTAACATGCTGGATTTCTGCAGAGGAGTGACAAGGTCTGTGCTTGCTGTCCTCCTTGCCCACATCTTCCACAGGGCAGGAAAAGAACCAGGCACTCTACTCTCCATGCATCTACAACAGTCACAACTGTGTGATCTGGTACAGAATGATGAACTAATTAAAATCAAAAAAATTAAACCCAGTTAAGAGAGCTCAAAAAAAAAAATACACTAGAGGAAGATAAAAGACAGTGATCAAAAAGTATCTATGACTTTTAGGTATCTTGTAAGCAACTACCCCATATTCTCTGGCTCAAACCAACATTCACCTCAGTTCTTCCAGAGGTGCTGGGCTTTGGCTTTTCCTTCACTCATCAAAATAAAGTCTGTTCAACTTAGAATTCAACCTACACGGATGAGAGCAATTCAAAGCAACAGCGTAAGCAGCGCAGAGCACGGAGGAAGCGTGAATTAATAGCTTCCTTCATTAAAGCTTACCTTCAAAGAAGTCAGCAACAGAACTTGTCATCACCATCTTCTTGCAGACATTTATTTTTATATTCACAAGAGGATGAATGTAAGGGAAATTTATGGAGATGCTAAATCAAGGCTTTTGTTCCTAACTAGAAAGAAGTGGCTCTCAGCAGTTTAATTATTGTCTTAGTGCAGGACTGACGTTTCAAACGCTGTGCTCTTTCACTAACTCCTTTAAAATCAAATTACGTAAGAGATTAAGGTAACACAAGGTAACAGAGGTAATGCCACCTCCTGAAAAAACACCTTTTGGATCATTTCACTCAGTTTTCTCTTGTGCAGCCCCTATACCCATCTTGATCTGGTCACACCTGGTTCCCAGTGGCTGTGCTGAACAAGGAGCCCAAACCCAGGCAGCAGCAGAGTTGGGAGTGATCAGTTCCCCCCCTTTCCAAGGCTGTTTCATCCCTGCTGAAACCAATGCCCTCTTGGAGACCTACAGCCTCCACCTTGCAAAGGACAAGCACATCAGGACAACTCCACATAGTACACTGAAAAAATGAGGCTGTTTTATTGATGATTAGACTCTGCACTGGCAACAAGCATCAAGCTAATACAGACAGACTTCAACCAAAGCATGAGCTTTGAATCAGAAGTCGAAAAGTGACATGATGCCTTAATAAATTAAGGAAGTTAATTCCTCTCCGTTGTCAAGTCTTCACTTGAAGTTCTTTGCGAATTCCTCTCCTTTCTTAATAGAACCCTTCAGCTCAGACATGGCTGCAGCAACCATCTTCTCTTCAAAGGGGGAGAGCTTGCCAAGGCCTAGGTTCTTCTCAATTCCTTTTTTCTGAGGGAAAGAGGATTTAAGGATTAACCATTCATTGAATGACCTAAAGAGTAGCTTAACAGCTCTGACTAATTATTATCCAGTTCAGACAGAGACCCAGCCTGGCACCTGTGTCATCTCTAGTCTGCCAACCCTGTGCGTCCTGGAAAGAAGCCTCTTACTATCTGTGACAACTTCTAGAGCCCTGACAAACTTCTCATTCACTGTTCACATGTGTGAAACCAGAAGCCAACCCAGCAGCTCCTTCAAGAGGAGACTGACACCAACTGATCCTTCCTAACTCCACACCCGCCATCTGGCAAGAGGATCTCCTCTGGTGAATGCCCTCTGCTTGCCATCTCAAACTGCCTCAGAGTGGCACTCCCAGGTGTTCAAGATGTCTACATTCCCCCTTAATATCCCCCTGCTTCCATCCCCTCACCAGCCTGCCCCTAAGACAGCAAACACCACCCTTTGCATCCCAGCAGCCATGACAGGGCTGCAGCATCAGTTTTCCACTCCCCCAGGGTATGGGTGACAAAAGGAACACTGCTTTCAGAGTTCAGCAGAGGTCCTGAAAACAAGCTATTAATCCTAATCCATGCTGCAGCTCCCCATGTGCCTCAGTTTCTGAGGATTTGCTTGTAGCAGATCAAGCTGAGGAGACAGGATTGCTGACTCTGTTTAATCATATGAAAGCCCAGAGTAAACAGGCCTGACTTGAGGCAAATGTGACCTCTTAAGCCAAGTCTGAACCTCTGGTTACTCAGTGACCTGCAGTCTAAGAGCAGATAAAAGCAGCAGCATCCTTGTCAAGCTGAGCTATGTGCCTAAGTACCACACCCAAATACTGCAGACTCTTAAAGGCACACTCAGCTGCTAACTCCAGCAATAGCAGGCACTCAGCTAAACTGAAACCACTGAGTAAAACCCACGTGACACAACCAGTAGCTGCTGTTTATAAGGCTGTATAAGTACATACCCCCAGTTGCAGAGGTGTAGAGAAGTATGGGACCTCTGTCACGTCTGATCGAACAAAGGCACATTCAACAACCCCCTGCTTTCCACTCATGGCATCCAACAGGGAGAACACAAATCGAGCACCAGCATAGGCCATAGACAAGGTGGCAGATCCTGCAAGAGTTAAACCACTTTCAGAACAGATCACATTGAAATTTGATACTTCCTTTAGCATCAAAGGTTTCCATACCAGTGTGTTGTCAGAGCAGTAACAATGCAGTGTCATTGACTTCAACCTCATGGCCGGTTAGATAAAGCAGCAGCTTTTGGCCAGCTACACGTATTTAATTGACCAGATTTATAAAAGAAACAGCTTAATTTGACAGAGAAGATTCTTTTAAAGCCATAGGAGGTGTGGGATCAGATAATATTTAGTCTTACATACTGAGCTGTTTCTAGTAGCACAGCCCAGGCAGCAGCTGACAGAGGAGAGCAGTGAGATTGACAACCAGCAGTTCATAGCCTGTAAATAAGATTAAACTGCAGAGGAGTGCAGCCCTACAGACAGTCAACAAGAATTACTTGGGAGCTTTACTCAAGAACCCACCTGCTCCTGCTTTAGCTTGGACAACTTCAGTCCCAGCTTCTTGAATTCTTGCTGTAAGCTTCTCCAGCTGATCCTGAGGAAACTCCACTTTTGGTGTGCACTGCACCGGAAAAAAGAATTTAATACCAATACCAGAACCCCTTCAGATTCAGCATAAAGCACACAATATTTTTTGTACCACTGCAGTTGTTACCAACAGTTCTCAACTGGGCAAAATGGGTTTCCCCAGCTCACAGCTTGTGTGACACTGACCAATGACCAAAGTCATCAGAGCTGGGGTTACTGCATGGCTGGGAACAGGAACCCAGCCATGCCCAGCTTCCTCAGGGACAAACCACAGCTTCACAGCCAAACCAGGGCTTGCCATGGCTCCTCACTACTGTGTAGTCCTGTACACTACAGATACCCTCCGGGCTTTAGGAATTTCAGAAAGTCATCTTGTAATTGGGTCACCGTGGCATTATGGAAGCCGAGCCTTATGAAAGATCCAGTTTCCAGCAGTATTCAGGAAATCACTGAACCTTTAGATACAGCTACACCAGTAGCTTAAGCACAGTTGTGTCTGTCCCAAAGGACTGTTTAACTAAAGCACCACTCTGCATTCAGCTGCTCCAAAGCCCTTGCTCTTATTCCCAAGAAAATCCTTCTGTAAAGGATACTTTATTCCCCACTTAGGGCACAGCTTTTCTCCCTTTGTTACAGAGTGCTCCTTGGCCACATCCCAGCATCTCCCCATGAGACTGCACCTGCTTTAGAACTGCATTTCGGCCTGGCTGAAGGGCCAGACTGCCAGTCATGGCTGGAACAGGCCTCCCTGCACAGCCTGAGCTGTGCCTTTCAATGCTTGAGCCTCAAGTGGGGTTTCCAGTCCATCATGGCAAAATCAATTCAATTTTTCTGCTGAAGCCAGGTATTCCTGTCATGAGATACCTGTCACAAACAGTGCCAGGACACCTAAACACCCACACTACCCGTCAGTAGTTCTTATCCCAAACTCCTTTAGAGGAAAGCTGGAATTACTGCCCAGAGGGTTTCAGATTTAGATTGTTGCCTTCCACCCCATCCTGCACCCCATCCCAGAAGGAAAGCAGCCATGAGAGCAGGGAAGACTCTCTGTGCTCTATCCTAGTACATTTCCTGCCATCACAAAGGCACTTGATATCAACCCTAACATGCTGATGAGTGTGCTGCCACACACACCTGTCACCCTGACTCACCTGAGAGATCAGAGGGATGATGGTCTTCCCAGCATGGCCACCAATAACCGGAACAGTTACTCGAGCTGGATCCAAACCCTAAAGGAAACATGAAACTTTCCAGCTTCTGAAGCACATGAACAAGAAAAACAAGTGACTTCACTCTCTGCCCTGGATATCAGAACACACAGGGCAGGAGTTCCAGAGGCAGCTGCACTCCAGGGACAAAGCCACATCTACAGAGCGGAACTCTGGGTTACTCTGATCACTTCATACAGTGACAGGATATTATTACTGCAGGGTTGGATAAAGAGCAACACAACATAAACACCACCAGGGCTATTAAGAGCAGTAACCTGTTACAGCTCCTGATACTTTGCAGAGTATCCTGTGACACACCGCACAGTTTGACTTGCAAACACACCACAACTCAACCCTCTCCTCTGGTTGCAAGGCAGGGTTGGGAATGCCAAAGGAATTAAGGCCAACACGCAGCTCACTTGCAGGACACAGCTATGAAAAGGAAAGGTCAAAGTCTCTTGAACCACATTTTGCAAGAAACCTTATCTTCAGGCTCCTCTAAATAAGGGAGACAGGGAATCATTGCTTTGCCTCTAGCTGCACAGATATCTGAACTCCTTTGGCTCTCTGCAGTGATTTTGGAAGCACTTCTTTATAGCTCTGATGATCAAAGCAGGCAGTATCCCTCCCCCTGCACGTTAACCATGACCTGCCTTTAGTTCAGCCACAAAAGTATTCGCTCTGACGATGTCCAGTGTTGTAACACCAAAGATTTTGTTGGGATTATACACACCGTGCTTCTTGAAGACTTCTGAAGTTATTGGGATGGTTGAATTTACCTACAAGCAAGAAGAAGCAAGCACTGATTAAAAGCAGTTTAATAATGAAGACAATTCATGAACTTAACAGGCCAATTAACAACCTGAACTATACTTACAATTTGGAATCAACTGTAGCCAATTACCTTAATGTCTAAATTGAAGAGCAATTTACAGTCAGGCAGGAATAAAAATCATTAATTTTAAATAACCATTAAGACAATAAATTTGTTCATTTCCATTACAAAGGCTCCTCCCTTAGTGAGCTAAGGTTTTTATCCCAGCTAATACACCAGCTTGCATTATAACCAGTCACACAGACTTGGAGATATTAAGCACTTTTACATCCAAGTTTTCTCTGAATTAAATACAGGCAAGAAAAATGGGTTAGTAGAACCAGGCTTTTCTGCAAATACACTGCAGACTTTAAAGATACTGGTCAAAAATAGTAAGAATTTGGATTACTCTAGTATTTGGTATACTCTAGTATCTGAATTTGGTGAGGTTTTTCCTCTACATTCCAAGGTCTTCAGAAAACACTTACTGGGTTAGAAATAATACAGATCATGGCTTCTGGACAGTGCTTTGCACAGGCAGTTGTCAAAGAGGCAACAATGCTGGCATTGGTGTTGAACAGGTCGTCACGAGTCATACCTAAAACACAGCAAAATCCAATCAAAATCCAATATTCTGCTCTGCACAGACACACATCAGCTTCTGGTTTCACAGATTAAGAACAAATTCTCCACTTGCAGTAATGAATTGGCTCCACAGGTAACTCCTCTCACCAATAAAGAGATCAGCCCTTTCCAGGAGCAACCAGCCCAACTGTCCATTTCAGAACCCACTTCACTGAGGCTGCATGAAGAACACTGCGACCACACAACCCATACCAGTGGTGCTCAGAGCAGCAAGATGAATTCTCCTCCCTCTTTTAAGTCACTTCCACAACTACAGTTTAAATGACAACTGCTGTGTGCAAAATATTGCTGGTTGTGTAAATGCCATCCCACATTTCTATTGCAGCAACTACTTTAACCATGAAAAATGAAGATTTAGGAAGAGCTAGGCATTAAAGCCTAGAATTTTGTTATGTCCCTAATAGGATATTGGAAAACAGAGTGGAAATGGAGCAGTCAGTAACATTCTAGGAAGGCTTAACAGCATTTATTTGGAGATGCCCCAAGAAGTTGCTGTACAACTGACACAAAAGAAAATGGGTTATTTCTCTTCTGCTGAGAAATGAAACAAAGAACCAGCTTTTATTCCTTGAGCATTGATCTAGGACAAGAAACACTAAGGGAGGTCTAGAATCACTTGGATGAAAAGCCTTTGCAGCTCAGGCCTGAGTGGGAACTCCAGAAATCAGTTTAGCCCAGAAGGGACAGTGCAAGAGAGGCTGAATGAGCTGCCTGATACCACAAGGAGCTCTGGGGCAGGGGCATGAACAGACCACTTACACCCCAACAGACACAGCTCTGAGCAGCAGAACTGCAGAGATGCACTTCAGAACAGACCTGGGGCTTTCCAACAAAGAACCTACCTGGTTTTCTTGGGACTCCTGCTGGAATAACAACAACATCACAGCCCTTCAGACATTCTGGCAACTGCTCAGGTCCCATGAAGCCTGAAATGGAAGACATTCAGGCATTAGGTTTTTGACAGTTATTAAATAGCTGACACTTTGAAGTATAAAATCATGCCCAGAGGCATACAAGTATTTTTTAAAAAATTAACCTCCAATTTAGACGTAATGTTGAAAAGCAAAGGAACACAATTATGGATGGATACCATTTGATGTTTTATCCTTGTTTAAAAAATTACAGAACGAGAGTGGGGAGAATCTCACATTCACCTGTTTCCAAACTCTTAGTTCCTCCTGCTATGTGTATTTACTCTCCAAAAGCCTTGGCACTAGAGTCAGTGCTCCCAAAGAACTGCTGACTGGCACATTCATGTAAAATGTCACCTTTTGGTGATCTTCAGATAAAAGAAAGATGAGCAGATTAAGGTTTGATTTCATCAGAATCTAAGAGAAAAGAAGCACATGGAATTCATGTGGACACCCAGGGAGTGTTAAACCTAGTAAAACTTTTAAATTCAGCACTCTGAGATAATTTCACCGAATGTTTCCTGCCAGATGTCACAAATTTCCCTTCAACAATGCAACCACAGCCCTTATTTATCTCCATACACGTCAATCTAATCAGCTAAACCTTAATTAATCATTCACTGCTTGAGGAAAAAGCTACTTAAATTGATACTAGGCTTCAGGATCAGTGGATGAAGCTTTCCCCTACAAGCAATGGGCATTCAGGGGCAGAGCCACCCCTCTGGGAGGATCCCTTTGGAACTGAGGCCATTCCCAGGGTACCTTTGACATTGGCTTTGGTCTCGATGTGGCTGAGGTCGGCTGCCACGCCTGGAGTGTGAGCGATGTCGTAGAGGCTGAGCTTGCTCACCAGAGGGCTGTTCTTCAGCAGCAGGGACAGGGGCTGCCCAATGCCCCCCGAGGCCCCCAGCACTGCCACCTTGGCATTGTTCTGTGCAAAACAGACAACAAACACGTTGTAGAGCTGTTCTGGCAGTCACCCCCCCCAGCAGTGACCCTGGGGATTTCACCACTCTTTCTTTACTTTTAGTTCTGCTTCTCATTTTTTTACCAAGCACTGTGCAAACTCGATAGTCTGAGCCTACAGAAAATTACCCTCACAGCAGCCCCCCAGAGATCCTTCCGGTTTATTGGTAGGACAAGTTGGAGGAAATGGTTACCTGTGATTTGAAGCTCAAAAGGGAAGCAAGGCTAGGGCAAAGGAACACAAGGGATCACCCTTCTCCCAAGAGAAATGCCTGCCTGAGACTAATACCTGCCACTCTATGGGCCCAGGCCTGATTTAGAGTCAATCTGGTTTGTAGTTTTTCCAGTTTACGTTGCCAGTATCAAAAAATATGCCTTCCATTTTGGCAAATCAATACATTTAATGGACCACAAGAAATGTAATAACTGTTGCATATATGTGAAGAAAATGTTTACACCTGATATAAATCCAAAATAGCACCTGCAGATTGAGGGCTGAGAATATTAAGGGACAACACTTTCCAGCTTTGATCATGTGGTTGAGAATCAAGTAAAATCAACTGTGCTTGGTTGCCCCATGGTTCAGTTTTATCCTCACTCAGGTACTGACTGGCAGGGTGTAATTTCTCTCACAAATGCCTGCTTGCAAAGTGCTGCTCCACAAGAGGAAAGCTCCTTCCAGGGTCCAGAAAAACTCTAGAGTGCAACACTGCCAAAGTGATGGAGAACTACTGTGGAGATGTAACGAGCAATTACTGCTGAGAAAGCCATTCTTTATCACAATCTTACCAGATAAAAACCATAATACCTCCACGTCCCCTCATGAACAGCTTAATTACTGTGCTATGACAGGAAATAATCTACACAAGAACCAGACAAGATAAACCTCAGCCCAGTTTTCTTGCTATGGTGACAAATATAATTTTGCCTAAAACTCTATAAGAGGAAGCAAAGTCTGGCATGAGTCACTGCTGAGCCCCATCTGTGACCGAGCTGACACTGTGGGGTCAAAATCTCACTGCTAATGAATAGTTTCCATGAAAAGACTTCGACAAAGTTCTCCTCTACAATACATATTTGCAGCTGCAATAATCAGTCTTTGACATCACACCGGGTCTATTATCACTGGACAGAAGTCGGTCTCTACCCGTGCAGCCACAGCAGCAGTGGTCTGGAGCCAGCACAGTGGATTTTGGCACACGAAGGATTACTGCTAAACCAACCACCAGCTTTTGTTCTTAACACCTCCCGAACGCAGGGGCATTTTTGCAGTGGAAGGAGGAAGCAGCAAACCCATCACCCTCTGCACACCGTCAGAGAGAGGAAGTTCATACAGGATTATCACACTCGCAGCCTAGCTGCAGTACGGTGGGAGCTGCCGGGCCGAGACCCGCAGGGCCACGGCGTTGCCACCGGGCCCGGCCCGGCACACCCAGCACCGAGACCCCCGAGCCACGCTCCGCAACCTCCCCGCGCCCTCTCCCCGCCCGAGGCACCGGCACACGCTCCCAGCCCCGCTGCGAGGAGTTCTAGGCTACACCCGAGCCCTGCAGCCCCTCACTGCGGAGCTCCCGGGCTCCACAGTCCCCTCATGGAGGCCCCGGGCTCCTTCCCGGCCCCGCAGCCCCTCACCGAGGAGACTCAGGGTTCCACAGCCGAGGGGCACCGGGGCTGCTTCCCGGCCCCGCAGCCCCTCACCGAGGAGACTCAGGGTTCCACAGCCGAGGGGCACCGGGGCTGCTTCCCGGCCCCGCAGCCCCTCACCGAGGAGACTCAGGGTTCCACAGCCGAGGGGCACCGGGGCTGCTTCCCGACCCCGCAGCCCCTCACCGAGGAGACTCAGGGTTCCACAGCCGAGGGGCACCGGGGCTCCTTCCCGGCCCCGCAGCCCCTCACCGAGGAGACTCAGGGTTCCACAGCCGAGGGGCACCGGGGCTGCTTCCCGGCCCCGCAGCCCCTCACCGAGGAGACTCAGGGTTCCACAGCCGAGGGGCACCGGGGCTGCTTCCCGGCCCCGCAGCCCCTCACCGAGGGCCTGCGTTCCCCCCGAGCCCCGCAGCCCCGGAGGAGGATCTACGTCCAACGCCGGCCCTGCAGGCCCAGAACGGAGAACAACCAGACCTGCATCCCCGCCCTGCACCCCTTCACCGGGCAGCGCCTGTGCTCCACAGCCCCCTCACCGAGCAGCACCGGGGCTCCTCCCCGCCTTCCCCCCGAGCTCCGCAGCGGCCCCAGAACGGAGGAGGAAGCGCGGGGCCGGCTCGCGGGCGCTGTACCTGTGCGGAGGTGGCGATGCCGCGGCGCAGGGCGGTGGCGGTGCTGAGGCGGGACAGCATGGCGGGCACGGCGGGCACGGCGGCGCGAGCGGCGGCGGCGGCGCGAGCGGTGACTCCAACGACCTCCAGGGCCCGCGCGGCGCCTGCGCGGCCCCGCCCGCCGCTCTCGCGAGACTGCCGCCCGCGGCGGGAAGGGGGCGGGGGAAAGTCTCGCGAGACCCCGCCTGC
This sequence comes from Anomalospiza imberbis, assembly GCF_031753505.1. Classification (NCBI taxonomy): domain Eukaryota; kingdom Metazoa; phylum Chordata; class Aves; order Passeriformes; family Viduidae; genus Anomalospiza; species Anomalospiza imberbis. The sequence goes on from NC_089700.1 coordinate 5,251,997, forward strand.
GGTAACCTTGGAGACCGGCGGGCGTCGCTGCCTGCGGCCGGGCGGGGAGGGGGGAGCGTGGTGTCGCGATAGTCGGCGACAGCCGGGCGGATGGGGGATGGCGGGGGTGATGTTCTGCGAGCCCCGACACCTCTACAACATCATCAACCAGTACCGGTGGAGATCGCGGCTGACGGAGCCCAACTACCTGTGCCTGCTGGGTGAGGCCGCGGCACAGGCCTGTCCCTGCCTGCCCCTGTCCCTGTTCCTGCCTGCCGTTTCCCCAGCCTGCTTCTTCTGTCCCTGCCTGTCCCTGCTGCTGCCCTGCCTCTGCCTGTCCCAGTGCCTCCTCCCGCTTGGGCATGCCCCTCCCTGTCCCTACCTGTCTTTGCCCTGTCTGCTGCTTCCCCACCTGCTTCTTCTGCCCCTGCCTGCAGCCAGGCAATGTGCCCAGCCCGGGCAGATAGCCTGAGCCAACAGGGAAGAGCACACACATCACTTCTCGTCATTTCTGGGGCCTGGCACTAGGGACCTTCCTCCCATCCCATTTCAGGTGCTGTGAGCTGGTGCTGCTTTGGCTTTCCTCATGCTCAGCTCTCCCTGCTCTCATCAGTCCCATGGATACACACTCTCCCCTGCTGCTCCCAGAGGTTTAGAACTGGACTAGATTTCTCAACCACTACACAAAGATTCCTGATAACCACTTCCATTTTGCATACTGCCAATACCCCCAGAAGGGTGCCTGACATTGCAATGTCATTAAATGTTTTGGTGAGGGAGTTAGCCAGTTTGGGAATGGGGTTGGGGTCTTTCCAGTGCCCCTCTCCCCAGCTCTGGAGCAGCAGAGGCAGAGCTGCTGGGCAGGTCAGAGCAGGCACAGGGCAGAACACAGGACTGAGTCTGGCAATGCTGCAGGAGCACACTTGGGTCAGGACTAACACTGCTGGTTATCACTTGGTGTTACACACAGACTCACATCAACCCTGGACTTTGTTATACCCACACCAGAAGGCCTCAGTTTCTAAAAAAACAAATCACAGAATCATCAAAGTTGAAAAAGACCTTCAAGTTCATCCAGTCCAACAGCTGACCCTGCAACACTAAAACCACCCCTAAACCATATCCCCAAGTGCCACATTTCCACATCTCTTTCTCTGAGTGACACCTGAATTCCCACTGACAAAACACAAAGAGGATTCCACCTTTAAAAGCCAATTGCTGTGTCTTGGTGTTTGTTTTTTTTTCAGATGCCCGTTCTAAGTGTGAATTCGATGACAGCCACATTATTACAGCCCAAAGGATTGAACTGGTGAGGGGATTGCTGTTTGTGTGCACCATGCCCGGATTTAGCAGTTAGCAAGAAGCCCAAAGTGGTTTGAAACCCATGGGAAATGTCCCAGCCCCTGCCCTGCCTCGGCCGTGCCCCGCGGCCGCCACTGGGGGGATGTATTCTGTCACAAAGCAAAGGTGGCTCCAGCAGCCCGAAGGATTGGCACACAGGAGCTGAATATCAGGAAAAACATTGCACAAGATCTCACAGCGCAGCATTGCCTCACAAGGACAGCGCTGGCATCTGCACCGCTGCCGCTGGTGGAGCAATCAGATGGATTTGCATCATTCCTGACTCCTAACCGGGGCTGGCAGTGCCGTGTCCACCCACACGTACTAACCCAACACGTAGCTAGAGAGTTGTAACTTGCAAGATGTCAGGAGTGTTGATGCCACCAGAGAAGAGAGGAGCCGGGCTCCTGATGGAATTGCTCTGTGATTTTGGTAGAGTCCTGCGGGGGAGTATGTGATCCCGAATCCCAAGGAGCTGGGCTACGTCAGATTCTGTGTGGTGTATGACAATGACACTGGCTTTTTGGGTTCCACTGACTATCAGGAGGAGGAGGAGGAAGAAACAGGTACGTGTGACCCATGTCAGTCACTGCTGGATAGAGATTCTTCCCATTCCTCATTTAATTTTATGAGCTTGTTGGAAGAGATGTAAATGTTCCCAGTTTGATGTGAAAAACTGTGCTCTGCCTCTGTTGTTTCACTGTGTTGTGTATGTTCTCAGGCTTCAAAAATCCAGGTTTTATTTCAAAGCATCCTGGCAGCCCTGGTTTCCCATCTGTGGATGATCCTCTGAAGCTCCTTGTTGCATGTGGGGAATGGGTTCTTTTTTTTGCCACATTTCCCTGAGATTTGGCTTGTCCAATGATTGCCTTTCAGGGAGCAGCACTGCTTCAGAGACCAAAATCAGCAGCTCATATTCCATGTGTTCCCAGGGTGAGTACTTCCTTCTTTGAGGGTCACAAAAGGCTTTCACTTCATGATATTTAAAAAGATTTACCTTTAATGGAGGTGGTGATTTGATGGAGTTCACCAAGAAATGTGAAGTACTGGAAACTTTTCCATGGCATTGTTCAGTTTTCCTTGACCCATAGAAGTGTTTGGTTTTCACACATCCTTTGGCAAGGAGTTCTGCTGTGAGCAGAACCACTTCTGTTTGTTTGAGATTTACAAAGGCTACAGGAGTTTTAGCAAAGATTTACATCACTTTTTAAAGAAAAAATAGTGGAGGTGTAAGGGGAATGAATATAGCAAGCAGGTTCCTAAATGCTCAGTGGTGAGGCAGTAGAGGGAAGGTGTGAAGAATCAGAACTGGGTTTCTATTGTGCTGATCTGTTTCTAAAGCAGACATAGCTAGAGGGAAGCAGGATGGATTCCTTGGGAGGAGGAGGAGCAGCCATCTCACATAATCTGCTTCACTAAGGGGAGTGTTTAAAACATTTGTGAAGAATTTAATTAAGACACTTCCTTTTTTCCCCTGTTTGCCTAAAGCAGACTAAAGAAAAGGGCCTCCATAAAACTAAGATTATTAAATTTGAATTAATAAAACTTCCCTATTATGAGAAGTTATTACAAGCATTTCCCAAAGAAAAATGGGGAGAGGAAAAGAAATCTGGTCCTAGAAAAGAAATCAGGAGAGGAATAAAAGATCAGGATGAGAGGGGAAAAGCAGCATCCCCTATAACTGACCTGCAGCAAAAAAATAAATAATAAGTCGAGCTTTTAACAGTTTTCTCCAGAGTATTAGATGGAATGAAAAGGGATTTGCTGTGGATGTCAGGGAGGGAGATGGAGACACTGAACCTGCCCAAGCAAATAGCTCTTTGATCTCTTTAGATGCTGGGGAAGGAGATGCCCTCCTCCATGCCAGAAACTTGGAGCAGTTCACCCGCCATCCCGTGCTCCTCCTGAAGGGAGGGTACAGGCGTTTTTCAGCTTGTTACCATTTCCTGAAGAGCCACAAGACATTGTGGATGCCTCAGGTGAGATGAGACTAATTTCCAAATAGATGACATTAATATTCAACTGCTGATGGCTGGTGAATTCAGGTCAGATGGTGTTGCAAACCTGGTATCACAGTAATTTCAGACAAAGGAATTAATTGGAGTTACTATGCTTGTTCTGAGTCTCACCACTGATTCTTTTACAGCCACACTTCTTCCTCTTCTATTGCCTGAAAGGAAGGTCATGGAAACAAACTGGGAATGTTCCCCTGATAACCCCAAAACTGGCCTATGGAGAGTACAGATAACTGAACAAACAGTAGCAAATGATGACAGAAAGCAGGCTGCTCTCTCACACGTGGTTATCTGGCATAGTACACAGCAAATGTTTTCAAACAGAAGTACAATTCCTACCAAGCACTGTGATCCATGTCTTTTCATCAGGAAGGGTCACAAGTGCCTTCTTTCAATAGGCACTGGAAGAAAACAGCCATCCACTCAAACACTGTGTCCTGATTGCTTGGTTTCACCTATAAACATCAATCTATTTGGTTTATGAGAAACAATTACCCTTTATTGCACATTTAGGACAGGCAGGGCAGGTTAAGAAGATGCTGGACAACAGAGCATTTCATTCCAAGGTGTATTTTGTTCACATTGTTCCCTTCTGGTTCCCAGGAAATAGCCCATGACACAGTGCTAACCTGTGGATGCTACAGCACAGGAGAGAAAATCAGAAAATCAGAAAATCGATTCACTTTGTGCTGCCCTGTGAAGGGTAATTCACTGCTGAGCTTCCCCCTCAGACTCAGCTGGACACAGGCACCTCCTTTCCTCTCAATTTCAGCTTTAAATTGTTAGACTCCTCCTTTGTGCTCCTGGAGCAGTATCCAAGGCACATCCCCTTAGGGATGTGAGGCACTGTTGCCTGCTTGTGTGTTTTCCTCCTCAGCCTCCACGCTGCCGACTCTGGATGCAGCTGCAGATTTGTGCTGTGCCACTCCAGGGCACCTGCAGCTCTGCAGGTGGCAGATGATTTCATTTAGCCTTGCAAACAGCAACCAGGGAGAACATCAAATGACTCTGTCGTGCTGCAGCCCCTCCAGACAAAGGAAAGAATGTATTCCACCTCCTGTTTAGTTGGGATTTGCTTCAAGTTAATGCCACAACAACAGCGAGGCTGTTAATTATTCTCAGTAAAACTAGCAAAGACTTCAAAATACAGCAAATCCAGGTGATTGAATGAATCATTACACTAAAATATGTCATGGGCAGCTGACTAAGTACCTGTTCAACTCTTCACATGACTTCTGTTTAAGAACTTATCGAGCTAATGGGAGCAAAGACACTCTCTAACCTGAGCCTGTGGTTTCTTTCCGGCAGGAACTAGACACCTTCCAGCCATACCCTGTAGAAATACTGCCTGCAAAGCTATATATGGGCAATTTCAAGCAGGGTAGTGACAAACAAATTCAGAAAGATCTGAGGATTAAAGCACTGGTCAACGTCTCTGAACAGCCTGTAACACTGTAAGTTAAACTGTTCAAGGATCACCCTCACCAGTGTCTATGATGTGAAAAAATGAGGTGACACAGAGTTTATTGGCAGAGGAGTCAGTGCCTGTGGCCTTCCAAGGAAACCTCTGTGCAGATTCCAGTGCCATTTCATGGTCAGTTTTCTAATTTCTGCTCCAGAGTTGGCACAACAGCAACACAGTCCTGCAGCCCTTGACCACTCCACAGGTGAATTGGGTAAGAGGAGGACTGGGAAGCCCTTGTTATTTCAAGTCTATCACATACCACCACTCTTCAGGAAAAACCTGTATCTCTAAATAGCTTTCAGAGCAAAATCTTACCAACACATCTGTAAAACCTGAGTCACCAATATGTCACATTTTTGGTCTTCCTTCCTTGCTGGAAATGCAATTTCACACAGTGAAAAATTCAGTGGCATTTCTGAAGGTGGTGACCCAAACAAAGTAAGAAATCCAGTTACCCACCCCAGGACATGTGCACCAGCAGACATTTCTCATGCCTTTGGCTCCAGAGGAATGTCTCTGCACTGTGGGTAATATTCCTGTGCCCTCTACATGATGTGCTTCCACATTTTGGAAATTCCTCACCAATTTTTTGCCCCATGAGTTCTGAGTCTGTGGAGGGATGAGATGCTGCTGTAGAAAACCACGTGAACTGGAGGGCTCCACAAAACAGCCAACACACTCTCTGTGAAAGCACATCTGCTTTCAGTTCATCTGTTTTCATTTGTCTCTCTGTAGGTCATCCATCTGTAGGTTAAGGCATCAATACTGATACCATTGAAATAGAAAATCAGTGATTAAACTGGTTCTGTGTTACAAACATCTCTGTGCCTCACCATAATAAATCCTTTATCACAATGATGACAATGATGATGATAAACTCACACGTGTAACAGCAAACAAAATGCTTGCCTCCTTGGCTTCTCTGCTCCATGTGGTCTGTGTGCTCTTTTTCCAGGTTTGCAGAAGAAGGTAAATCCCTCCATATATCTGTTCCCGATTCACTTGAAGCAGATCTTTTTTCTTCCTTCCCCACCATTTCTCATTTCATAGGTGAGTGGATCCTGATCTGGAATTCCTGAGCCCTTGCTTACTGTAGGATATTAGATGGGAGTGTCAGGAAGCCCATACAGGAGGGTAAGCAAGCCCACACCCCGATGGATACCAGAGCTGCCTCACTAACCAGCCTGATGGACAGAGAGGAGATTTTACAGGGCATCTGACTCTGATGTCCCTGCTCACTTTAAAGGATACCTCACACTTGTTTGTTAATCAAACAGGGAGCTTTCCAACCAATCTGAAAAGGCTTTGCAGCAGGGAATCTACCAGGGCTTCATAGTATTCCCTCTTACTCCTTTGCAAGAACCCTTTGACTCTCACCAACCCAAATCTTCAGCCACCAGAGCTTTATTTGAAGCAGAGTGTGACACACATTAGAGAACTCAGCACGAGGCATTGATAATCTTTGTGATTTGCAGTGCAGAGCCACTGTAGGGCCCAGGAAGACTTTCAGGTTGGACAGCATGAACCTGCCTTCCACTGATTACATCAGATAGGGCGGGAGAAAACACACTCTGCAGCTCAATGCCTGCAGCTCCATGCTGATGCTGTCCAACCATGTCGTTATCTTTTATTGTGCTTATCAAATCGATAACATCTGCCACAGACCAAGGCCCTGCTGAGCTGTGCTGAACAGAGCCAGTAGCAAAAGACCACCCTGTCCCCACAGAGCTTAATCCAAGTACAATATCAGACATGACAACTGCACACAAAGAAACAACATTTGAGGATATAATTTTGTAGTCCTGAACTGAATTTCATTATTTGGTGCACCTGAATGTTGACATTCAGTTACTTGCCTTTCATTGTGCCTCATGCTTTTTCCCAGTAGTATTTCAGAAGTTTCCTTCTGACATCACACATGGTTTGTGGCTGTTTCCAAACCGAACTGCAAGAGTCTATTAGGTGCACTTGTGGAAGTGTTCCACTGTTTACCTGATAGTGGAACTGTGTATTTGGCAGTGGAGAGCAGATTACTCAAACCAGAACACAAGACTCAAGCCCTCCACATGCTCCAAGAGGAGTGTGCATGTCCTCATGCCAGGTGTATTTTGGAGTGAGGCCAGTTCTACCCAGATCTTAGGATAGAAGTAGTATCTCACTATAGAAATGAGTTTTAAAATGCTGGCTTCGTGCTTGGGGAAAAAAGAACAAACAAAACATCTTGACAGCACTAAAAGAAAAGGTTTTGCTCTATGAATTCTGGAGTTCAGTTGCTAATATTTTAAAACCATCATTCCGTCTAGAGAGAGAGAGAAAAAGAATTAAAAAGTTATTAATTAAATATGCAACCTTCCAGGCAAAATAAAATTTCAATACCTTTAGACCTGTCTGGGAGAGTTTGTGATGCTGACCACAGCTGATAGGTCATGAAAGACCACTTCTCAGATCCCTGATGTGAAGGTGACACTGATGTGTAAGGAAGCATTGGCTGGTTGTTCTCATTGGTGCTGCTCTTCAAGGCCGTGTTTTAACTGTAGATTTTAAAGAAAGGCAAATGCTTACAGAAATGGGAGCTGGCAGTGCCCATCTGCTGCTGTCAGGGCTCCTGAGGGCTCCTGTCTCTCAGGCTGCAGCCCCCCTGTCAGCTGTCACCAAATTAGTGCTTGACTCTGCCACGGGAAGCTCCATTTCCCAGCTCACTGCTCTGTGATTGGCATTTCTTGCCTCAGATGCTCAGCTGGATGTGGGAGCAGTGCTGGTGTTCTCCAGCCTGGGGATCAGCCGCAGCAGCACAGCCACCATGGCCTATCTGATGCACTCCTGCCGCTTTTCCCTGCAGGTATGTCACTGCCACAGTCCCACTGAAACTGGCTCTGCACTTCATTTCTCTTTCTGAAGCCCCGTCACTGTGGTAATAAGACATTCTCTGTGATTTCATGCACAATATCCACCTGATGATGCAACTGATTATATGATTTGAGATTGCATCTTCTTTAGACCTTTAAGGAGGTGGATTAGGTGTGATTTTGGACCTGTGAGCCCTTACTCTAGAACTTGTGATATTTTTGTTTTCCCTACTTAACTAAAGGTCTAGCAAAGCAAAGCTGTGGATACAGAACATGGTATTTATCTTCTGGATTTGAGGGAAAGAGTGGAAGCTACTGCAATTAATCCTATCTCTTAATTCCATGGTGTTAGATAAATTTTGAACCCAGTGTTTGCAGGGCTCTCATTTACCATTGACTTCAGTACTGACTTCTTAAAAAATCCTTTTTTATTCCTCCAGAAGCAATCCCCTCCCATAGACACTCCTGTACAGAAATCTGCAATGGGATAATACTTGCCCAGGAGGGATGTACAGGTCAGATGGCCAGTACAGGCTATTCCATAGCTCTGAATAATGAAAGAAATTAATGAAGGATGGCTGGGGATGGCCTGGCTGTGCAAGAGCCTGGTGGCCTCTCCCCTGGTGCCAGGTCTTTCTCCCTTTGCATACAACACACAGGCAGCATCTCCTGGTACTTCCTAACAGGGCAGCTGACCAGCATCTCCTTAAAAACCTCACCCTTGTTTGGAAAGTTTGGGAGCTTGAAGGGATTGAGCCAAACTTCACTAAAGCTGTGTCTGTATCTGATAAGATGACTGATTTTGTGCAAACATGTCCAACATAAGAGGAAAGCTCTTTCCATGGCTGTGTGCCAGTGGGTAATTAGAGGCTGAGGGTGCCAGCAGGGCTCAGACAGGGTTCAGTCCCTGCACTAACAGGGATGTGATTGCTCCTGCAGGCTGATATCAGCCACTCACTCACTGAATCACAGAATGTGCTTCCAATGGCAGTGCAAAAGTCAAAGCCTGAGCCTTGCCATTCCTCTCAGTTGACATCAACCGGTTGGTCTCAGCATTTTACTAAATGCCAAAAAAAAAAAAGGAAAAAAAAAAAAAGAGAGAAAATATTGACAGGGCAGTGCTTTCCCACTGTTGGCTGGGCAAAGCTTTCCTGAGGGATTACCCTGGGAAAGAAACAAGTTTGTTTCTTGCAGACAAAAGCAGTGCAACAGATTCCCGTGTGATCCTCCAGCCAATCCAGGCAAAGATCTTTAAAAGCTTCCAAAAAGGCAAAAATAAGGCAGAGGTGGGATGTGCAGCCCCTGATTCTATTAGTAAGCAATATGTGAGTAGTTCTGTTGAGTCCAGGGGAACCAGAGACACCCACACTGTGAACCCAGAGGAGTAAATATTGGAATATCAGCCTCAGAGCCTCCAGAATCAGCAAGATTAGAAAAACAAACCAATGGAGCACTATCTGCTGACCTTTGGTCTTAATTCCCTTAAGCAACCCTCCAAGTGCAGGGGGCAAACTCTTTTACAAGCAGGAAGATGAGCACTGACAGGAAAACCCAGGGAGGGAGCTGCAGTAATGCTGGTGGATCTGCCCTGTGTGTGTCAGAGTTTCTTAGTGATTACTTGGAGCTAACAAATAATTAAGATGGCTGTAATTAATACAGTGGGTTAACTGCGAGGTCATAACTGCTCTGCCACATCAGATCACACCGATCCAAAAACATGATAACCTTCATTGCTTTATAACCTTTATGGCTGATACTTCACTGCTCTGCTCATCATCTGTGGGAGGAACAGCATTTTAGGGTAGAAAATCCAGGATTGCACTGCTCCATCAGAGTAGAATAACACTCAATAGTGAAAACAGCCTGAGCTGTCCTCCTGTCCAGGAGAGCAGAGCATGAAGGGGACAGGGTTCTCTCAGGTCCACATCTGGATCCAGCCTATCCCCACTTTGGTACCAAACTCCTCTCTGCAGGTTCCTGTCCAGCACAGGGAGCAAATACAAAGCTGTGTTGACTGAAGTGTAGCTGCCTTGTGAAAATGCCCAAGAGTCACTTTCTGTTCAATTCCTAACACTTCTTTTCTTTCCTTCTGTTTACAGAGAGCTTGGAAATACCTTCTGAAATGCAAAATGAACATGAGACCACACCGGGGCTTTGTGGAGCAGCTCTCAGCCTGGGAGACCCAAATCTATGGGTTCCCAGTCACAGATGTGTCTGAACCAAATTACTGACAGAGAACATCCCGTGGGGAAAGCCACATCCCTTCCCCTTTCTGGGGAGAAAGTTACTTGAATGCTGTGTGAAAAAATATTCAAATGTAATGGAAAAGCTTTCCTCTAGCTCCATGTCAGTTTGGGTCAAGATCTGGAGCTTGCTGGGGAACTCACCTGTGCTGGAGGAGGTGGAAGTTTGGGGAATGCAAGTCCTGCAGGATGTGGCCCATTAGACACAGCTCGAGTCTTTTGTAAGCAAAGGGGATTATAACCACAGCTGTGGGGCAGTCAGTAGGGTTATCTCTGTAAAGGTTTGTTGTCCATGGTCTGGAATAGTAAATTTAGAGTCTGACAGTGCCCACTTCCAGCCCGGAGAGGTGACAGCAGAATCTCCCTGTTTAGAAGTCCCTGTGCCCTGTGAGTGCCTTCTCAGCCAGCACGGCCTCTCACAGGCTCCCTGGCTGGATTGTTGACGAGCCCACCCTTCCCATTTGCTGCCTTCTAATCCTACAACCAAACCTCTGGGTAGAGGTGGTGCTTTTAAAGCCTCGGTGCTGTCACATGAAACCAGTACCTAATTCAGTACCGTCCTCTCTCTAACAGCACTCCGAATTCTATTCTTTGACCTCACAAAATAAAACACGACAGAAAACCCTCCCTGGCTTTGCAGCACTCTGTGTTCGGGATTTAGCGGTGGGTTTGGGTTTCTCATTCACGCAGCCAGGGCTGGGAATTCACCCCGAGAGCTGCCCGAGCTGGGAGCGAGCCCGGCACACCTCACACAGCCCGCTGCTCCGGCGAAGGGCCGCGATTTGAGGGAATTGCTCGTTTTCCAGGCTCCGCTTTAGAGGGAAACACGGGATAAAGGAGACCCCGCCCCCGGCCCCGCCCCGGGGCGTGTCCGGAAGGGGGCGTGGCCAGCGCCGCCCGTCGCCGCGGGCCGGGCCGGGCCGGGCCGGTCGCCGCCGCCATCGCCGCCATGGCCTGGGGCGCCTCGCTCGCCGAGTGCCTGCGCGAGTGGGAGGAGCTGCAGGACGGCTACCAGCGCATCCAGGTACCACCGGCCCCGGGACACCCCCGGGCTGGGACCGAGGGAGCGCTCCGGCCGAGCGCGGCACGCCGGGGTTACCGGCACCGGGGGTGGGAGATCCCCCGCGGGCGCCCCGCAGCATCCCCAGCGGGTACGGCGGGCAGCCGGGCTCTCCCCTCTGCAGTCCGGGTGCTTTCCCCCTGTGTCCCAGCCCTCGGGTACGAGCCTTGGGGCAAAGCTTTGCCTTGGGGCAAAGCGTTTCGGAGCAGGGCAGCGGTGCCGGGCTGTGCCGGGGCGCGGGGCTCGGGAAGAGCGGGGTACCCCGGGCTGATGCCCCAGCCCGCCGCGGACGTGGCGCGGAGACCTCAGATCTCCCGGTTTTCCTGCTGGGAGCGGCGGTGCCTGGCGTGGCACGTTCGGACGAGGTGCGCAGATGCTGTTTCGCTCCTTGTCGTTCCTCTCAGCCCGGCTCGGGGCAGCCCGGAGACAGCCAGCCCCGCGGGGAAACCGGCCAGCAGAGCCGAGGTCTCCCGGAATGCAGGCACGCTTCAGCCAGGCGCCTTGTCCCGACTGCCATAGCCTGTCACCGCCGGGGCTGGCCGGCGGCTCCGTGCCAGGAAAGTGACCGGTGTCAGAGGTGCTTCCACCTGCTTTGTGTAATCCCCAGGGCGCTGCCTGCCGGAGAAGGAGTGGGCAGGGTTCAGCTCACACAGGGTCACCCAAGGGAAAGGTTGGCCAACCACCTCCTGCTGCCGCTCAGGTCACTCGGCTGCAGCTGCACCCGTTCCCGTTCCCCCTCCTTCCCCCCCGAGAGCGGGGTGAAGCGGATGTTGTTGCGGGCACGTCGCTGCTCTGCCCAGATCTGGGGCAAGGGAGGCTTTGAGAAACCTCCTCTTGCTCCATAGGGGTTGCGTGGATGTCCCGGGTCGCCCACTTGGAGCCCTGAGTGCAGCCACTCAGCGCCGGCCCTTCCCTTCGGCGCCTCCTCCCGCCGTGACTCCTCATCCAGGCTGTCTCCGAGCGAGCGTGCAGCTCGGATGCTGGCACGGCTAAAGGACTTGTCACAAAAGCCACTTGCTCACAGTTCACCCCAGAGCCAGAAGGAGGTGACTCTAGATGGCAGCAGGAAAGCTTGATGGTCAAGCAGGGAATGTCCTCAGATAAATCAGGGACATAAATCACTGCCGTGGAGCCAGGACTATCTGGGATCTGTTCCCTCCTTGCTGTTGCTTGTCACCAGAGGGAGAAGGTTTCTCTCCTCTGCTCTTGGTTTCACCTTTCTCCTTTGGGAACAACTTTGAAGATTTGGTGATCAAGATCTGGTTGATAAGAGCTACAGAGGCTAGAACTTGTTCATGCCAAGGTCTAGTCCAAGGGTCGGCATGAGCAGCGTGTAAGTCCCTGCTGGAGGTGGCACTCAGGCTGCTGTGGCCGAGGTGAGGCTGTTTTCCTGCTGTCCTGGACAAGCAGCAGCATTGATCCAGCAGCTCTCCCCTTTCCCTCCTAAAAATAGTGGAGAAATGCATCCAGCCTTATCCAGGTGCAGTTGGGTTACCGGGCACGTGGCTGCAGCCCTGCTGGGAGCCCTTCCTCTTTGTCCAGCTCACTGACAGGCTCCTTCCAGCTTCCCAGGGGTGCTCAGGTGGGGCCCCAAAGCCATGAGCTGGGAGACAAAGAGCTGCTCATCCTGTCCAGCACTCGAAGCCACTGTGGTACCACAGTTGTACCCTGGCCCACACAGCGTTTATTGCCAAGTCTTTCCTATCTGCTGTGTGCAGTCATTGGTGTCCCGAACACGGGAACATCCTGTGGATAGCCTGCTTGGGAATGGGGATGGGCATTCCCATGGAAGCAGGCTGTCCCCAGACACACCTGGCCTTCTGCAGCCACCCCTCCTCTCACCCAGCAGCTGCACAGGTGAAATTAAGGATATTTGTTTAACAAAAGCATCATAGAGGGCCCAAGGATAGGGGTGTCTGGGCAGGCAGCTCTAATGTGTGCTGGTCTCTCCTTCCCAGGACAACCACAGGCTGTACAAGCAGAAACTCGAGGAGCTGACCAAGCTGCAGGATGGGATCTCCAGCTCCATCGCCCGGCAGAAGAAGCGGCTGAAGGAGCTGTCGCTCTCCCTCAAAACGTGAGTCAGAGCTCTGTGACAGCACGGGAGGGGAGAGCAGTAAGGACGGGGCTGCTGAGCTCCCCTCACGCCTCAAATGCAAACTTCTCTGCAGCCAGGGGCTGTGGGGAGGCTGTTCTTCCCCAGCCCCCCTTTCCTGTGCCCTGTTTGCTGTTCAGAGCTTGCAAGGGTTTTGCAGGTACCATGAACTGCTCCTCTCCTGCACAAAGCTCTCCCCATCCTTCCTAAGGGTGAGAGACCCATCTGGCCTCACCTTGCTCCCTTCTCTTGAGCAACATCATGGCCTGACAGAGGAGCTCGCCCTGCAGATGGAGTTGTGGACTTGCCTCCCATCCACCTTCCCTGTCCTTGGGGTGTCCTTGCCCCAGTCAGTCACTTGTGGAGTGCCAGCACGTGCTGGTCACGTTACAGAGGCTCTCCTGATGCCAGTGCCTGTGTCTGCTCCCCAGATGCAAAGCCCAAGCAACTCCCGAGCAGGAAGCATCCATCCAAGAGACCCAGAGCCTGATTAAAGAGAGGCAGAACGTGTTCTTTGAGATGGAGGCCTATCTGCCAAAGAAGAACGGGTGAGAAGGCACCTCAGCTCCAGCTGGGGCACCAGGGCCACCCTCCACATCCCTGTGGCTGTAACGCTGCAGGCACAGACCCCAGAGCTGTCACCCTGCACCCAGCGGTGTCACAGCTCTGCTGCTCCACTTGGGCTCCCCAAGGACACCTGGCCAGGAGCCAGAAGTGCTGCCCCTCACTCCTCTGCCTGCTCATGGCCATCACCCACCCTTGCACCCTTGTTGTGCCCGAGGAGAAGCCCTGGTGAACACCCCAGTGCCTGTGGGACGTGGGGTGTGTGCTCCCCCATCCATCCCCCTGCCCGTGGGAGGGGATTCCAGAGGGTTTGTGCCTGCCAGCTCCGAGTGGAAGCACCTGGGGGCTCATCCCTCGCCCCACTGGTGGCACAAGAGGGGACAGTTCCACAGGCAGGTCCTCGTGCTAACACTCTGCTCTCTCCCCAGGTTGTACCTGAGTCTGGTGCTCGGCAATGTGAACGTGACACTGCTCAGCAAACAGGCCAAGTACGGCCCCTCCTCACTGCTCCTCTGATTTTCCTGGCTTGGGATCCCCTTGGCACCAGGAACAACAGCTCCTCCCAGGCAGACATGGGGAGACACTTGGTTCACCTTGTGTAGATTCCCTTCCTGAGCTGTTTTCTGCATCACTTCCCAAGAATCAGCCAAATTCTTGGCTCCCCCTCACATTCCTGCTGCTGGGCTGGGATGGACCATTAGCTCTGACAAGTTAACGGGATCCTCCACCGAAGCCATGTCCGTGTTTCCACTGTAGTAGGAACTTCCAGGAAAGACAGACAGTGGCTAGTCCCCTCCTCTTCCCTTGGGGAAACACCAGAAGTTGGTTTTGGCCCCTTAGTGCCTTTCCCTTGCTAGAGATGCCCAGCCAGGAGCCACTCCCCTCTCCCTCTGCTCCCCAATCCTCCCCTTGTAGATGTGTGCAGATCCCAGTCTGCCCATCTTCCCCACGAGGGCCACCCACCAGGTTGGGGTGGTTTGGGGTGCTCAGACGTGTCCCAGCTGTGTGGAAGCAGCCTGATGTGCTCTGCTCTCAGAAATACCCCCAAGGCAAGGTTCTTCCCGAGTGCGTCCCAGAGGTTCCCAAAAGGACATCACTTCACCCAAGCCACATGGGATGGGAGGACACAGATTCCCAGCAGCCCCCTTGCTCCAAGCCTGTCCTTGTGCTTCCCTGCAGGTTTGCATATAAAGATGAGTACGAGAAGTTCAAGCTCTACCTCACCATCATCCTACTCATTGTCTCCTTCTCCTGTCGGTTCCTCCTCAACTCCAGGTAAGTCTGGCTTGGTGCTGGGTAGAGATCTCCTGCCAGAGCTCCCCCACCCTTCTCTCCCATCCTGGAATATCCAGAGCTGAACAGGAGATCCTGGTAAAGTATCTGGACAGTGCCCTGGAGGTGGGGTGGCCTTTGTGGCTGCCATGGCCATGGTGGGTGGTGGGGAGCAGGTCCCTTCCCTTGGGGGTGGGTGTCCCACGGGCTGTCACCATGCCTGTGCTCCCAGCACGTGCCTTCACACCCTGCTCTGTGTGACCCAGGGTGACAGACGCTGTCTTCAACTTCCTCCTGGTGTGGTACTACTGCACCCTCACCATCCGCGAGAGCATCTTGATCAACAACGGCTCCAAGTGAGTGCCCTGGGCCCGGGGAGGGGCTGGGCCTTCTCTGCAGGGCTGGGGGAGCTGGGACCCATCACAGGGGAGCAGCTCCCTCCTACTCAGGGTGTGTGCAAACCCTGCTGGGAGCTGCAGGAGCAGGGCAGGAGGAACCTCCCGTGCGGAGGCGGTGGGGAAGGTGGAGCTGGAAGGGCCCTGGGTCCTGCTCTGAGGAGCATTTCCCAACCAGCCCTGGGAGCTGTGGGATGGCTGGGGCTGGGCTGCTCCACTCTCCAGGCTGCCTTTGGCTCTGGATTCATGCTCCAGACATGACAGTGCTTCTCTGTGTCTGCCCTCCAGGATCAAAGGCTGGTGGGTTTTCCATCACTACATCTCCACCTTCCTCTCAGGTGTCATGCTGACGTGGTAAGTCTGTGTCCCCTGTCCTGTGGCAGCTCTGGCCAGGGGCCCATAGGGGCTGTGGGACAGGCAGGGCTGGCTGTCCCCCCCCGGCCCCATGTCCCCAAGCCAGCACCGTCTCTCCACAGGCCAGATGGGCTCATGTACCAGATGTTCAGGAACCAGTTTCTCTCCTTCTCCATGTACCAGAGTAAGTGCTGCCACGTGTGCTGGGACAGGGACTGACCCCCAGGTGCTGAGAGTGCCTGCAGAGCTCTGCAGCACATGGAGACCTGGCTGCAGCTGCTCAGCTCTCAGCTCACCTGGCAGTTCCCTTGGCCTCGTGGGATGATGCTGAGGCTGGAAGGGGATCCCTGGGCAGCTCCTGACAGCAGCCATGCTCTCCTTGCAGGCTTTGTGCAGTTCCTGCAGTATTACTACCAGAGTGGGTGCTTGTACAGGCTGCGAGCGCTGGGAGAGAGGCACAACATGGATCTGACTGTGGGTGAGTGGGATGTCCCCTTGCTGGTGGTCTCAGGCTGGTGCTCAGCTCACTGGGAGCTGTGGGTTCTACTGAAGACATGGTGACACTTTGATTTGAGGTCACTTTTGTCAGTGGCAGGAACAGTAAAAGGTACAAGTCAAACCAAAGCTCCCAGAGCATCATCTCCTGTGGGGCAGCACCACCCCACAGGATGATTGTCTCCCTCCTCGTGCTCTGCTGGGACCACCAGCCCACAGCTGGCTCCCTCAGGATGTGAGGTGGCAGTAGGTGTGGCTCTGGGCATCCCAGGTTTCCCCAGGAAGCTCTTTCAGACATGACACATCCCTCCAACACCCCACGCACTGTGGGCTGTCACCTCCCCAGCCCCTGTGACACGGAGAGCTGGAGCTGAGGGCCAGCTGCACTGGAGCCCAGAGCCCTGTGTTGGACTAGGAGTCCCTGCCACTGTCCCCCCTGCAAGTGCCCACAGTGAGGCTGGAATGGCAGGACCTCCTCGGCCAGGCACGGTGTGGGCACTGAGCCTCCCTGCCCTCCACGTCTAGAGGAGCTGGGCTCCATCCCCTCTCCACCAGCCCATTCCAGATCCTCACAGAAACCTTCATCCTTTGCAGAGGGCTTCCAGTCCTGGATGTGGAGAGGCCTCACGTTCCTGCTTCCCTTCCTCTTCTTTGGGCAGGTGAGGCTGCCCCAGTCCTTGCAAGATGCCAGAGCCTCGGGTGGGAGCGGGATGTGCCACATTCCCAGCTGTGCTCGGTGGCCTGGACATGGCACAGACCCCACAGGCTGCCACAGCCGTGTGATATGGGATGCCTGGGTCAGGGAAATGCTTCCAGCAAGTGCTGAGCCTTTCTCTCCAAAACAGCCAGCACAACTGGGGAAGTGAGACGGGGAGCAGCTGGGGTGGTTCTGCTGGGTGCTGCAGTGAGAACCCTTCCAAAGCCTTTCAAAGCCCTTCTGAGCTCCAGCTTTGAGCTGCTGCTGAAATGATTGAGTCCTTTCTCGGTCAGATTGTTGAAGCTGATGGCCAAAGGCTGCTCTGAGGCTTCCTGAGGCCCTTGGGCTCCAACTGGCCTGAAACAAGGGGGATGTCACAGGTGGGGTCCTCTGGCCCCGAGCCTGGATGGGTTTCACTGCCCCCTCACGAGGTCCGTGTGGGGTTTATACCCAGAGGTGGCAGCTGGGCAGGCACCAGCCTGGGGTTGAGCCCCTGAAAGCAGCAGCTGCCCTGAATCTCCTCTCCCCTGCAGTTCTGGCAGCTCTACAACGCCATCACCCTGTTCCGCATGCTCCAGCACCCCGAGTGCAAGGAGTGGCAGGTAAGGAGGCCCCTGGGAGTGCCCTGGGAGGGGGATGCCCCAGGCAGGTCCCTCCTGCTGACTCCAGCCTCTGCTCCCACAGGTCCTCATGTGCGGCCTCCCCTTCTCCATCCTCTTCCTGGGCAACTTCTTCACCACCCTCCGTGTCGTCCACCAGAAGATTCAGAACAAGAACCAGGACACGAAGGAGAATTGAAGTGGGGCACTGTGGAGGCCTGGACTGTTTCTCCCCACTGGCTCCATCCTCTATCCCCAACTCCCCAATTCCGTCCGGACTCTGGTGTCTCATCCCATTCCTTGGAGGCCCGGGTGGGACAGAGCTTGGGGCCTGCTCCTGGACAGTCCATGTGCTCACCACGGGGCTGGATCCGTGCTGGAGTCACTCACCTGGAGTCAGGAGCACCCTGCACCTCCTGCCCTGGCTGCCTTCCACATCTAAACAGCAGGATGCTTGGGACAGCCACTCCCCTCCGTTTCACTGGGATGTTCTTTGGATGCTGGTGCTCCCCACCCCACTGGGACAGGGCAGCGTCCAGGGACTGCCTCCCACGGCTCCAGGGGTGCCCGAGGCTCCCCCTTTTGCCCCCCAGCCCTGCACCCTGTGTGTGGAGGGCAGAGGCCCTCCAAGGGCAGCCGGGCTGTGCAGAGCCCTGCATTCCAGGGCTGCCCCAGCTCCTCCCTCGCCTTCAATCCACAGGGAAGGGGCACGGGAGGGGTGGGAGCAGCAGGAGCCTGCTCCAGGCCTCACGCTGGGGCTGTGCAAGCAGCACCTGAGGCTGCAGATGTGAAAATAAAGGGAAGGAGCTGCCCTGGGCCACCAGGACAGTCTGGGAACAGCTCCCACACTCTGCTCTGTGGCTTTGGTTCATCAGGAAGGGGGTCCTGACACAACCTCCCTGAAAGGAGGGTGGAGGTTGGGGGGCAATAGGACAATTATCACAATAGGACAAGAGGAAACAGCTTCAGGTTTCACAAGACGAGCTTTAGATAGATATTAAAGAAAATGTCTTCACAAAAAAGGGTTGTCCAGCCCTGACAGAGGCTGCCCAGAGCAGCTGTGGAGTCACCATCCCTGCAGGGATTTAAAAGCCATGTAGATGTGGCAGCTGGGGACATGGTTGAGTGGTGGCTTTGGTAGTGCTGGGTTAAGGGTTGGACTCAATGATTTGGAGAGGTTTTCCAGCCTAAATGAGCCCACGATTTTCTGAAAAGTCATCTCCCTGTGCCCTTCCATCAGCCTGAGCTGCAGGGGGTGCTCCTTCCCATGGCACCCCAGTCTGCACAGGCTGTGGCCACCCAAGGAGGCCAGCAGAACCTCAGTGTCCCTGGAGGTGGGGAAGAGACACCCTGTACCAGCACTGGGAGCTCTGGAAGAACCAAAGAGCAGGTTGGGCACAGCTGCACCCCAGTCCAGAGCCCCCCACTGCCATCCTCCCTCCCCTCCCACAGCCCAGCACTCAGGGTAGGGGCTGTCCCCAGCTCAGCCTAAACCCAGAGCTGCCACCACATGCCCAGATTTCCTCCTGGTTATCATCCATCGCTCCTCCTGCCTCCTTCTTCCCTCTGGCTGAGCAGAGAGAATGCAGGAAGCAAACTCCAGACACAGGATTTTTATTCCAAGGGCAAATGTATTTAAATAATTTACAATCATTGGACAGCCTGGAAGTCTGGGGTTTCTGTTGGGTTTTTTTTTTTGTTTGTTTGTTTTTTTCCATGCTTAAATCACAAAGATGTTCAAAATAAAAACCGTATTTAAAAAATGACCGTACGTGGTGCGAGGGAGGGGCTGGGCTCAGGGGAGCAGCCGGGCCCGGGAGACGCCGCCTCCCAAACCGGGTGTATTCCCCAGGGAGAGGAGCTAGGAGCTTCCCGCTGGTGCTGGAGCGAGGGCAGGCAGCGGGAATGGAGCAGGCAATGCCGGTGGGGCCACGGGACAGCTCTGTGCCCAGAGCCAGCTGCCAGCCCCACATCCCAGAGCTG
The DNA here is from genome assembly GCF_031753505.1 of Anomalospiza imberbis. Lineage (NCBI taxonomy): Eukaryota > Metazoa > Chordata > Aves > Passeriformes > Viduidae > Anomalospiza > Anomalospiza imberbis. The sequence goes on from NC_089700.1 coordinate 5,271,400, forward strand.
GGCAAACGGGTGGCAGGAGGGAGGCAAAGCCACAGTCCCAGCCCCAGCACAGCCCCTCCAGCCCTCTGCTGTCCCTGCAGGCCAGGGTGGGCTCCAGCCCCGGGGATAAGGCAACACCTCGTGTCCAGGGAAGGACTCCCTGGCAGTGTCTGTCCCTCCTGCCCCACAGTGGCTGTGTCCCTGATGTCCCTGGCCTCAAGGCAAACGCTGGTGCCATGGGGTGCACCCTGAGGTGCCAGTGACACCACAGCTCCTGGACAGCAGCCTAAGCTGCCCCCCTGCCCCTCTCAATCCTTTCCACCCCCTGGGTCCACAAACTGCCCCGAGGGGCTGCTGAGGCCCAGGAGGGGTTGGGAGTGACATCAGGGTAGCTGTGGGCTGGGGACAACACCGTCACCCACAGAAGCAGTGGGCGAGCAGGCACTTGCCAGCTCCCCTGGCCCACGCCTGGGGACCTGTTCTCTCCCTGGCCCCGCCAGCCTCGCTCTTAGCTCCACACATCCAGGGAGTAGCGGCCCTTTGTCATCAGTTTCTTTACATAGTCCACAGCCTGGGGCTGGCTCATGTTGCCAAACTCGGACACGATCTCGTAGAAGGTGTTCTGCACGTCCCGGGCCATGTTCCGGGCATCGCTGCGAACAGGGAGTGTGAGTGAGACACCACAGCACAGCCAGAGCCCTGCCACCTCCCACTCTGGACACAAAGGGTTTGCTCACCCCAGCCCCCCTGCCCTCCTCTGAACCAGGACAGCATAACCCTCCCAGGGCTTGTAATGCGCAGCTGGGGAAACTGAGTCACGCTCCTTTTCGTGAGAATTGCCCCCAAATCCCCATCTTGTCCCCAGACCTACCCGCACACATAGATGTGAGCCATCCCCTCATTAATCAGCTTCCAGACGTTTTCCTTGTTCTTCTTCAGTAAGTGCTGGACATAAACCTGGCAGGAAACAAGGTGGGAGTGAGGAGAGAGGAGCAGAGCCCCCGCATCACGGACCTTTGAGAGGGAGGGAAGGCAAGGCTGTGCTCATGGCTCTGGGAGACAGGGGAAGTGCTGCATGCTCCTGCCTGCCATGGTGGGCAGCGGGAACAAGTGGGACGAGGAACAGTGTGGTACCTTCTCAGCCTGGTCCCTGGAGAAGGCCACGTTGAGCTGGGTGAGGACTCCCTCCTTCTGGAAGCGGGCCAGCTCCTCCCGGTACAGGTAGTCCTCGTGCTCGTGGCGGCAGCCATAGTAAAGCACTGTCTCACCCACCTCTTTGCCTGCAGGGTCACACAGCCCCCATCAGCTGGGCCCTGCCAGCCCCCAGCCCTGCCCCCTCCCAACCTCTCCTTGTCCTGACACCCCCAGCAGTCCCCAACCCTGTGCTCTCCCCCACCCTGGGCTTGCAGAGCTGCATGACGGTTTTGGTTACAAGGGGAAGCTCAGGACTGATTCCCAGTAGTGGCCACAAGCTTTAGAATCAAGTCCGAGTGACCCGACTGTGGTTATTTGGAGGTGTGGTGGTGGCAGAGATCAGAGAAGTGCCCCAGGTCTGTCCACCCCCGAACACCCTCTGTGGCCAAGAGAAGGACAAAGCATCCTTGTGCGGACAAAAGCACTCAGCTCTGTTCACCCTGCCCCAGCACTCTGCTTGTGGCTGGGCTCACCAGCAACAGGAGCAGCAACGCTGCACCCTGGAGGCACCAAGTGGCCCCACAGAGACGTGCAGCAGCTCCAGCCCCGGGGGGAGCTCCTGGGCACTCACCTTGCTGCTTCAGCCAGGCCCGCTCCTGGATGAAGCCGATGAAGGGGGCGATGCCAGTGCCCGGCCCGATCATGATCACGGGCGTGCTGGGCTTGAAGGGCAGCCGGAACTGCGACTTGCGCACGTACATGGGCACCAGGGAGCTGCTCCCGTTCTGCTCAGGCACCTTGTTCTTGAGCCAGTTGGTGGCCACCCCCTTGTTCAGGCGGCCCGTCTTGGTCTCGTATTCCACCGTCACGGCACAGATGTGGATGGAGTTGGGATGGACCTGCAGGGAAGAGATGCTGGAACCAGGCAGAGAAGGAGCCCCAGCAACCCCACACTGCTTCCTTGTGCTCAGGAATGGGGACAAGTTTAACCTCGTGTTAACACTGGGACAGCTATTCCTCCCTGTGTGCTCCTCATGGAGCTTCTGTCTTGTCCTCACCTCTTCATGGGACCACCGAGCTTCCCTGGAGGTTGCCAAGAGGGACTTTTGACCAGCCCCTAAAATGCTGCCCTGTCAGGCAAATGGGCAAAGAGGAGCAGGGCTCCAGAGACTATGGTGGTATCAGGGCACAGCTGGCTGCAGCATGGGACCCTCCACAGGCCCTGTGGGAAGCTGGGATAACTCCATGCATGGAGATCACTAAATCTGCCCCTCTCATAGCAAATGTCACCAGGAGAAGCTCCCAGCTGAGGGGCGCTGCAGCTGAAGAGGTCCCTCCACAGGCACATTCCGTGCTGGAAGCACACCCACCTTGGAGGAGGAGGCGATGGAGTAGTAGCGGGCCTGCAGGCGGGGTAGGAGCTCGCACAGGTGGTCGATGGGAGGGCGCAGGGAGGGCATGTCCTGCAGGATGGCCAGGATGTTCCTGCGGGCCTCCACCACCCAGCTGAGGTACAGCGCCTGCAGGCAAGGAGAGCACAGGCATCACAACCTCCCCACACAGCTGGCAAACACCCCCTCGGCTCTCTGGGTGCTTTTCGGGGTTCCCCCAGCCCAGTCCAGCCCAGCTGGGAAGGGCAGTGCTCCCACCTTGCCCTCAGCAGCAGATGAGGCCATTTTGCGGAGGCGCTCCTGCTCGCCGGCGTCCGAGGCGTACTGGGCCAGCTCGTACAGGACGTTGGTGCGGGGAGGGTTGGTGATGTCCAGGTAGTAGGTCAGGGCCGTCCGGTACGACGTGGGGCAGGGGAATGGATGCTTCTTGTTGGATTCCTCTGGAAGAAGTGGGAGAGAAAGAAAAATTAAAAACCATCCACCTCATGCTGTTACGTTAAGAAGTTTTGTGCCGGCTGCTACACACACAGCGAGGGCTGGAGACAGAGCAGAGTGGGCTTCAGGAAGGAGAGAGCAGCCTGTGGGTCAGGGCGCCAACTCCACACTGAATCACCTCCCTCCCCAGGCAGCTCCAGCTCCCAGTAGCCCATTTTGTGTTTCACAGATGTTGCCTGACAGTTTAGCAGCAATAAATACACCTCGTGTTCCCTGCCCTGAGATGTGCATGCACAGTCCAGCAAACCCCCAGGCTAAGCAGTGGGCTGCCCTCCGTGGCTAATTTGGCCTCAGGCACTTATACCTCCATCAGATCTGGCCTCAAAAGTTTCCTTAGGCTCTGTCAGCCATGTACAGCTGTGCCAGCAGTCAAGGCTGGAGACATTCTGCCTTGAGAGGTCCATAAGGGACAGGAATGACAGCACAGGACACTGCACAGGGGGCCACAGGCTCCAGCCATGCCTTAAATCCACTTTGTCTCTAGAAACCAGCTCTCTCAGGCTTCTGGGCCAGCACATCTGCTGCCTCAGGTCTGGCTGTGCTGCTCCAGAACTGTGATGGGCAGCAGCTGCCATCTCCCTCCTGCCAGAGGCTGGCTCTCCTGGGAATGCTAGCCAGGAAGAGCTCCTTGGACCACCACAAGTGCTCCCTGCTGGCCGTTCAGTCCCCAAGCCTGTGCCTCCTCCCAGGACAGAATAAGAACATCTCACACACTCAGGGCCCTGAGGAGCTCCAGGGCTGCTGAAGGATGCTCTGTAATTAGGAGGGTGCTGTTACATAATTTGTTGTTGAATGGGCTCACTAAGCACATTTCACAACTGACCCACTTCAGCTGATCTCAGCAAGCAGGCTCTGAGCCCCTGCTAAAACAGCACAACACTGACAGGGACTGTGGGACATCTGGAGGTGCCCCACAGGATCTGAGGGTGAAGGACAGAGGCCACAGCTGGAAAACTGGAGACCCTCAGAGGTCATCCCTACTCACCATCCAAGTTGTTTAGAGACATGACAGTGTCCAGGTCCGTGCCCAGGATCTCACCAATCTGGTTCACCAGGGAGGAGTCGTTGGCTGGGTACACGGCCACGTGGTCCCCAGACTCATACCTGGCACAGAGCAGGAGGAGAGCACATGGAACTCCTGCACCACTTCTTGACCATCCCCAGCAGCTCAGCCAGAAGATAAAGGGGCTGGTGCAACAGGCAGCAGGACAACAGTGAGGTCTGCACCATCAGGATCCACAGAGCCAGCAGTGACACTGTGGGATAATGTTTTCCCAGGGCTTTTACAAGGCATCTCCCAGGTTAACAGCAGTTTTGCCAGAGTTCCAGCAAGGACAGGTCAGTTTCCCAACCGAACAGAGCAAAGCTCCTCTGCAGTTGTTATGTTAAGCCACCTGGATTCATGACTTCCTAACAATTTAAGGAATTTAAGCCAATTAGAGAGTTTTGAGAACAGGGCTTTATTCCTCCTATGCTCATACACCTAAACCAGGCAAATACAGGCAAGAGCAATACCCAGCTCAACTGCCTTCTCATTTATTGAGTGACTTCTAGAGAACTCCTGCAACTGGGACTGCTCAGGTAGGACAGGGATGTGGGATGGAATGGACCCAAAGCAGTGCAAGAGCTAGGAGCAAGTCCTGACAGGGGGTACCTGGTACAGAAGCCCAAAGGGGCAGTGTTAAGGAGCAAGGTCCCCTTCTGAAGTGCTGGATGAGGCTGGTGCCACACCCCTGTTCTTTGCTCCTGACAAAACAGAGGAGCAATCTCCCCCAGGGAAGTACCTGATTTTGGAATTGGAGATATCCAGCTCCAGGTGCATCAAGTGTCGCTCTCCACCCTCGTTCAGCTTGCGGTTCTCCGTAACCTGAGCCAGGAAGGGGTTCTTGGCATCAAATGGGCTGTAAGGAAAGACAAAAGTGTTCTGGGATTCCCTCCTGCAGGCTCATGGAGCTCCTTGTATCCAGGCATGTTCCCTCTGACTCCAGAGCAGGCTCCCATGATTTGCTTCCTGTTCCAAAGCACACTGCACCACAGCACAAACCAAATTATTCTCTGCTGCTCCCCACACTGGCACAGAAAATAGATCATGATCCTGCTGCTCCCCACACTGGCACAGGAAACAAATCCTTGTCCTTCTCAGCACAGCCCAGCAGTCAACAGTTTCTGTCCCATTAAGGACACATGAGGGAGAACTGGATTGGAGGCACTGTCACATCTCAAAGAAATATTTCAGGCTGGAATTAATGTTTAAAGCTCATCTCCCCACAGCAATCCTGCCAGCAGCCATCATGCATTGGCCACTGCAGGCAAGGAAAGGCTCAGGACAGATGCTGTGGATGTACCAGCCAAACAGCACACGTGACCACAGCCATCTCCTCACCATGAATGATTCATTAACTGGGGAATCTCAGAGTCCCAGTGGAGATCTGAGCCCATTTCTCTTGGGCAGAGACCTGCTGTGCTGCAGGAATGGCATTGCCTGCACAGCAGGTGCTGTTAGGAACATCGAGGAGCCACCAGCCAAGACCTGCCCCAGGTACAGCCTGCCCAGGGGGTTTGGCACTCACGGCTTCTGGTTCTCGTAGCTCTTGAGTCTGCCCATCTCCCCCGTGTAGACTTTGTTCATGTTCACATCTGTGTGCACCACCAGCTCGTACTGCCGGATGCTGGGGGAAAAAGGGGAGAGAAAAGAGAAAAAAGTCAAACTGGAACCCACAAGGTACAGCTGGAACTATCATCTCCTTTGCTAGATTTGCTGCAGCTCAAAACCAAATGCAAATTCCACCCTTTTGCCTGTCTCAAGGCATGAGGGACCAGGCAGACTCTGTAGAAAGCCCAAAACAAGGGGAACCTTCAGCCTCCCTGAAGCCTCACAACCAGCACAGTCAGCCCCAAAGGAACCAAAGCCATCATCTCCCCACTCAGAACAGGAATCCAGAGCTGGGCTCAGACTCACACCAGGACAGGCCCAGGCCAAACAGCCCCACTCACTGTTATACTTCACTCGTGCCCTCCTTGAATATGGTAGGGGGGCAGAGGAAAGGGAACAGCAGCCCAGGGCTGATGGCACAGCCACCAGCCAGAGGTGGCCAGTCTCTGACACCCAAGAGGAGTTGCTCCCAAACCCACCTGGACTCTTCTCCTGTAGCCTCCACCCCAAAGTGCTCACACACTGCTGGCCAGAACTGCTCTCTCCAGGTGATGAAGTCTTCTTCCAGGCTAGCCAGGGCAGAAGAGAGAGTCAATAACCCAGCCCCATTCCCAGAGAAGCCACCTGAGATCCCTATGCCCTCCTCCCATCACTGTGGGAAAAGGCATTTGCCCTAGACCCAGGCACCTTTGGTACCCCCACATCCCACAGATCACCAGGAAAGCACTGCAGAGCACTGAGTGGGAACTGTTGCTACACCAGACACCCCTCCCTTCCCCAGGTCTGCCAAGGAAGGCTTTGTTATTTAGGCTCAGCCTTTAAAAAGCTCAGCTCCCCATTGTCCACCCCTGGCATGAGGTGACCTTCCTAAAAGGTCATGATTCCACCATGGCACTGCTTATTTTTCCAGGCTCAGAGCCTTCCACACATGGCATATCCCTCCCATAAGGCCCTGCAGACCCTAGAGGTAGAGCCACAGGTTGATGTAATGTCCCAGGGTGCTCAGGTGAACACAGAAAGGTTAAAAAAAAAGAAAGAAAATATCACTGTGCGAGTTGGAAAATTGCTGCCTCCCACCATAAAACAACTCCCAAGGAGATTAACCTGCCTCCTTCACTGGGATGGGTGAGTTTACCCACACAGGCTGCAGCAGGGCAAAGGCACAGGAGGCTGCAAAGCCCGCTCCAGTTGTACTCATGGACATTTAAAGCAGAGGTGGGATTTCCCAGACACAGGATCCCTCAGGACACTCCCTGTGCACAGGGAGCTGATTGTGGGAGACACAGCAGACACACACACACTCACAACCATGCCAACCCCAACAACGAGCCCTGTGGAGTTTATTTCTGTATTGGTAGTGGAGCCAATTCCCTGCCAAGGTCCCTTCCAAGATGCTTTCAGCCAGCTCTGACCAGCCCCTCAGCCCAAGGGACTCACTTGCCATCGTCATCTCCCAGCCCCAGCTCAAAGATGCGCTGGGCTCCAAGCTCCTCCAGTCTCTTGTCCACATACTTGCCCATGGCATTGAAGTGCTCATAAGTTTTGTTCCCCAGCCCAAAGACCTGGAAGGGAACACTCATGAGCATGGAGAAGCAGGAGGTAGACTTCCCCCATCCAACTGACATCCTCTGGCCAGGCATCACCCCACAAAGGATGCAGAACAAAGACAGTGAGACCTCTCCCAGCTCCCCCATCAGCTCTCCAGTAAGAATCTACCACTGGAGAGTGTGTGGTCAGGAGGCACCAGCACCTCCCCTGAGCCTGGATGCACTTCCAAGAACTCCTGCATATCTCCTCGTGGGACCAGTAAGAACCTGGACTGCCTGAAGACCCAGTGCTGGCCTTTGCCTCCCACAAACCACACAGTAAATTCTTGCTCACTGCTTCACACAGAGTAGCCTCACATCTCCACCACTGGACTTTACTCTCATTTTGCAATATTATGCTGCCTAAGGAATTTGGCCAGGGTTTAGGTGAGGTGGTTGTTTCTCAGCCAGTTATTCAGCTCAGCACAGGAAGAGAGTTACACACTCCTCCAAGTGATTTAATTTGTGAGAGAAGATCTGGCTGCCGGCTGCTCAATTAGCTTCTGAAGAGCAGCAGCAGCCTGTAGCTCATTTACAGACTTGTATTCAGTGCCTGCAGGGCTGTTTGGGGCTGTTTATACCAGGAAACCCTCATGATTTAGGGAGTGGAGAGCAAACTCTGGCATTTGCATTTAAAGCCTCCAGAAGTACATTTGCAGGCGTCCACAAAGCCTGGGCAGGAAGACAGCAGGGGCCTCATCCCAGACAAGGTGTACAAGGCACAGACATCATGTTAGGCCTTTCCCCAAGCCACTCTGGAGGGCTCTTGGCCTTCCTGCCCAAATGCAACACAAGAACTGGAATGGGGCCACTTACTGCAAACCGGAGACCCGAGAGGTCAGCATCAGCCTCCTGCAGCCAGTCGTAGAAATCCTGGGCATTATCTGTGGGATCCCCCTCTCCATAGGTGGCCATGCAGAACACTGCCAAGGACTTGTCAATCTCAGAGAGGCGACTCAGGTCCGACTGCAACCAGAGGAAAGAAGGAATCTTCAAGGATCCCACACTGTGGCTGTTGGGCAATTCCTATTCCCACAGTGTAGGTGTGCAAACAGCATCATGTGTTTACAGAAGGGAGTTGGGAAAGGACAAACCCATGCAAAATGGCTGGGGAAATAAAGGCAAACACCCTCACTGGATTGCAAGTCAGTATTTCTACTCCACCAGAAAGAAAAGCAATGGGATTTTCCATGCAAGGCTTTAAAGGGCCAGGAGAATGCAGAATGGCAAAGACCAAGCCCGTACCTGCATCTCTCAGGCCGATCTTTTCTCCCCTAAATGACACAACTGTCCCTCGGCCAGGGTCACTGGATTTTTTCAGGGGGCACTGAAAGGTTGTTACTATGCCAAGGCTGTTCAGGGCTAAATTACCAGGTCATACTCCTCTGGATCTGCTGCCATGCCCCGGAGGCCATAGCGATGGGCATCTTTGGAGAGGCGATTGGCAAACTCCTCTGCCGTGCCCGTCTGGGAACCATAGAAAACCACTATATTTCGGCCCTGGAGAGAAAGAGAAATCCCTTTTAAATGGTGATTAGTCATTTGGCAAATGCATGGATGAAGCACAAAAGAAATGCCTGAGATCAGGAATCCTGGACTGCAACCTAAAGGCAAGCAGGAGTGTGGGCTTGTGCAGGACTCCAAGAGTTTGGCAGAAAACAAGGCTGAGCTGTTAATGAGAACATGACTCTTGCCACTCTCAGAAGGGAGATTCAGGTCAGACTAAAACCCAAAGCAAAGAATAAACCTTCCAGATTTATTCTCAACATCGAGGCTGCAGCGTGACTCCTGGAAGCAGGGAACACCCTGGATGAGAATGCAGAACTTGCCAAAGGTTCTGGGCAAGTGCCTAAGCACCAGAGCTCCTGCTCTGCTGCAAGCCAGCCACTTTGAAGTAGAACGGAAAATGCATCCAGCCTTTGCTTCCTCTAGTGTCCAGACCAGCAGAATCAAAAGCTGACAGTTCTGTGTACAATTCCCATTGCACAGCCAGCCAGTTTGGGAACCAACCACACAGATAAACAACTGCCAGCCAATGACTTCAAAGTCTCTGCCATTTCCCTTCTGACTTTGATCTCATATTACATTATTTTTTTCCACCACCGAATTTTCACTTTAATTTCTTCTCTAAGAACAACTCTCAGGCACAGACTAAAAGAGCTATTCCTGGCTGCTCACACAGCCTTCCTCTGGATGCTTCTCTGCAGCAGTCATGTGTCTGTATCCAAACCAGCTCCTCCTGCTGAGAGTCTCCAGAGGAAACTGGGATGGACATGAGCTCCCCCACCTTCCCAGCACCCCGTGGAGGCAGAACAAGCAGCTTACCGTCTTCTTCATCTTCTCAATGAAGCTGCTGTCTCTCACTGGAGCTGCTCTGAAAGACAGAAGGAACCTCTTTTCAGATGAGCACGTTCATTTTTGAGGTCAGGAATAAGTAAGTGGGGGAAAAGTAGCCTCCAGACCTCAGGAAAACTGCCCAAAAGGGTGTGAATCTCCATCCACCACTGTTATTCACCTTGTCCCAGGGATGCCCATTGCTCAGCCACAGGGCTTCTGCACACAACCATGGAGCAGGGACTTGGAGCAGAGGGGAAAAGCTGAACTCCTGCCTGACCCCCATCGGCGAATCCTCCCACAGGAAAAGCCCAGGCACACAGCCCTGCCCACCAGGAAACCTTTATCAACTGCTCTGAGATGTTTCACAGCTGAGCAGGCTAAAGGATCTCGCAGGAGCAGGTCTACAGCTAAGTCTCAGGGGCCAAGCCATGGTTTGAATGAAGGGAATGGAAAACTCCCTGCTCCCCACACCCCTGTGGGCAAGCAGGATCAATCCTGAGCCATGCTCCCCAGGGTACATCCCCCAAACCTGAAGTCAAACAGGGTTAAAAATTAGCTGTTTCAACCTCAAAAGAGCAGGCCAGCCATGAGCCCCAGAGCTGGAGAGCCCTGTGGAGCAGGCACATGCAGCTGATCAGACCCACAGAGCTCCCAGCAAGGCCACCGGTGACAGCCAAGGTCCTGTGGAGCTCCTTCCATGCTGGGTTCCCATTCCCAGGATGGATCTCCTGCACACAACATTTGCATTATTGTACAGACATGGTTTTCCCTAGCTTGGAATGGGGAGAAACCCCAGCAGAGCCAGAAACATGGAGGTGGGGATTCACACTGCTGTGGCTGCCCTGTTAGGGAGGAAGCCAGTAGAGCTTCGCTATCCTTAGCACATCTTTGGATTTTCAGTGTCATGGAGTGAAAACAGCCCAGTCCTGGGGACTCTGGGAGCCTCACAAGCAGAGGTGACCATAGCTACAGTCAGATTAGGTGCTGGGAGCTTTTCAGAGCAGGCCAGGACAGAAACTCCCTTGCTGTACTCCCCACCAAAACTTTGGTAGCAGGAAGGATGAACGTGGGACCCATTCCCATTCCACAACGGAAGAATGCAAGGCCGGGTCTCCTGTGGGACGAGAGAAGCCTCCAGGCAAAAAACAAATGGTTTTGGCTCCAGCCCATGTGAGAATGTGAAGAGCTTGCTAACAGTTTCCTCAACTCTGTAGCCCAGAGGGAGGGATCCTGTAAATGCGCAGAGGTATTTGCAGAGAGCGCACACACTCAGAGCAGCAGGGTGGGGGACATTCATAAAACATCCCTTCCAGCACTCCTTGCTACCCAAAGGGATCAAGGAGCTCCATAACTGGGCCTGACAGCTCTGAGCACCAACAGTCTCATACAAAAGACAAAGCACACACAAAGGACAAGCAAAGCCGACCCCAAAAAGCTCCCCAAGGCAGCCCTGCTCTCAGGAGAGCTGCTTCACACCCCTGCTTGGCTCTCTCAGCAGTTAACAGTCTCCCCATGTTGTCATTTGTCCCCTGTTAGGAACTGGGATATCACAAATATCTTAAGGGAGCAGCCCCAGCCCTGCCCATGCTGCAGCCAGGACAGGGGCTCGGGAGAGCTCTCAAGACACAGCTCTCTCTTAGTTTTTGTCTCCTTGGTGAACTTCTTTAATTCCTGCCCTCTGCAAACAAGATTCAATTAAAACAACTGTTGGTTTAACTACTAAACAAAATGCTTTTAAAGGAGGAGAAAAAGCAAAGTTTTTAGATCCTTTCAACAAGCTCCCTTTGGAAGAGAAAAGGGAGCAGCACATGGAGCTCGGCTATTTTCAAAGGAGGCAACCCTGCACTGAAGTAAGTGCTGGAGAACAGGCTGTGGCTCAGATACAGAAGAAGTAATGAGCCTGGCTTTGGAAAAAAAGGCTACACAACTCCCTGAAATTGCTTCATCAGGGTGGCCTGAAAATGTGAGCAACGAAAACACACAGGCACCAAAGGCAGGAACTATACACATTTTCACTGCTCTGCCAGGGAAACTTGGAAGAGAAAGTTTGTCCTCAGCAAAGATTGCTCTTACAGCTTAGACAGCTCAGGGTAGCAGCTACAAACACTAGAAGAAGCACTGGGTGGAGGCAAGGGGATTAACCCCATTGTCAGAGTGAGACTGTAACTTGTACAGCTCTCCCACCCTTGGTGAGAGTTCACAGCACAAACTACTCCCAGGGCTCTCTGACACTGGTTTCAGGAGAAAGAAAGGAGAGGGGAGGAAGCTTCCAACAGCTCAGCAAGAATACCAAAGTCTGTCTCAGCTACACCTCTCCTTCAGAAAGCTCCTGCTCCCATGGCTTTCCTGCTGAAGGCACAGACACATCCAGAAGTGAGGATGCAGCCTGGATGCTGCACAGAAACTGAGCACAGACAGCAGTGTCTCCTCTGGAGCAGCCTGCTTCCAAGCAGAGCCTGTCCCCTTCCTTCTCCTCCTGTTGCAGAGGGAGGAGGCACCCACTCCACCCAGCTTTGGAGCTGGAAGGATCCCACCAGCCCGTCGGGCAGAGTAACTCACCTGGCCATGGCCGGCTCTTCCCGCGGGGCCGAGTACACACAGCCCATGGCAGGGCAGGGAGGAGGCAGACAAAGAGTCCAGGGCAGCTGTGTGTCTGCAAAGGGAGCTGTGGGGGGACGGATCTAACTTAGCTCTGGAGCCACACGCACACAAGCCTTTCCATTCTGCTCCTCCCGGGCGTTAAAACCAAGCATCAGCCTTTTGTTGAGGAGAAGAGAGCCGGCACAAAAGGTCCCAGCACGGGTCATAGCAGGAGTGGTCCTGTCCACTCCGATCCTCGTGGTGGGGCTTTGGAAGTTACCGAGTGGATCTGCGCAGTCCTGAGAAACTGCAACATCTGGCAGCAGTGGCAGAAAGGAATTAGGAGTGGAGAATGAAACCTCCCAGGATCCTCCGCAGTACACGTCCCTCTCCCATCCGCACGGAGCAGGGGACGGGACACAAAACCCTCCCCCAGCCTCGTTCCCTTGGAAACTGTTTATATCACAGCTGCTTTTATATATTCTTTTATTTAAAAAAAAAAAAAAAAAAAAAAAAGGCAGCTTGATGCTGAATGAAATGATTCCAGACACTGCGTGAGCAACGCTCTGGGTAACTATGGCAGTGCCATTACGGAGGCAGTCAGAGGAGTTTGTTTTCCTCAGGATCCTATTAAATTAAATTAGAGATGGTCTCTCTCACACACACAGGCAGCAGAGAGCTAATCAGGCTAAGGACTTGGAGCAATTCCTGCCACAGGAAGCCCTACAAGTACCAGGGAATGGATTTCTGCATAGCTGCAGAATAGAGATAAGCCAGTTTCTGTCCCAAACAATGTTAAAGAGCAGGGGGAGAAGGGAGAGGGTGACACTCAGCATACCAATGGCTGTCCCACCTGCATCTCCCCAGGATGACTGTCTGCAGAGTGGGGACAGGAGAAGGGAAAGAAATCTGTGATTGAGAAACTTGCAGAGGAGGAGCAGCCAAAGAGCAAAAATAAATTCCTGCATTCCCCGGCAATGGCCCTGTGAGGAAGCGCGGTGGCCCTGGCTGCTGGTGATCCAGAGCTGCTCTCCCTAACGACATCTGCAGAGCAGGCTGCAGGGAGGGCTGCTCTGATGGTTTTAATTAAGTCTGAAAATGGTCAAAACACAAGCAATGCTCAGTCAGTGGGATCCCAGCCTGGCCCACACACGCACACACACACATGTGTTACACGGCACAGGTACGGGACACCTCGCATGCAGGAAACACTGCATGTGCTGGGTTCTGTCCCTTCTGTGGGCACTTCAGGCAGGAAATCAGCTCCACTTGGCTTAAGGGTGAAGATCAACAGCCTGATCCCTCTCTGAGCTTGGCTGAACCTGGAGATGCATTGCTGGGGCAAGATCATGATGGTTCCCAGGCCATGCAGAGAGAACCCAGCCCAGCTGCCATCCAGAACAGGGCATCTCAACCTCACATCTGCTCTTCCACAATCAAGGGCAGTAACAACAGTGGCATTTCCTCTGCAGACCCTGCTGAGCTGACATGGTTTTATGAGGGTTTGCTGCTCCCCAAAACCCCAGAAGGGCACTGAGGTGCTGGATGCTGTGTTTAGGTCAGAGACCCTGCTTGCACTCTTCAGCATTGCAAACAAATTGCTAAAGCAGCAGCCATTGTGATGTGTCTGAATTGTTATTCAGCACCTTCATCCTCCAGTGTTCTGAGGCTGAAGTTGGGGGGCCAAAGTGACACAAGAGAAACCATCATCCAATGCCATCCGATAAAGCAGTTCAGGACACTTTGGCAGAGCTGCAGAGAATGAGCTGAAGAAATGCAACCCTTCTAAAGGTCAAGGCTCTTCGTTCCAGCCAGAGACAGCCCCACTGAGGGCTCTCTGCCTTCATGAGTCTGGGACAGCTGCCCTGCCCCCCATATCCAGCCAGCCACAGGCAGAGGCTGACAGTGGGATCCTGATTTGCTTGTTCATCAGAAAGGAAACTCCACCCCAGATTCAAGGATTACAGGAGGGAAGGAAACCCAAGGCTGACCAAGTTTGTTTTCCCACTCATTTTCCTCCCAGTTCCAGGCATCCCATAAAACCCCACTGCAAAAGCTGCAGGAAGTCACTGTCTCTGTCCTGAAGGACTGATGAGCCACCAGCCACAGCCTTGGCTTTTAGGGTCACAATGCCCTCGGACCAGCTTGATAAAATGACCACAGCAGGGCTGCAGCAGGGTACATGGAAAAACCACTTCACAGCCTCCTCTCACTCTGCACCTGCCTGGCTGACACTTTTCCAAAGTGCAGTTGTGTCAGACAACTTGCTGAACAGCCTCACCTCTGGTTATCAGCAACAGGAGGTGCTGCTGTTCCACATCTCCCACAAGGAGCAGTTGCTCCCTCACTCCTCACAGGGACAGAGAAGGCAGCACAGACCCCACAGAGGAAACAAAGTGCCTGTGAGGCAGCTCAGGACCTGCAGCCAGGCTGGGATGGAAGCCCACGTGCTGAGGCCCTACAGCAGAACAAGGTGGTAACACACAACCAGAAGTCAAAGCTTCTCTGCAAGGTCACCACAGCCCCTGGAAGAACTGCACATGATGGGCTGTAGGTGGAATCAGTCACAAGGACAGGGAGCACGGGAGCCCAGGCTGTGCCATGGCAGGATCCAATTTCAGATGGATAGTGCCTTTCCCCAGTCAGCTCAGCTCTCACTGCAGCAGAGCCATTCTTACAATCTCCAGAGGCGACCACGTGCACTGACACACAGCCTGGCTGGCAGGCATGGGAGGGAAAGCATCCCAACAATCCAACAGAGCACATTCCCAAGGTAAGGCTGGGCTGGCACAGGCAGCTGGGCTGCTGCCAGCCGTGCGTGCACCCATCTGCACAAGGTAGCACAGCCAGGGACACTGCTGCCCTTTAAAACCCTCCCAGCCAGAAAATGTACTTTCCACCCTCCTGCAACGCCAGAAACAAAGAATGAGCTAAAAAGTCCAGCAGAAAACCAATGTTAAATTTGGAATGTGACTGAGACAAGGAACAAAATGCACCCACATCTCCACCTGCGTGGCTCATTCCTGGACCCAAGACCTTTGCAGACGACAGAGTGGAACAAAGCTCTCCCTCTCCAAATCCAGTCTCCCACTCCATTGGTAACCTGGTATCAAAAGCCAATCAAGTTTTACTGAAGCTGCCAAGCAGCTCATCCCAGGAACTATCTCCCAGCTCCCCAAGACTATTCCTTTCCTTCATAGCCAAGAGTAGATAAAATCTCCAACAGGAAACCTGTTTAACAGCAAGCAACCTTTCTCCAGATTTACCTAAATGTGACTTTTATCAGAAAAAAACGAGAATTAAATCCTTAAGAGTTTTGAAGTACAACCAGAGGCTTTCTTGCCTTGCTCGGGAAAGGCCAGTTCCCAATTTGGGCCACACGGTGGGGTAAGGCAGAACTGCAGCCTGTCTCTTCCACCGGGATTTCTGCAATGTGAGCAGAACCTACAGCAGCTGAGGGCAGAGAAACGCCCCCTCACCGACCTCCCACAATCCAGCTGAGCCTCCCAGAACCCACCACAAGCAAGAGAGAAAAGCTCCACTAGAGCCACACCACATTAGAGTTGTTACTTACACTGACTGCATTTTGGGGAGGTCAGGCACTTCCTCCTTTTTCTTGCGGAAGAAGAACCAGTAGGTAAAAAGTCCAGTGATGAGGGAGATGAGGAACACGTCCATCATGCTGAAGAGAGAGTCCTGCTGTGCAGTGCTGTCAGCAGCAGGCATGGTTGGCTCCATGCTGGGCTCCCCCATGGCAGTTAGAGGCACTGTGAGCAAGGAAAAACAGTGAGCACCAGCAGCCACATGGGACAGCATTAAAGGACACCCAGAAAATGAGTTTGGCTTTACACTTAGTCTTAGGAGCACAAGGCTGCCCAACAACTCTTTGGATAGAGCCTTACATCACAGCTCTGCAAGGTTCTTCTGTGTCCCACCAAGCTTTTTCCCTTCCCGTTGTACTCATGCTGATCCATCTGAAGTATTTCTGCTTTCCCTCTGCCAGCAGCAGCAGAGCAGCCCCACACTCCAGCCAAGGAGCCAAACCAGGCTCCTACTGACACCCCAGCAATACTCAACAGGGACTCATGGCCAGACTTCACTAAAGCCCTTACCCACCACACAACCCCTGGGGTGTTACTGAGGGATGACCCCACTCTTCAGTCACCCCACAGATCTGGGGCTTCCTCCCTCCCTCTCACAAGGTGACAGGATGCCCTGGCCCCACTGCTGTGCTGATAAACCACAGAGCACAGGACTGTGGCACTCACCCCCCTGAGCATCCCCACAACAGGTTGTTACAACACAAACGATGAATACTTCTGATTTACTCCACTGCAGATTGGATTGACTATCCACCTCTCCCTGGGCCTTTGGCTTCCCAGTCCCCTCCATGATCTCCTCCAGTTTAACTTCCATCTCCTTGAATTGCTCCTTTACACTCACCAAGGCAGAGTTTAAGTGATTTGGGACTTGCCCATGGCCATACCCAGAGTCTGTGGTAGCATGAGGATGAACACCCAGCCCTCAAATACCCAAGCAACCCTATGGCTCCTGTCCTTCCCCTGGGGAGCCAGCCATCCCTCCCTCCCTCCCACTGCTGTGCCAAAGCTCTGAACTCCTCTGACCCTAATCCAGATGGCAAGATTATCTTCCCTACATGCAAGGACACACTTTGTCCAAATAAACAGATAATTAACTCTAAACTTGATTTGTAAGGACAAAGTGACTCTCTCTTTGTACTTGGGCATCCTGCCAATCCAGGAGACCATGGACATTTGAACTTGCACCCAGAAAAGTGACTCAGAGCTGTGGTGGTGTCACAGGAGGGAGAGGATACAAGCCATGGCTGAGAAACAAAAGTGACTGAAGTTGAAGGTTATGCTAATACATTCAGGAGCTGGGAAGAAAAGGGAAGGTGATGCTTAGGGAGCACTAATGAGGGAGACCAGGTACAACCTTCAGCAAAGATTAACCCCTTGTTGTCACCCCCACAAGGGAAGACCAGCTCCAGACAACACACGGCCCTGTGCCACAGGGCACCAGCCATAAAAAGCACCCTGTGGAGCACAGGGAGAAGTCCACAGTCACCTGGCAGTGACCCTGGACGGGTACTCTGGCAACCCAATCAGTGCTCAACCCCACAAGAAGTTTCATTTGGTGGAGAACTTGGCAAGTAACTGCATTACAAAGAGCACTAAAACACCACGGCAAAGCTTCCCGTTAGGTTCCCACAGAAGACACCAAGGCAGGGTGCTGGAAGAAAAATAAGAGTGATGTGACTGCAGACAAGCAAATTGCACATTCCTCTCCATCAGGCAGGTCACCCTGTCCTGCCTCCTTGCAAACAGGCTTTCCATCTCTGGATCTTGGAGCCAAGCAAGAGCTGGATGTTCCTTCTGTACAACTGTAGACTAAACTATTAGTTAAAGCCTCCACAACTGGGGCTTAGTTGCCAAAAAGGCACAGCTCCCAGGAGGATCCCTCTTCTCCTCCTTATCTGGTTCCAGTAAATCACCAATGAGCTAGTCTGGCAACCAGCTCCAGGGGAATATGCTGGTGGGGGAAGAATGTGGCTCATTTATTGCTTTTATTCCTGATGAAAGCTTAGAATTTTTAATTACAAGCTCTTCTCCTCTTCCCCTCTGCCACCTGACCTGTAGGAATTTCAGCCAATCTCAACCAAAATCTGCCAGTCAACCCTTTATTTCACAGAGTTTTGGGGTTTTGGTTCTTGCCATCTCACTCATCACGTGAACTGCTCATTATATCTCAGGGCAAAGAAGCCCTGAGGGCCAGTGGTCCATGATTCCTAGGGAGCCTCAACTGCTGCCTGTGCACAGCATAGCCCAACTCTGCAAAGAGATGGAGGAATCAGTGCCCAGGCACAGGCAGGAATAAATATCTCCAACTCTGCAAGGTGGCTTGTTTTTTTTTTCAGCAGCAATTTCACTGCCCAAATTACACAAGGGTGGACAATTCCCCTCAGGGAATTGCCTCGATTCCCCTCAGGGCAGTGATGGCCACATCAGTAAAATTACCCTCAGAACACCCTGTCTTTCATTCACTTTCCCTGAAAATCCCAAGGCACATATGGCAATGACAAACCTTTGCTCAGAAGAAGTCATGAATAAACACAATGCTGATGGAGACCATGCTGAGCTGGTCTGGGGCAGGAGCTGCAGCTCTTTCCCTTCTGAGCACCAAACCCAGCAGCAGCTGAGCCCTGGGAAAGGCTCCTTGCACATGGCACAGCAGCCTCCCTTGTCACCAGCTGAACAGCTGAACGTGGAGAGAGCTCCAAAGCAGACGTGTTTGTGGTGAGCAGCACTTGGCCCACAGCAATTCCCAGCTCCAGACAGCTCATGGATATTCATGAGCTGCCCTGTGTGGGCAAAGAATGAGGGCAAGAATGAGCCTGTGCTCTCCTCAGCCAGGTGAGGGCTTTGTCTCCAGCCAAAATTCATCACTGTGCTCAAAGCAGCAGAGCTGCAGCTCCCAGAGCAGAGGGGTTTGGCTTTCTCAAGCCTCCAGAGGAGGTCTGCTCTCCCGGGCAGTGCTGCCCCGGAGAGAGGCATCCTCAGGGAGGCAGCTCCCAGGAATGCTGCCCGGGTGGATGTGGGGGTGGAAGCTGTGCTATCTCCTTGCATTGACCACACTGCAGCTCTCCAGGGCTTCAAAGGGGAGCCCTGCAGCTGCAGCCAGGCCACCCACTCACTGCCCACAGCCAGGGAAGGAACATTCCAGGAGGTTCATGGCTCTGGTGCAAGGAGCACAGCCTGGTTTGCTCTCCTCTCTTCATTCACAATCTCCACAGCACAAAGTTTCCACACTGACCTCGAACCCTGGGAGGAAACTTGATCCATGGCCTAGTGACAAGAGCTGCTTTAATTTTGATGCTGGGCTCCCTGTGGTCCTGGACATTCGGTTATTCAAGGCTTATATCTCAGCTACAGATTCTTCTTTTGGCTTTCCCTTCACCACCCCTACCCTCAGGAAATGGTTTGCTTAGACATAGCAAGAGTAAGGGAAAGAATGTGAAATCAGGCCTCATTTCTCTTTTTTAAAGGGTTGTCTTAACTCAGGAACTATTGAACTCACTTCACCCAGCACAGGAAGATTATTGCTCAGTTTATCTCAGTCTCACCTAGCTGGCTGTAACAATTATTTTCCAGAAGTTCACAGCAAATTTGTCATTTTCAAATAAATGTCCTTTACTAACTTCCAGTGAAAAGAAACCTGACTCTTACTTGAAATTTAGCTATCCTGGGAATCCTGCAGTCTCTGGAAGGGCCTTAGTAGACTCAAACTAGGTTTTTAAAAGGAAAAGGAAATTTATGATGCGGAAGTAAAACTTTCCCTGACAACAGTTTCAAGGGTGGTCATTTTATCCACAGTGTTTATTATATCTGCAGTCAAGGTAAGACAAGATGTCTATATCCCTGGGGCTTTTTTTAATGGCGGCTCCAGTTCCTGGATCCCTGTTTGTGCACACAGCAAAGCCATCAGTCTCAGCAAGATGTGAGCATTTACATCACATAGAAAGTCACAACATTTTGAAAGATTGCAATCAAGCAATGCTGTGTTTTAGCACAGCTTTTCAGGCCCTGAATGTGAGAATTTGCTTGATACATGGCAGCTCACAATAATTCAAATCATCAGGGACCTTCTCTGCACAGCTCCGTGCCAGCAAACAGAGGTACCTCACCTTCATATTAAATTAAATGTATTCCTCATTCTCATGCACACCTTGGAAAAACAAAAGGACTGGAAGCACTCTCAGTGCCAGGCATCCTCAAATTCCCCATAATTTCCATACAGACTAAAGGGTCTGTAACGTCACATGGTTAAAAATACTTAAATATATATAGAAACAGTATTACAACAAACAAGACAGGAGTGATGAAAGCCAAGTGGTCAGCAACCTGAAGAGATTTATTCTCCTTGCTTGCACCAGGAGATGGTGCATCAGCTGCCCCCAAAAGCACCCTGGACACAGCACCACAATCACAAAGCGTGGCTGGGAGGTTTCCCCTTGTGGAAGTCACACTGTGGGATCTCCTAGTGACCAAAGTCTTGGCTCTGAAGCTAAACTGGCAATGTGGGCAAGAAGATGTCTCTCTTGAGATTGAAGTAGCCTTTTTCTTAATGTAGTATCTGTGATGAGTTTCAAGTACCTCAGTCCCACACCAGGACTGCAGTCTGTGACTCTTGCCCCAAAAATGAGTGACCAAGTTCTGTGCTTGACTCTGCCCCGTGCCACCATCAGCACACCCTGATGTGCAGCGTCAGCCTCGCTGAGAGGGGAAGGAGAAGGAAAACTGCTGAGCAAGCACAGCCTGGGGCTGCTCACTGCTCCCACCTCTGATAATCGATCCCCAGCAGCAGCTGGAGCACCAAGGAGCCCCTGATTCCAGCCCAACACACCAGAGAGGGATCCCCACAATCCCCACACGCCCTGCAGACACTGCCTGCCCTGGCACGGCTGGCACAGGGGCTGCACCTCCAGAGCTACCAAAACACCCAGAGTTTTCCCAAGCATCAGCACCCTTTGGATACCTGCAGATAAGCACAGGAGCTGCAGGTGGAACCTGTGTTTTGCAACATGTGCAGAAAGAGAATCGGTGGTGATGGAGTCGAAGAGGAACTGCGTGACAAACGTGCAATGCCACCAGTCACCCTCTGCCCGACCCTGGCACCGGTGCCAGGCTCCATTCAAAGGGAGCTCAGCAGGGTGCAGGCAGAGGAGCCTTCCCAGCCCACAGCAAGGCCCCGGCTGTCTCAGCTGAGCAGCAGCAGGGACAGCAGGCACTGGTCTGGAGCCAAACCAGCCCTGCAGCAACGAGATCCCCTCATTTCTCACAACACCATCATGGTGCCAACTGGAGCTCTGGAGCACCCGTTCCCTCTCCACCAGCCCACCCAACCCATCCAGCAACACTTACCAAAGGACTGCTTTACAAATTACCATAAACTGGAGTCCATGCAAGTCTTACAGGAGATATAACAGCAACACACACTCAAAAAGCTCCTTCAGACTGACCTTCTCCAGTCCAGACTCCCACTGAAAGCCCTGCACAGCCACACAGGGCAGGGGACAAGGGGGCACTGCTGGTAGGGAGAGCACTCGTGCTCCCTGCAGCCACGTGACAATGACCCTCATGTCCCTGACTCAGCATCACGTTAGGGAGCAGAGGGGAAGTGCAGCTGTCAGATTTCCAGTGTCGGGAGCTCTGCGTGGCTGGGGATGTCACCATTGCCACCAGATCTGCCAGACCCCTCTTTCTGACCAGGAAGGACCATCCTGAATTCCCAAGGCAGAGGCAGGTGTGTGTGACCAGATTTCCCTTCCCACCTTGAATGCCCCAGGGATTGCCCTTCCTCTCGTGCTGACCATGGCACAACACAGATTAAGGGCACAATCAGCCTTGAGAAGAAGCCTTAAAAAAGCCCAGTTTTAAATCAGAGACTAATTTTTGCCACCAGCATCATGGCACAGCCCCAAAATTCAACCTCAGGACAGGCACATAAATGATAAGCAACCAAACCATGTGAAAACTCCAATTCTTTGTACAGCACTGACCTGCAGCCTGAGCTTTAGATACAATGGCAAAACAGGAAGGCTGTAATTAGAAATTAAACAACTGAAACATCTGGGAGGAAAAAAAGAAAACCACTGGACAGGCCTCTCACAGGTCTGCAAAGTTTGTGGAGAGCTCACAGAGACTGCAGCACCAAAAGGAAGCTGCACTGAGACCACATCACTCCTCCCAGCAGCAGCAGTGCAGGAGAAGGAAGAGACTTGCCCACAAACAGGAATGCAGTCTTGTGAGCAGCCAAGGGCTTTCTTCTTTTACCCACTAAGAACATCAGGCAGGTTACTGATGGTTACAGGCAGGAAGAAGAGCCCCACAGACACAATCTCAGGAGGAAGGAGGAGAGGCAGCAGAAACAGCAGGGCTGTGGTGGAGGTGGCATGCCTGCCCAGACTGTGTCTGATCTCCTCTGAACCCCACTGCAGCCAAGACTTCCTGCATGTTAGTGTGTCATATTAGGCCAGGAGACCCTGGGGAAAACCAGATCTTCTCTTATTCCTCTTAGAAATGCAACGAATTAGACTAAGAAATTCTGTTTGCATCAGCCTGTGCCAGCCTCAAGCGAGCTCTTTTTACTTTCCCTTTTAGTAAAAGGAGACCTGGCAGGAAAGGTTGGCCAAAACAAAAGCAGGTGCTCAGTTCCAGGTTATTTAACAATTGCCTTGGATCAGCCTTTTCTCCACAGCTCTGCCACGCAGAGATTGCATTTCCCATCAACAAGAGGATGCTGATCTGGCCAGACAAGTGGCCCTGCTTGGCCTGGTCTGCACAGGCTCCATGCTTTGGGTGGGAATCATCACACAGGTGAGTCCCTGGGCTCGTGGGGAAGGAAGGCACAGTGAGAAACTTCACAGCTTTCCTTGCCCCTTCAGCCTCTGTTGGAAAGGATTGCTACACCTATAGCTTCCCTATCACTTTCTTCCCACAGCTTCCCATTAACCACCTCAATAAAGAAGGGCAGAAAGTAGCAAAGCTTCACACAAAACCAGGGAAGTGCTTCTGCACTCTTCCACCAGCTCAGAAATCCCAATCTAAACTGACGAGTTGGCTGCAGCAGCACCTCAAGCAGGGAAGGGAACACAAAAACTGTTGGGGTTTTTTTGTGAAACAAAAATTACTCCCACTGTGAAAGGTGTCTTCTACCCAGACCCTGACACACCAGCTCAGACATCAGCAAAACTACTATTTTAGGCACAGGACAGACACAGAGTGTGCATCAGTCAGTCTGGATCTTGAAATACTGCATATTTGAGCTTCCACTGTGTCACACTTGCATGTTTTCTGGCCCCTGGGTCTTATTCAAGGACAGCAGAGCAGCTGCAAAAGCAAGGAAGAGAACAAGAACTGTTTTACTGAGGCAGAAAGGAAATCTATGCTATGGGTATGCTCAGGTGGGGCCGTGCAGTGAACCCAGGGCAGTGAACCAAAGGATTTAAGGCATTATCCAACACAAAAATGAATTCAAACTTGCCAAGCTGCCTTAAAGTAAGCTAGAATTACTGAACTTGCATATTTCCTTTTATGAGATAAAAGCCTGACTCCAAACCTTTAAAGATGGAGGATCTCCCCAGCTTAGGCACTTGGACACCTTCCTTTACAGATTAATGTGAGCCAGCACAGAAAAGCAGGAGTTCAGGGTTACAGGATAAACAAAACCTGAGAATGGCAGGTAAATGACCCCCTGTGAACCAACACTGCTCTCCAGCCTCCCTCCCAGTGAGGGACAAATCCAGAGCACCACACCTCAGGAACTGCTCGGAAGAGGAACAGGGGTCTTGCCAGCACCAATACTGAGGAGCAGGGACAAGCCTGCAGGAGTTCTAAACCACCCTAATGCCAACTCCACGGGCACCTCTTAGGCCAACAACTGCCCAGAGGGCTGCAAAACCTCAGGAGCAACCCATCCAGGCATGGACTTTGCATGGTTCAGGTCCTGCTGAAGATGTTTTTCTAAGATCAAGAGGAAAAATGACGTTTTTTCAGCAGCCTCTTCTGTGAGTGCTGTACCATGTGGTGCCACAGCCACAGCTGGAAGTTCCTCTCCTACCCACAAGGTGTTTGTTCACCCTGTGCCTGAGTTTGTGGAGGGTTGGTGTGACAGGCTGTGGCTTTGCCTTATGCCACCACTGGGAAAGGAGACCTATGGATGAGGTCAGTACCCAGAGACTTTGACGTCTTCCACCAGGAAAAGTCTGAACAGCAAAACCCTCCAATGCTGGTCTCTTTTGAGAGGTTTCCTTTGAAACCAAGAGCTGAAAGAGCACCAGAGGAGCAGGGTTAAACAGATCTTGCAAAGTTTTCAGAGTTGTCAAGACTTTTGATCAGAACAGTGTGTTTTGGGGATTTTTTTATTTCAAGAGAACCAAACACTGTCTGTAAGGAGGCAGGCTATTTTGTATTTATAAGCCCAGCTTCCTCTGAGAATGGAAGAGCTTTTCAGACGTTACAAGCCCATCTCCTGTGTTGCTGTAGGGTTAGGAGGTGTTACTGCATGATCCTTGCACCTCTTGGAAACACAGCACTAGAGCTGTCCTGCCCTGGCTGCCCTATCAAGAGAGGGTGCAATCACCCTACAGAACCTCCCTGCCTGCCATGGGTCAGCAATCTGACCTGGACTTCACCTTTTTGAAATGATTTGGGAAACACAGACCACTTCCCAGCCCAGCTCCTTGCAATCACACACAGCCACGGCCACAGCAGACCTCAGAACATCAACTCCACACCCAAAACATGGCACAGGCCACAAGATATCAGAGAACTCAGGGGTCACAGGCTGAAAGGCTGGTGGTCCCAAGCTGCAAAAACCACAGCTCTCCAATGCCCCAGCAGAATCAACACAAAGAGAAGATACTTTACACAGGGGTTTTTTGTTCCTTTGTAACAGGAGCTCCTCCTCTTACCTCTAGCACTTATGCATTGAGTCCTGTTACACAACCAGGACTTGCACAATCCTTGCAGGCATTTTATCAACTTGCTCCTCCAAAGCTTGAAGTTAGAGAGGAGATGCAGCAATGACCCGTGAAAGAGAGTCAATTGATGTGTTTCACAAACACACAGCAAGATCCAGCACTACAAAACTATCAACTCCCCAGGCTGGTTGTTAAAACTTCCCAGCAGATTTCCCATGCACTGCCAGAGCCAGATTTTACCAAGGAGAAAAATCCAACCCCATCTCTGACTCCAAACCTTGCCATCTCCTACTCCACACAGCAAGAAAGGAAGGTAAATAAATCAATACCTCCATTCCTTGCAAAGGAGTGACTGGAGGCACGGACGTGGCTGATTACTAAGCAAAAATACCACAATAATCTGCCACCGTGGGTCAAACTCAGCCACTCTTTGGACTTGTGGCCCTCCAGAAGCCTCCAGACATGGCTTCTGGTCTCTGTCTGGATTCCATGGCTGATAGCAGCAATTAACCTGAAATGTTTATTCGGGGACAAACAGCAAGAGATTATGAGCAGCCTGCAATTATTAATTGTTCTGACCTAGGAAATTTTCAAGCCTATAAAAAAGCACTTTTGGCAGAGGTACACCTGTCACTGCAGGGCTGGTGATTCACTCTCTACAACAGCGTGTACAAAGTAATCTCATCACTGGGATCAAATGATCACGTTGGGAAAGCAAATTATGCAAGTTCTAAGAATTGTGTTTTTTGAGGCAGGAGAGTCGACATCAGGAAACAGAACAAAGTTCAGTGGCCACAGAGGTATCTGCAAGTGGTTTTCTTTTATACCAAGGAGGAGGTGGCAGAAGCACAAACCCGAGCAGGAAAGCCTTTTCCTCGGTCCTTCAGAACTGAGCAAACACAAACTTTGCTGTATCCCAACAGGCAAAGAAGAGAGCAAAGACCAAATGGGATTTCAGTCAGACATTTCCACACTTTGCTTTTGCTGCAGGTAAAGAAACCATCACTCCAAGCACTCATCGCCAGCCACCCTCCCCAAACCCAGCTGCATCCAGAGATGCTCCACAACCTGTGACACTCAAAAGAAAGGGGTTACCTTGCACTATGTATCTGCAAACAAGAGCTGGTGGGGCCTGTGAGCTCCAGCACGGAGGGTGGTGAGCAGCAGGGAAAGTCTGCCTTGAGACAGTTCAAAGAGTTTTGGTTGTAAGGCCCTGTCAACCTCCTCCAGCTGCTCTGCAAGAAACCAAAAAAAAGTTGCAGAAGGCACTTGGCTTTCCAGGAGACACAAACCCAGAAATTACTGACTGAACAGGAGGCAATTGCAAAGTGATGACAAGCAAGAGGTTCTTCTCTGTCACAATTAGAGCAGGACTAATTAACAAGGGTTTAAGCCAGATTTGTGACACTACGCCCTCCTTCCTTTCACATTCAAAGATTAAAAGAAGGCACTCAACTGGTGTTACCTCCTGTAGCTCTGTATCCTCCCTGCTCGTGTTCTGCAAATACAGTTCTTGTGCACCATCACATCCATGTGCAAAAAACTAAGACACACTCCATGCCATGCACACCCTGCCTCAGTGCTGTCAACCAGCCCAAGAAAAACCTGTACCGAGACAATGCTGGGTTTTCCAGGAAGGGTCTGGCTCAGCAGCCCTCCCAGACAAAACACCGATTTCCTCATTTGCAGCAGATTAATCAGCGAGCTGCTTTGCTTATGTGCAACACCTCCTCGGGATTTCTCAGACAATTACAGAAATATTGGAAGAAAGCCCATTCCCTTCCATCTAGAAAAAGGAATATGCACACCACTGCACCCCACTAAGCAAAAAAAATTACGAAACTCCACAGCTCCTCACAACTGCCCACACAAAGTGTAGAGATCTGTTGTGGAGGGGATGTCCCCACCAACGCTATCACTGATTCACTTCCACAACTCAGAAACAGAGACCTGACTCCTTCTTCCTTGCACTTTTCCAGCTATATGTTTCTACTTTTTAAAAAGAGCTGTAAAAACACAAACCCATTTCTCTTTTCCAGACTCACATCAGAGAGCCTCAGTGATCCCTCTTCTCCGTACACATTCCACTAAGCATTCCTATTTCCCTTCACACTCCAAAAGCTAACCCTAAAGAACAAAGCACACTCCAAGCTGCACCAGCAGTGCTTACTCCTGCAACTAAGGCAACTCCCCAAGAACCAATTCCACTCTGATGACTAACTCCCAACACCATCATCCAGGTACCTTCACCCACTCCAGCCTCAATATTCCCAAAACCAGGGGGTTCCCATTATTTCCTCTGACAAGCACACTCCCTAGGTGAGTATTTTCACTCTTCCAAGAAACTCCACCAGGAAAAGTCAGGAGCAAACAGCGTTCCCACACCCCAGCAGTTTATCAAGTGAAATAGATGGAGCAACAGCGGAACAGCCCAGCCTGCAGCAAAGGTATCAATTAAACGCTGGGAATAACGTTCTCCAGGGAAGTGCCAGAAAATTAAGCTCGTTAAAGGCTTTTAACCAGCAACAGCCCTGGATGGGGTAAGTCTGAGCAGCCCTTCAGTGCTGTGGAAGCAAGGCAGGGCAGGCATCACTCCGCTCCAGGCTGCCCACCCTGCCGGGGTGCTGGTCTGTCCCCCACCCCACAGCCCCCGCGGTGACAGGCGTGATGGGGTACCCCCAAATAACAGGGGGTCCATGCATGCCATACAGGGCACATCGGTCACACCAGTCTCGCCAGTAACAGGGGCTCAGCACCACCAGATGTTCCCAAATCAGACAGGCTCTGGTCATCCCAATTCCTACCAGATAACAGGGGACCAGTCACATCAGACTCCCCAGATAAAGGGAGCTCTGGCCATGCCGGTCCCCCCCAAATAACAGGGGGACAGGCACAGCACACTGCCCAGATAACAGGGCTATCCCAGTCCCCCCCGACCCCTCCAATAAGAAGGCTCTCTAAACACCTCAGTAACCCCCAGTAACAGGATGCCCACTCACACCAGACCTCCCAGTGAACGGGGGCTCTGGTCATCCAAAAACATCTCCATTCACATCGACCTCCCCGCCAGCGACAGCGGTGCCACTCACCCGCCACACAGGGGACCCCAGTCAGCCCCGTAACACGCAGCCAGTCTCACCAGTCCCCCCAACATAGTAAGAGCCCCCATCCCACACCAACCCCACCAGGGGATGCCGGACCGCCCCTCCCCAGCACAGAGGGCCCCGGCGGCGGAGCTCAGCCCCAGAGGCCCCCCGGCCCCGCGCCCTCCTCAGCCACAAGCCCCCGCGGGTCCCCGCACCCACCGCCGCTCCGGCCCGTCTGGCGCTGGCGGCTCCCGCGGCCCCGGCGCGGCCGGCACGTACAGCGGACCGCACCACCCGGGCACACGCGCGGGGGAACACGCTCCGCCCTCGCCGCCCGCCAATCGGCGGCGAGCGCGCCTGCTTGTGGAGATCACCCCTCTGCGGCGGCGCATGGTACAGCCCCAGGACGGGGCTCTTAAAGGGACAGGCGCGCCGGGAGGGCCCGGGGTAAAGCGGGGGTCAGGGGGCGGTCAGAACTGGGGCGTGGGGTGGTCACGGGTGGGGTCAGGGTGCAGAAGAACAGCGTCCAGAGGTCACAGTGGGTGCCAGCAGGGGCTCGGTCTGGGGGGCAGGCTCCGGAGGGGAGGCAGGGGTGGGGTGAACCCTGTAGTTCGGGGTGAGTACGGAGGCGAGCGTTGGGGTCATGGCGGGGTCAGCGTTGGGTGACAGTGGGAGCAGGGCTCGGGTCACTGTGGAGTCATGAACTGGGGTCAGGGTGCTGAGGTCCGTTTTGGACACTAACTCCGGGCTGAGCCAGGACCTGCAGAGCCGGGACCCCTGTCTGTGGCCACTCCTGGGTGCACATGGTGCTGCGGGGGGACTCCCAGTTCCCCCCAAGGTCATTGCCCAGACCAGGGCCCCGTGGGGGGCAGGGGGACCCCGAGGTGCAGGCTGGCACCCAGTCACTGCCATCCTCCGTGGGACCCCGGGGGCTGCTTCACCCGGGGCAAGCGCATGCCCCTGATTTAACCACCGCCCAGATGATTCGGATGTTTTGGGGTGGTCTTTCTCTCGCTGCCACACCAGGAAGTTGCTCAAGCAGCTCTGGAAGCATCCCCAGCAGTGCCAGTGGGACATTTCACAACCCAGACCTCCAGATCCCAGGTCCCACAAGGACTGCTGCTCTTGTCCCTGTTGGTTTTTTTTTTTGGTTTTTTTTTTTTTTTGGTTTTTTGTTTTGTTTTGGTTTGGTTTGGTTTGGTTTGGTTTTTTTTGAGCGGGAAGTTGGGTTACAGCTCTGCTGTTTCCAGCTTGGCCAAAGCGAGGGGCACAGCTTGCCCTGACCCCACTGAGCAGCCCCACGGCTGTGTGGGGTCACCCCAGGCTGGGTCCCCTCCCTTTGCCTGCTAGGCACTGGCACATCCAAAGTCACCATCCTGACGCCATCGCTGTGTTGACACTCGCTCCAGAGTCAATAAAACACTCGGGGAAGGTCCAAAGTTCGAGCTGGGCCTGGCAGGCACCTGAAGAGGTGTGAGGAGGGGGCACAGACCCAAAGAACACCAGCCCAGGGCTGCAGGGACACCCTGTTTCCTGACAGCATTTCAGCAGAGGGTGGAGGGGTGTGAGGTCACCTGAGTACTGGTGCCACTCACATCACTTTTGGGATTGACCCCGTGGAAGCTCCCTGGGGTGGCTGGTCTGTGACCGTACCCCGTGGGGTGAACGGACATGGGATAAAGATCCCAGTGGCACTGAGGGGATGGCAGGACTGAGCAGGTCCTTGGCTGGGGTCATCCCATCAGGTGCTCAGACTGGCATTATGCCACAGCCTGTCCCATTCTGTCCCCTCAGGGAAGGGGCTGGGAGCTCATCACATCCAGCCCAAACCCCCCAGGGGCAAGCAGCAGAGTCCTGCAGCCTACAGAGACTTGTTTGGTCAGCACCTTTAGTCTCTACCTATTTTTCCCACCTCTCCAGCTCTCCTCTGTTCCCAGCACAGTTTGAGGCTGAACTTTTGGCCACAGAACCCTCACAGTGCCAGCAAACAACAGGGGACACCATGGGACAGCCGTGGAGGTGGTGTTTGGCAGTGTCCTGGCCCTGGCACAGGGAACCTGGCCCCCAGTCAGGATGTCTGCATGGGTGTGCTTGGCCAAAAGTTAATGACAAGCAAACAAAGAAACACAGACCTGTTTTCCTTCCAGCATCAATGTCCCCTGCCAGGCCTCCCCACTTTGTGGGTCCCCTCTCACCCTTGCATGGGGCAGCAGTGGAGGTCCAAGTCAGTTCTGCTTTCCTCATGTATCCCTGACTCCTTTTCCCTTGCACCATGGTGGGAGCTGAAGAGCAGAGGGGATGGACTTGGACTTCCAGAGAATCCTTCCTATGGCAGGACCACTGCTCCAAGACAGGGAACAGTTGGCTCTGCTCCCAGCTCTGTGCCCAGATTGTCACTCTGCAGCGACCCTCTGAGGACATGGGAGCAACCCAAGAGGCTTTCTGGACTCTCTGCACACCCTGTGGACAGACAGTCCTGGCATGGAATGCAGTGGCAGTTTTACTAGGAATGAGCCAGAGGCACAGAATAACAAACCTCCAGGGACAGCACGTTCCCAGGGGCAGCCACCCCAAGGGCAGCCATCCCAGGCTGAACTGGGAGATTACTGATTTTTTTCTTTTCTTCTTATTTGTTTTTTTTTTTTTTTTTTTTTTTTTTTTTTTTCCCTGCTTCAGGAACTTCAATTCTCTGTCTCCCCACCAAGGAAATGAGCGGGTACTGCAATGTGTGATGAGTAACAGTACTGTGAGCTTAGATAGGCAGATGCCAAAGCCCAGCAAGCTGATGATTTTTACGTCCCTCTCTTCCAAATTTAAATCCTCTTCTCAGCCTTAGACACGTTTGCATATGTCTCATCCCAACCTGTTTCCTCTCTCTCAGCAACTTTACTTCCCTGGGTGATCAGTTCTGAATTCACCCCCAGCCCTGAGGAACTGGGATTTGTTGGAGTCCACTTGTCCAATAGCATTTTGGTGTGGAATGGATGCCCTCAGAAAAGCAGGGAACAGAAATCTCCACAAACATCCATCTGAAGGGCACTGAAGACAAGTCCATCACATTGCACGTGACCAGTAGGTGCAGCTGGGCTCAGAACGCTCCTGGGGACATGGTGGAAGCTGTAGAAATCAGAGAGACCAAGTGATCTGCCACAGTCACCGAGAAGCTCCTAAAAGATCTGGAGCAGAAAGAAAAAAAATCCAGACTGTGGTTTTGTGCTCATCCAGCATGTCCTGTGCTCAGGGCTCACCTGGGAGGCTCTGGCAATTGTCTTGTCCCAGCACAGAAAGCTTTGTGGCTGGGACCTGCTCCTTCCCTCCTGAAGGGAGGTTTGCACCAGCTGGGACTGGGGCTGTTCCTGCGGTGACTCTTACAGGGCTTCCTCTACTGCTCTAGAGCCAGGAAACTGCTCCCTGGAAACACGCCATCCCTTTGGGCATCCCTTTGACAGCTCTGCAGGGAGAGCGACTCTCACCAGATCGACTGATAGAGCTGGACAAGGAGAAACAACCTGATTCCAGCGTTTTCCAGCGTGCAGTACTGCTCGTCCCCAGTGCTCGTCCTCAGTGCGCGTCCAAAGCCACCAGCCTGACAAGCAGCTGCGCCCATCCCACTGATCCCACCCCAGAATCCCATCCCAGAGATCCCGCCTCAGAGATCCCATCCCACTGATCCTGCCCCACAGGTCCCATCCCAGACATCCCATCCCACTGATCCCACCCCACTGATCCCATCCCACTGATCCTGCCCCACAGATCCCATCCCAGAGATCCCGCCCCAGAGATCCCATCCCACTGATCCTGCCCCACAGGTCCCATCCCAGACATCCCACCCCAGAGATCCTGCCCCACAGATCCCATCCCACTGATCCTGCCCCAGAGATCCCATCCCACTGATCCCATCCCACTGATCCCGCCCCAGAGATCCCATCCCACAGATCCCATCCCACTGATCCCGCCCCACTGATCCCATCCCACTGATCCCATCCTACTGATCCCACCCCAGAGATCCCATCCCACTGATCCTGCCCCACAGATTTCATCCCACTGATCCTGCCCCACAGATCCCATCCCACTGATCCCACCCCAGAGATCCCATCCCACTGATCCTGCCCCAGAGATCCCATCCCACTGATCCCACCTCAGAGATCCCATCCCACTGATCCCACCCCAGAGATCCCATCCCACTGATCCCGCCCCAGAGATCCCATCCCACTGATCCCACCCCAGAGATCCCATCCCACTGATCCTGCCCCAGAGATCCCATCCCAGAGATCCCATCCCACTGATCCTGCCCCACAGATCCCATCCCACTGATCCCACCCCACTGATCCCATCCTACTGATCCCACCCCAGAGATCCCATCCCATTGATCCTGCCCCACAGATTTCATCCCACTGATCCTGCCCCACAGATCCCATCCCACTGATCCCATCCCAGAGATCCCATCCCACTGATCCCACCCCAGAGATCCTGCCCCAGAGATCCCATCCCACTGATCCTGCCCTAGAGATCCCATCCCACTGATCCCATCCCACTGATCCCGCCCCAGAGATCCCATCCCACTGATCCCATCCCACTGATCCTGCCCCAGAGATCCCATCCCACTGATCCCACCCCACTGATCCCATCCTACTGATCCCACCCCAGAGATCCCATCCCACTGATCCTGCCCCACAGATTTCATCCCACTGATCCTGCCCCACAGATCCCATCCCACTGATCCCACCCCAGAGATCCCATCCCACTGATCCTGCCCCAGAGATCCCATCCCACTGATCCCATCCCACTGATCCTGCCCCAGAGATCCCATCCCACTGATCCCGCCCCACTGATCCCACCCCAGAGATCCCATCCCACTGATCCTGCCCCAGAGATCCCATCCCACTGATCCCACCCCAGAGATCCCATCCCACTGATCCCACCCCAGAGATCCCATCCCACTGATCCTGCCCCACAGATCCCATCCCACTGATCCCACCCCAGAGATCCCATCCCACTGATCCTGCCCCACAGATCCCATCCCACTGATCCCATCCCACTGATCCCGCCCCACCCATCCCCCGGAGGGGCACGCTCCAGCTCCCCACTTATAAACAAACCCCGAGAAAATCAGTCCATTTTCAGATTCTATTTCAAGTTCACAGTTTGGAGATACAAAACATTTGTGATTGCTATTGATCCTCATCACCCTTCTGGAAAAAATCAGTGGTAAAATTCCTCAGTTTACAGGTAAGGACTACACAAGGAGGAAATCAAGGCACTAACGGGAGTGGAGTGTCAACATTTCAATCTTATCTCTAGCATTTCTTTCCTGATATTAAAAAATGCTTTTAAATTCCAAACAAGCTCCTTATCCTGCTCTTGCTCCACACTAAAAGTATAACAATGCAATTGCTGTCAGTAGGAAAAACAGGACCATGAAATCAAGTCCATTTGTGATCCCACAGAGGAGAGAAATAATCAGGTATGAAACAGAGTTGCCCCCCAACTCTAAGTTGGTTCCCAAGTTGCTGCATCCTCCTGCTGAAAGCCCTGCCTGGGGTGCTCACCTGCACAAGAAGAGCTTCTTACTCATGTCTTACTTCTGTGAGGTGCAAGTTCTCAGCACTGACTTTGGTCTCCTCCAAAAGGAAGCCCCCGCATCCCACATGGGACCATGGCAGTCATTCCAGAGGGGCTGCTGGAGAAGTAAAGCAGCTGGATGACAACACAGGGTTTGTTCACACCCTGATGGTGGAAAAATGAAAGAGGCAGGGACGTGGTTTGGTATGTGCAGCTGCCAGAGCTGCCTCTGGCCAGGCTCATTGGGAGCAGGGAGGAGTCCTGAGGCTGTTGAGTTTCTGGGGATGGGTGAGGCACTGCATGAACATCTCCAAGAGCAGGAATGGCACTTTGTGCTTCAAGGAGCACTTTTTTATGCAGCACAGCAAAACTCCAAGTAGAGGCAAGGGCAGCTGTTGAGATCCTGGCTGATTTACAGACACAGAGACAGCAGATTCCTCCTGGCAGTGTACAGTGGGCTACACAGCTGGGAATAAAGCTCAAATCCCAGTAACTGGACCAAACTCCTTCATTACAGCCTCAGGCACCAAACAGTGAATCCTATTGTAAATCCCTGGCTGAAAACTCCCCTCTCCCACACACCTGCCCACCAGCTCTGAAAAAAAGAGAGATTGTGCTAATATTGGTGGGTGAGATTTCTAAAGCTGAGCAGTGTGAACACCCCCAACAGCACTGCTACATTCCACTTAATTCTTCTAACCCATTGTTAATGTCCCTCCCAGCTCCTTGGATTTATAAATATTTGCTCCACAAAGGGCCAAAATCCCTTACTGAAAAGTCTCTCACTACTTTACAGGCATTTGAGGTTGCCAAGTGCTGGTGACACAGGCTGAGCTGGTGCAATGCTCTCAGAAAATGAAGGCAATCCGTTGATGAAGGCACAGGACCTTCACCACTTTAGAGCTGTGTTTTGGGACAGAAGAAGGTACTCTGTATTCTATCCTCTTGTCCCAGGTTGGTGTAACAAGCCCCCTGCAAGGCACTCTCTCAAGTAGACAAATCACCAGTAGAACATTGTCCTCCTCCATTTAATTTTAAGTTACAAACTAAGACTTGTATGATTCCCACTCTTCTGGGTTCTAGCTACTTCAAACCTGTAAAAAAAGACAGGAATGTAAATGGGAAGTGCTTATTGCTGCAGCTTAGTTAAACCCCAGATTTGCTCAGTGTTTTGCCACTGAGGTTCCTACTCTGGCCTGGAGAGCTGGTGCACTGGAACTCCAGTGGACTTGTGGAAAAAGGCAGCTGCTAAATGCAGCAAAGAAGAAAGACTTAAAAAGGATGAGAAGTTCACAGAGGTGATACAGTTCCCATCCTCCAGCCACATCAAAAAGTAAAAAAAAAAAAAAAAAAATTATAAAGGAAATATAATTCAAGTAGACTGTGTCAAGGAGCAGGGGAATAGCCTTCACTGGAGCTACCAACACTCACCCCAGCCACAGAGGTCCTGCCCCTGTATGAGTCCTGCTGCTCTCTGGAGGATCAGTACACCTGGACTCTGGTAAATTCAGCTGAAACAGGGGGCACTGGGGCTGCTGGATACCCAGGTGCTTGCTGAACACCAGCCAGCAGGGCCGTGGCTCTGGGTGGCTGTGGCTGAGCCGGGCACACGCGCTGTGGGACAGAGAATTCGCCCAGCTGGCAGCACTGTCCCGGCGAGGCTCCGGCGTGGGCCTGCCCAGGGCACTCTCCAAAGGCACCTCTGGCTTGGCAGTGGGAAGAACTGAGGCTGTGTCCTGCAGCATGGCCCTGCTGAGGTCCCTGGTGTCCTGGAGCGTGGCTGTGATGAAAGCCCTGGCTCTGAGCACTGGGCTGAGCAGGAAGAGCCAGAGGCGAAGGGCAGTGGTAGCTCTGGGTGGGGTAAGTGCCAGGCACAGCGTTAATCCTGGGCAGGAAGAAAACAGAGGGTTACACTGTGCTCAGAACTGACATTGCCTAATTAGTGCTGGAAATGCCCTGGGGGCAGATTTCATCCTGACCAGCGCTCAGAGAGGTCACTGCAATCCATCAGTGGGATTCACTACAACAGAAGCTCTTATTATAAGCAGCACTTGAGTAAAAAATGGATTTAGTGGCCTCCCAGGACAGCTGTTCCCACTCCCAACCCACTCTCACTCCACACCCACTAAATGAGCGTGGGTCTTGGCCCCAGACTCTTTGTGCAAGGAATACAAAAAGCCAAACTGCAACATGCTTTGAGATCCCTGTGCACATCCTCCCTGCCCTGTGAGTGACACATCTGCCAAGTCATTAATCAGGAGAAGTTACAGCTGCCAAGTGTTACTTATCAAGAAAACATAAAGGCCTTTGGTGCCAGTAAGAGCCCAGAGTATGGAGCAAAGGAAAAAAAAAAAAAGGAAGGAGGAAAGAGTTAGAAATGAAAGAGTTAGAAATAAAGGAGTTAGAAATAAAATTAATCATTCAGAAGCAAGGGCTAGGAAGTGTTTGCCAGCAGAAGGCATGACTCATCCTGCCAAAACCTATCAGGAGAGAGGCAATCTGCCTGGAAGCCTCAGCCTCTGGGACTTCAGGAGTGCTGCTCAGCCCACACACATGAGGATGAGAGCTGAGAATCCAGGCAATATTCATGAAGCAATGAGTGCCAAGTTCCCAGCACGAAGAAGAGAGTGGCTCATGCTGGGTTTTTCAGGCTTGGAGATTTCTTTTTAATTATTGGATTTTTTTTTTATTTGTGGACACAAACACGATGCCAAGGCCTGGACTTCAAAGAAATATCTCCTGTCTTGCAGCCACTTAATGCCTAAACCTTATGAAAATTTAAAATTAAAACAAATCCCATACTATTAAGAGCTCTTGCTTGGAAATAAGCATCAAAATAATAAAAATTAAACTCCAGAAGCACTTACAGAAGTTGTATCTAAGACACAGACATGCAAATTCAGCGGCAGGAGTGGAAGCATCCTAGAAACACCTTCCCACGCCCTGCTTGATAGTCAAATGTTCATGTAAATACCTTTGTGTCACAAAAGTCTGTGTCACCTCAGCCAAGAAGGCAGGTTTAGACACTGAGGTGCTGTGCACAGCAGGATGGGACTGGTGCTGACAGAGGCTCAGCACGGAGCCAGGCTCCCTCTCCTCCCAAAAGTTGCACTTGCATGGGTATTCTCAGTTCAGTCAGAGAGAAAGAGAGAGGTTTCTAAGCGGGCTTTGGCCTGGGAAAGTGTTTCAAAGGAATGTAAATAATTCTCTATCTCTCTTGTTGTTCACATTGTTTACAGATATGTCTGCTCTGCATTATTCACTGCACACCACTGGTGTGAGATGTTTTTACTTTAAGACCAGTGAAATTGGTCTGCACGATGTCCCCTAAAAATAGAGAGGTGCATTTGAAATAAAGTAGAGTTCTCTTTTGCCTTTTGATCTTGGAGTTCTTCTGTTCCCATCCTGCCTCAACGACGACACACTTGCACAGGAGGAAGAGAGGGAAAACACAAGTTCTGGGTCTGTCTGGCCTCTCCTGCAAGCATTCACACCTTTTGAGTGTCCTGATGGACCTGGGGGACACTCCTGCTGCAGGCAAGGGTTGCTTTTATGCTTTCCCGTGGGTGAGGCCAGTGCAAACACCTGGGAATGCTTCCACTTCAAATAAAACTTTACAGCAACCTGATGGCTTAAACAATACACAGAATGCAACCCTGAATAGTAAACTATTTTTCCTCTGTGAAACTGAAAGGACACCTTAGAATAAGTAAATATTTGACCTGCATTTTCAAGCTTTTTAGAGTACAAGTGAATTCTCATGGTTTGTGTTAAACTCAAAACCTTTCCTGCATGTCAGCTGTGGGCCCCAAGGTTTCTTTTCTGTAAAGCATCATTGCCTTGACACTGAAAACCTGCTGAAGGGTTAAAAGACACCAAAAGGCCTGCACTGAACTTTCTAAGTGCCATCCTTAATTTACAGTGCTCTGGTCCTAAGTAGGTTTGGACACAACTCACTTCACAGCATTCCTGGTAGGAGAGGTGGGGCAAATAAAGATAAGGATCATGGCCCAGGGAGCCTTATAGCCAGGATTAACTGACTAAAGCTGGGGCAGAGTTACACAACTTAGCTTTCCTGTCAGCCAGAGCTGCAATATTCCCACGTGTACACGCTGCCCTTGCAGCAAAGGAGAGGTCTTTAACTTCCATTTAGCTTTCACTAAAAACCTGGTTGAGTTAATGTGTGGTGATTCATTAATCACACTAATGTCAGCAGTGTAACATCAGTGGGTGACTCTGCTCCCCATGGCACCCACGATGAGAACAGGACAGGCACAATACAGCTTTTAAGGCCTCTACTCACACCTCAAAATTCCCCTACAAGATGTTTCACAGGAACTCCTATACTTACGTGCTGTTTTCAGAGGCTCTTCTCTCTGCTAAGGACCCTGGGATGTATTTCAGTCCTGGTATCCTCTTCAGCAGAGTGAAAGGGAACACCCGGTCCAGCTTAGAGCCCACTGACTCTGGAAAATCCAAGCAGAAACAGTAGCCAAGACCATCTGAAGTCAGGAGCTTGTTAAGGAGAGTTGAGGACAAAACACACTCATTTCTGACACAGCCACACAGAGTCCCCCTCTGCTCCCAAACCACTTTCTATGGATAATTCTCCCAGCTCTACTCAGCACCATCTTCAGAGGCCATCGTCCTCCTCAGCTCCACGTTCTCTGCATGCACTGAGAAGGGGCAGAGGGAGGTCAAACACAAATGCAGAATGGGATGGGATGAGCATGAGAAAAGCCAGTGAGGGTTTAGTGAAGGGCAAGAGTCCAGGAAAAGCCAGTGCACCTCAGCAGTGAGAACTACAGCACTTCCTTCCCACCACGGTCCCACTCTGGCCCAGGGCTTCCCACTTGGAAAGGATACAGGCTTCCCCAACCAGGAGCCCACACAGGTTCCCCAAGAGACAAGAGTGAGGGACAAACCACGCTAGGCAGAGCACAAGCCACGGCACCAGCACCACAGGAACTCTGCACCCAAAAAGGAGAGTCCTCTTCATGCGTGAGCGGGTGGTGGAAACCCCCAGCATGGCAAAAGCCACTGGCATGAACCCCTTGGCATCTCCCACTTCCAGCAGCCTGGAGACAAGGGGCTCGAGGAACAGGTACAGGAGGGCAGAGAGCACGGAGAAAGTGGCAGTGAGGATGCAGTGCTTCACTGTGCCCACGTTCCTCTCAAAGCTGCCAGCAAAGTACCAGATGATAACAGCACCACAGGCCAGGGAGATCAGGTCCTCGTAAATGAAGATGTAGGTGATCAACCTGTGAACTGAGCACAGCAGCACCTCAGACAGGCACAGACAGCACTGGGGTTGCTATAAAACAATTGCAGGCTCGAGCAGAGGGAGAGTGAGCCCACGGGATTAATTAATAGCTTTCATTTCTAT
Source organism: Anomalospiza imberbis (assembly GCF_031753505.1). Lineage (NCBI taxonomy): Eukaryota > Metazoa > Chordata > Aves > Passeriformes > Viduidae > Anomalospiza > Anomalospiza imberbis. Next base: position 5,310,091 of record NC_089700.1, read on the forward strand.
CCTGGTGTAGAAGAGAAGGAACCTGAGGCCTTTAAAACCAGGCATAAATAACCAGATAGAGTGAAGATGAGTGCTATCTTGGGTGTCACAAACATATGGGCTGGCTCTTGCTGCTTCCTGGGAAGCTGCCTGGAAAAAAGCAACAGCATCTGTAGTAAATTTCAGTCTCATTAAAAGAGAAGGCAAGAGACATAAAAATAGCTGTTACGGTACTGGCAATTTTGGCAAAAAGATAAACATTTCTTAAACTGCTGGCAGGCTGATTTTCATCACCAAAAATGTCTGGAGGTTATCACATCACATCTCAGAAGTGCTTCTGAGCCCTCTGTTTAGGTGTTCTAGGCACACAGCAAGGACTGAGACAGACGACTTCACCTCTCTCCCATCAACTTCAGTTCCACAGCGAGAAACAAAACAAAATGCAGTGCAACCCCTGGAGACACGTGTGGAGATGGTGGAATCCACCCATCGGCTCAGAGCCCTGTGCTGATAAAGGAAATCACTGCACGGGGGTAAGCTGGAACACGGGAATTACAAGTGTGATAAAAATCATTCTGGGAATACCACAGGGACTGAGAAACGCAAATCCCTCAAGCTCTCGGTAGTGTTATCCACTGGGCTGACTGTCAAAGGACAGAGATGAGGGTGCAGGGGAGCAGCCTGACGCTGAGAGGCTGGAATGGGTGCCCAGCAGGCTCGGTGCAGGTCAGGGCAAGCGCACGGAAAGCGGGAAGAAAAGGGAGGCGGAGAGCGGGACACGGGGGGAGCAGGGGACTCGGAGACGGGCTTGAGGAAACGCACAGAAATGGGGGCTGAGGCGGGGGTGGGGGGTACCACGGGGTCCGGGGCAGGACAAGGAGAAGGCCGGAGAGAGGGGACACAAAGGCTCCGTTGGGATTTAGAGAAGGCCGGAGAGAGGGGACACAAAGGCTCCGTTGGGATTTAGAGAAGGCCGGAGAGAGGGGACACAAAGGCTCCGTTGGGATTTAGAGAAGGCCGGAGAGAGGGGACACAAAGGCTCCGTTGGGATTTAGAGAAGGCCGGAGAGAGGGGACACAAAGGCTCCGTTGGGATTTAGAGAAGGCCGGAGAGAGGGGACACAAAGGCTCCGTTGGGATTTAGAGAAGGCCGGAGAGAGGGGACACAAAGGCTCCGTTGGGATTTGGGGAAGGCGCGGATTGGGGTGGGCAGTGGGGCCAAGGAGGAAGCGGCTTGCGCCCGCCGGCAGCCCCGCTCACCTTCCCCGTCGTGCAGGGCTGCGGGGCGCAGCGCGGCGGCGGAGCGGGCGGCGGGGACATCCCGCAGCAGCCCGGGTGCGGAGGCACCGACCGACAGCAGCACCGTGAGGGCGGCGGCGGCCGGCGGGGCTGAGGGCGCCGCCATTGCTACCCCGCGCGCCCGCCGCTTCCGGGCGCTGCCGGAAGGCCTGGCCGTTACCATGGCAACAGGAGGCGCCGTGGGGTCGTTACCATGGAGACCGGGGGGTCTCTCGCGCGCGCTCTCTCTCTTCCCCCCACTTTTGAAATTTATTTAATTATGGTTATCTATTCCCTGTTCAGAAGGGGGAAATATCCCAGCGAGAGGTGTGAGGTCTCGCTGGGATGCCGCCCAGGGCTGGGTTACAGCCGGGTGTTCCCGCACGGGGCGCCCCAGGGTGTGGGAGGCCCATCTAGAGCCGTGCGGCCACTCTCGCCCGAGCCGCGGGGTCTGGCTGCTGGGAAGCAGAGAATCAATCAGGCTGGAAAAGATCTCTGGGATCATCGAGTCCGATGAACACCACCATGTCAACTAGACCAGAGCACTGTGTGCCACATTCAGTATTTCTGCAAACACCTCCAGGGATGGGGACTCCACCACTACCCTGGGCAGCCCCTTCCAATGTCTAATCACCCTTTTCTGTGAAGGAATTCCTCCTCATGTTCAGCCTGAACCTGCCGTGACTAAATCCTCTCACCCTGTCCCTTGGAGCAGAGCCCAACCTCCCCCGGACTCGCGCCCCGGCTACAACCTCGTGTAAGATAATTGTAGAGCACAAGAAGGTCCTCTCTGAGCCTCCTCTTCTCCAGGCTGAGCCCTCCCAGCTCCTTCAGCCATTCCTGGTGCTCCAGCTCTGTCCCCTTCTCTGGATATGCTCCAGCCCCTCAATGTCCTTCCTGAACTGAGGGCCCCCGAAGCGGACACGGGGCTCGAAGTCTGAGTGATTCCCTCCACCTAAACAGGGTGGAGAGGAATGTCCACACCACAGCTGCTCCTGCCGTGCTCATACCAAAACCTGTGGGAGGTTTGTATTGTCTGCCTTCAGTTGCCCAGAATATTGGCAGATCTAGGAGAGGAATCAGCAGCTCAAAAGTGAAGATACCAAACTTCTTGCAGGTCTTGTGGACATAAGGAGATGATGAAATGTGGAAAATAGTAAAGGTAAGTTGGGCTGCTGCTGGTTGTACGTGAGCTTTTGCCATCTTTCTCTTGTCTCAACCATGCAATGAGGCTGATGCTGCAATAAAAGCTCAAGGAACCCCCCAGTAGTCCTGTCCTGTTTGTGGAAAAAAAGCCTCCAAACACAATGAAGCAGGGAGAACTTAATCTGATTCATTTGGGGTAAAGCTTCCCTGTGATCATGGCCATTGGCTAGCTTTACACACAGTTAGCACTAACCACAGTTGCACCTCTTCTTGAGCTTGTAGCTGGGGAGGTGGCTGTGGATATTGTAGTAGGAAATGAGCATATTTGCACAAAAGGAGAAAATTGCACATCCCACCTGGATGTGTTCCTGTGTCACCTGCTCCAGGTGACCCTGCCTTGGCAGGGGGGCTGGACTGGATGATCTGCAGAGGTCACTTCTAGCCCCAAGTGATCCTGTGAACTCTGCTGTGTGCCCACACAGTCTGGCTGCTGGCTCACAGAATCCCAGAAGGGTTTGGATTGGAAGGGACCTAAAGGCCACCACCCTGTGAGGTCTCATTTACACACAGGAAGGATCAGAAGAAACCCACCTTCCCACAGCACCTCTGATTTTGCAACGTGGAGAAGGATTTGAAGCAGCTGGGATCATTTCCAACCAAGGGGAAAGAGCAGAGGGTTGAAGGGCTGATGTTTTTCCCACATCTCAGCTTCAAAGTGTTTGGTTGGGACCATAGCACAGCTCTATCAGCAGGCAGCAGGCAGACACTTAAGCCTGAAACTCTCTCTGAATTAATTCCATTTTCCATGTCTGAGAAGCCTTCAGTCCCTGAGGAAAGCACAAACACCGAGAGGCTCTACCCAGAGCAAGACCCGCCATGTCCCCTGGCTAGGGAGCATTGTTTGGGATCTGCCCTCATCCCAACATGGCACGGGCAGCCTTTGTGAGCTCCCAGAAAGAGCAGTAGAAGACATCATGGCTGGAGGAGATGAAGTTTCTCAAGGAGAAACCGAAAGGCAGGGAGCTCAACCCCCTTTCCTTTTTTTCTTTTTTTTTTTTCTTTAATTAATCATTCCAGTCACTGCTTGTTTTGCAGAAACTTATTTTCGGCTGTGGCAGTGGGATTTGCCTCCTGCTGCTACGCCCAGGGGGGGAAGAAACAGCCCAACTTCTCTGTAAATCTGCTCAAACCACTCAGCTGAGATCAGAGAAAGCTCCTCACTGCCTTAACAATTAAAAAAACCAGGGTAAAACCTCATTGTTCTCTGGATGCATGTGCAGGCTGTCCATAGACAGAAAGGTGCAACTGTTAACTTACCAACTCCCACAAGAAGGTAGTTTGATGTGAAACAAGAAATACAACTTCTAAAAATAATCAGATTAAATAAGCAACGTCGCTTTTGCTGTCTCCTCATTTCATCACTCTTTCCCTCTGAAGCGAACCCTCACGTTTCACAGAAGTGGCTCCCAAGATCATGACCCGTCCCTTTCTTTGGCAAACCATTCTCCAAGTTGATATTTGGCTTTTTAGGATACTCAGAAACGCTGGCAAACCTTTCTTATTTTTCCTGTGGGACCCAGATGTTGGATGTTTTCTCTAACCCCATTTAACATCTGCTACAAACGGTGATGCACAAGTGGGGTACTGAGGGAAACAGGGGGGCTGCTGGTGCGGAAAGCCGGGCGTGCAGACCCCCCATTTCCCTCTGCGCACGCTGACCATGCCCTGCGCGTTTATTAATTAAATTAATTTAATCCTCTGACGCGATCTCCGCTGTGCCCGCACAGCCGCGGAGCTCGGTACCACCCCCCCTCCGCCCGCTGTACCTTGGCACGGCCCAGCTCACCTCCCCTCCCCCCCCGCTTCCCCCGCGAGTGGTAGGCGCCGCGAGCTCTGATTGGCCGCCCGGCCCCGCAGTCCGCGCGAGCTGCGGGTGCCTCAGTGTGCGCGCGGCCGGCGCGGCGGGCGGGTCGCTCCCTGCGCTCCTTCCGCTCCCTCAGCGCCGCCGCCATGGCTTCGGGTAGGTGCCGCCAGCCCCGCCGGGCTCAGCGGGCAGCGGCGGCTCCGCTTCCCGCCACCGAGCGCGGGCGCGGTGGGGCGCGGGAGGGCGGGCGGAGCGAGCGCCATGTGGCGCATGTGGGAAAGGCCGCGGCCATGTTGCGGGGGACGCGCCCGCTTTTTCCCTCACGCCCTCCCCCCCCCCCCACCATTGCGCTCGGTGAGGGGGAGGGGAGCCACGCCCCCGCCGGTGGCCCCCGTGGGCACGCCCCCCTCGGCCGAGGCCACGCCCCCTCCCGGGGGAGCCCCGCTGCGCGAGCCGCTCGGGTCACGCCCCTTTAGGCTCGGGGGCGTGGCCTGGCGGGCGCGCCCCCCACCCCCCGTGTCGCAATGGGGGGGCCGTGGGGGCAGGGTCCCTCTGGGGTCTTGTGCTCGGATGATGCATGGCCTGCACCCTCCTTTTGGGGTCTAGGCCCCCCACCGCACGTGTGAGCCTCCCCTTTAGGCCGTGCCACCGGCCCCCAGAGTGAGTGCGGACCCCATTTTGGTTCATACTTCCCAGTATAGGCCTTCCCGCCTTGGGTCGTGTACCCCGCCCCCCTCCCTCCCCCCGTATGGGATGTGGGCCCCATTTTGGTTCACGTCCCTCACTGTTGGCTCCCCCACTTTTGGGTTGTGTACCTTTCCCCCCGGTGTGAGATGGAAGCTCCCCCCTTCTGGGTCACAGCCCTTCCCCTCTGTGGACCCCGACTTTGGCTTGTGGTTCTCCCCCACCCCCATCCTGGTGTGAGATGGGGACCACCTTTGGGTCGTGCTCCTCTCTAACATGCTTCGTGTACTCCCCCTTTGGATCAGCACCCCCCCATGGAATACAGGCACCCCCTCCCTTGGGTCCTGCCCCTCTTTAGCATGGGAAATGCCCTCCCCACCCCTTTGTGTGCCGGTATGTGCTGCCTCTGCTCTGCACTCTGTGCGCTCTTCACACAGCCTGAAGTGGGGGGCTCACACCCCCTGCTGTGGGCTTAGACCCGCCTTGGCTGGGATTGTTTTCCAGCGGGGCTTTGGTTGAGCAGGGAAGCAAGATCTGCTCTCCCGGGTGACCTGACACAGCCCAGCTTCTCCTGGGGCCTCTCCGAGCACAATGTGCTGTTTCTTCATCCCCTTTGAGGTGTGGATGGCTGCTCCCCCGGCAGTGAAGCCTTGGCTAGGTGTGGATACCGGTGGATCCCAAAGTGGGAGGAGGAATTCCAAGGCTGGCCGTGCTTTGTGGAGCGAGCCATGTTTTGTTGTGGTCGAGCCATTTTGGCGTTGTCTCGTGCTGCCTGTGAGTGATAGACAATACAAACAAAGCAAGGGGTGGTACAGGAATCCTTTCATTCAAGGAGCAGTTATGAACCTGGAAAAGCAAATGTGTCCAAGTGAGGAATTTTTCTACTAAATGAGTAAAGCATGGCAGTAAATTACATCCACTTTTACTCTGCCAGCTGCTGACCAGTCAAGCACCTGTGTGTCTCCTCTGTTTTTTAGTGATGTTCAAACATGAAGTTCTTTTTCTTTGGAGGATACTGAGAGGCACTGCTGCTTCTTTATATGGATTACTTAATAAGAAAATCTCAGCTTTCAAATATACACAGCAGATTGTTCTATCTTGAGAGGAATAAACCCCCTGAGCAGTGCAAGGTGATTAGGCTGCTGTGTCCCACTTCATTAACAGGAAGTCTTTCCATGAACTTTTTTCACATTCAAAAAAAAAAAAGTCAGTGTAGGAATTTCCAGAATAAACTGTTATTTCCAAAAATCCTTACACATTCTTATCCCCATTGAGCCCACGAAAATAAATTGATCAGAAGTCTGTAAGAGGTCCAGCAGAGGATGTAGAAAAATATATAAATAAAGAAAATTCCTATGATTGCATGTTCTCATATTTTACAGCCTCCTTATCTGGTTACTTTCAGGTTTTTTTTCCAAAATGTTGTGGTTTGGTGGAAGTTTTTTAAGGAAAAGCTAAGGAGATTAAATGCACTTCTTAAATTTATAGCTAGTTACATCCTTACTCAAGAATTTTCTGATACAACCATTAATATTCTTTAATTAGCAGCATTAATGGCATATAAATGCTAGAATTAAACCACAACGATGTTTCACAATATGAAGAGTAATCTTTGTGATCATTTAAATGGAAACTGTAAAAATTTTACTTTACCCCTTTAAAAAACCCTTGAATTTCACCTCTACGTTGGGTTTTTAATTGTTTTTCAATATGAAAAACCAATGAAATATTTGTGTAGCTGTGCAAAAGGAGGAGAAATTCACATCTAAGTGAAAATGCTTTATAGGATGTGTGAAACTTGACCTCCTTTCATCTTGTGTTAGCATTTGGTAAACATTTCTGTTACAGAATGTGAAATTTGATACTTTGTGTTGCTGTGAGGAGATACCTTACCATTAATGCTGCTTGGTGTCTGAGTATCTCGGGTGATACCCCCTCACCTCACATCCATCACCTCAGGTGTTGCCCTCATCAAAGCTCTGGTTAAGTGGCTGTGTAACCACTGGCAGGGTTGGATTTATAACCTGCTGAGGGAGGTATAATGAGCAGATTCAGCAATCTGATGAGTGTTTTGATTGGAAAATGGTTGCAGTCATTTATGACATTTACCCTGCCTTGTAATTAATTCTCAGTGTCAGCGTTTTAGGCGCTTCTGGGGATAGAGGCTGGAGAGAGAATGTGGGGGGAAGGGTGAAATTGGGGATGAGATGTTCCTGATAGATTTTATTAGACCATGGCACATGCATATTTATATGAATTCTTGAAATGATTGGAAGAGAAAAATTGCAGGGCTTATCCAGAATGTTTGGGTTTTGACAAGAAGGTGGGAATTTCAAGCAGATTTCACTCCTGCCTAGGAGGCGAGATGGATGGAGCCTGAGCAATGCAGAGGCTGGAGGGGCACAGAGCAGAGTGGGATGTGAGGAACCTCTGCAGAGCTGGGGTTGGGATGGATGTGGGGCTGATGGAGCCGTGTGTGTGTGTTCTCTGTGCTGCATCTGTCACGTGCTGCTGAGCTCTCAGCTGGGTTTTTCCTCTTGCAGTATGAGCAAAGGGAAGTGTCCTGGCTCCTCCATTGCTGATTTTTCATCTCCCATTCTGCCTCCGTTTGTGCACTTCAGCAGAGCTTTCTTGAGCACCCCAAAAAGGGGTTCAGCTGCACTGACCTACTTAGCTTTGATTAATTAAGCTGCTGCATTCTGCTCATTGATGATGGCACTGTACTCTATAGCCATTAGAGGGGTTGTACAGTTCTGGGTATTTGAAAAGACTCCTTGAAAACAGAATTCAGATCCTTCAAAAGTGTGTTGTGTCCCCACACCCTGTGCTGCTGTCATTCCAGTCTTCATATTTTCACTTTTGTTAATGAAGAGTAAGCTTCATTCTGCAGGGATAGTAGTTGTAAAATCCAGTGTACCTGAACCTTTCTTCCTCTCCCCAGATTTTCTCCTTTAGGAAGTAGAGACTAAAATGTTCATTGGAAATTTTCAATATGACTTATTTCTTTTTCTAGATTCTGGAAGTTACAGTCAGTCTGGGGGCCAGCAGAGGTATGTGAGGATTTTTGTTTTGCTGTTAGCAATTACATCTGCAAACGAAAAGACCATTTAGGATTTCCAGCATGATGGCTGATTGTTCAGGATAGAGTATTGATAGGTTTTTAGAATTAAGGATGCAGAAAGCTTGCACCTGGGCCTTTCTCAAGATGTCTTGTAAAACAAAGAGAAATCAGTCTGTATTCCTGAAAAGAAGACAATAGTCGTGTAATGTAAATGGATGTAAATTGGAATGATATCTTGTAATAGTAAGAACTTTAGAAACTACATTAATATAGAGAAATATTTTCCATGTGATTGCCTTAAGCTGTTCAGTAAGAAAGCCAAAGGTTATGATATTTGTTATATGGCCCAAGGCTGCAGGGCATGTTTTAATCAGTGAGACAAGTGTTTTTATGGAAGTAAAAAATTTGTGGCTAATGCTGCCTGTGCTAATGAAGATCATGAGGTTTTGTGCTTGTAGCACTGCCTGAGTGTGGGTTTGTATCTCAGTATGATGAGTTTCAGCACATGCTTCAGTTCATGAAGGCTTGAAGTGGCAGAATAATGAGTAAGTATAATATAAAATTACAGCAAACCCAGCTTTTGTGTACTTAAAATTTATATTTGAAACACAGCAGAAATTAAAATAAGCTCTTCTGGCTTCTGGCAGTCAACCGTTAATTCATTGATGCAGTATTAATATGCCTGGAACTGCAGTGCTTGGATTAAACACCTATTTTGGAATGAAGAGAAACTCAGAGACACCAGAAATACCTTTACTTTCCAGCCTGTGTGGAGGGCACTCTAAGCATTTCCTAAATGCATTTTTCTCTTCCAGCTACTCATCCTACGGCAATCAGAGCAGTCAGAATTATGGACAAGGACAGGTATGTTGAAAAAAACATTGTGGCTTTCAAAGCAGATGTTCCTTGAGTGAAAATAATTGTTTCTGGGCCAGGAAGAATTCCACTCTCAGCTGTGCTTGATGTTTGCAGTTGTGTCTAGCCGAGGAAAACTGTAATTTACTCCTGTGGAAGTTGCACTTATTTGAGTACATTCTTGAAATTACAGGGATATTCTGGTTATGGGCAGAGTGGAGACAATTCCTCCTATGGACAGAACTATGGAAGCTATCATGGGAACTATGGACAAAATCAATCAGGTTTGGCTAGCTTGTTACATTCATTGGCAGGATTTAAAAGGTGAATATTGACTAAAAATTTTCTTCCTCGATTTCCAGGTTATGGACAAGATTCCCAGGGATACGATGATGAATCTAATTATGAAAATCAGAATCAGAGCTCCTACAACCAGCAGTCCTATGGCAGCCAGGGGCAACAGAAAGGGTCATCCAGAGGGTAAGGAAGCAGAGTTTACCAGTATCTATTTGAAGTATTGTCTAGTAGTTGTACATTCTTAACTAGAGCTATAACATATTTCTTGCTAACATTGCTGAGAAAAAGACAAATATTTGAAGATCCACGTCCTTGAAACATGTTTAATGTCTGAAAGGAGGTACAGGGAGAATATTTCTTCATGTGAGAAGGATGGGTGTAGTTGGTTTGAAGTCAAGCTGTATGGGACATAACACTTTAGAAAGCCTTTGGATTGTGGCTACAATGAAGAATGGACTTGGCAGAGTGTTTTGATTAGGAGAAAGACCTATCAAATCCCTCTCCAGTCACATTCTTTTGTACAAACTTACAGTGCTCTTTTATTAGCTTCAAATAAGCTCTTAGCACGGGAACTCTTAGCTGCTCTCAGATTGCAGACTGCTTATCTGGCTCAGAATGCCTTTTCTTGAAAGAGAAAGGATTCAGAAATGTCATGTAAGAAATATATTTTGGTTTTCCAACTGAGTTCTCAGAACATGGTGGGTTTATATCCTCATCAGGAAATTAAATGTGCACATGCATGCTACACTCTGTGCTACTGCAAATGTATTTTACTTGTGATGTTGTATTGGATTCAATTTCAGGAGGATTAATGATACAGCTTTGAAAGTATGTTGGAAAATACAGCCTAACTTCCCAGAATGACTTAAAAGGCCACTTGATGCTAGAATACCTCCACTGTGCTTTACAGGGTTTGTGCCTCCACCCGAGGTCACTGCTTGTGATAGAGCTTTACTGAGGATCATGTGACCTCTTTGAAATACTCTGCTGAGTACTAAACCTCATTCTTGTGTCCAAGGTCCAAATGATTCTGTATTTTTTGCAAGGTGATAAAACAATCTGGACTTGAGCAAACCTCTACTTGGTTTCTGGTTTTGTAGTTCTTATTGTAAAACATTTTAATACTAAAAAAAAAATGCTTTATCTGCCAGCAGTAGGTGCTTTCACTCAGATGTCATTTTTGCTTCCATAACAAAGGCAGGTACACAGTTAAGTTTTGTTTTGCTTTGTTTTCTGAGTATTTATTTATCTGAGTATTAGAGCTGTACAGAAGTAATAATGTAGTTTTTAACTCTGTAGATGTCCAGTACAATAAAAACACAGCACATAGGTTCTCCAAGAAGTTGTTTGTGGTGTAGAAAATTAAGGAAAGACTTTGAAGGGAAGCTTCTCAATGTAGGGTTGTAACAAATATGGAGAAACTGAGACATTAAATGGTAGCAGCTTTGAAGAGGGTGGCCACAAAACTGTAGCTGTCACATCCTAGGGGAGGGAAGGGAAGACAGCAAACAGTGGATGCTTTCAACAATGCTTCCTTTGTTGGTAAAAGTGCAAAGGCTAAAACAGAGCTGATTTTTTTGAAGTGAAGATAATAACAAAAATCTTCACAAGCTGTTTGCCGCTGGGATTAGCAAGGTTAAAGCTGAGATCTAGGCTAGAAGTCGGAGAGAGCAGATTAAATGGTATTTACACAGATGGGATATTTTGGGATTGGTTAGACCCAACACACTACTTCTGAAAGTGCTTTGAAAAGCTGGTGGAAACTTCCTGGAGGCTCTTGAATTTTTGAATTTTTTTATTCCTTTTTCTGAGATACTTTCACTAGCAAGTAAGATTGCCAAAGGCTGCAGAATGGCAGATCTAGTGCCTCATCCTTCAAAAAAGGGTAGAAGCAGGGAGGGGGAAGAAAGAGTGGCAGAGGTCAGAGATTCTTTTCAGTTACTGAAAAAAATAAGATAGCTAAGGCACAACTAACTACCTGGGAGGAAGCATAGGAATGAGTAACAGCCAGTGTTCCCTGGATGCAATTTATTTCTCATAAATCTATACTATGCCTTGCCATAAAAGACTAAGAGAACTATTATCTCATATATCTAGATTTTCAAAATACTTTAGTTTCTACTTCAGATGCTGAAGTAGCTTAGACAAGTGCGGTGTAGGTGAGATTCCCCTGTGGTTGCTCCAAAGTTATTAATCTTAATCTTAGAGAAGATTTATGACTCCCTCTTGGAATGTAGAGCTGCATTGTGTTGGAGTGTCCTGGATGTGATATTGGCCAGTATTTCTGATGAGGGCTGCTGGGATAGTGTAGATGGCACTGAAGTGAGAAGAACCACAGGTATGTTACAGGCCACCAGAACAGTTTGAAAAATTCTTGGTAAATTGTAGAATGCCCAGAAGAAGAGAGGTTGCAGTTCGGTGAAAGGAAAATTTTGGGGTCTTCTAGGCAGCAAGTCTCAGCTGCACTATACAGCATGAGCACTGAGGCTCTGCCCTGCAGGTCCAGGGGGAAGGATTTGGGTTGAGCAGGTCACAGGCTCTCCATCAACCACTGATGGTACTGGGGAGAGCGGGGAAAGACTGGGACATGTGAGAGGAGTGATGCTCCTAAGTTATGTAATGAGGTAACTTCAATTAGGAAGTTTTAACAATGTCATGAATTTTCAGCCGTTATTTTGCTCTCTATTCTGTGAACATTTAGCTATTAATTCAAATTCTGTTTGTTTTAAGTGGAAGAGGCTCTTATGAACAAAAGTCAAACTATGGTCAGCACCAAAGTTCTTATGACCAGCAGTCAAGCTATGGACAAAACCAAGACTCTTATGACCAGCAGTCAAGCTCCTATGACCAGCAGTCGGGCTATGGCCACCAGGGCTCGTATGACCAGCAGTCGGGCTATGGCCACCAGAGCTCTTATGACCAAAAGTCAGGCTATAACCAGCACCAAAGCTCATATGGCCACTCCCAGCAATCCTACCAGTCTCAGAAGGGAAGCTATAGCCACAACAGCCAAGGTAAAATTGAGCAGAAGCTCTGTGGAATGGTTGGATTTCCTTCTGCAAGCAGTTGATTTGATGATTAGTTAAATTCTTTTCCATGCTGATGTTCTTGGGGGATGTTTTATTTGTTAAGACTTTGAAAATATTATAGGGAGATTAAAATCTCTTGAGGTTGCATTTAGGTATGTTAGAACAGCCTTGCAGAGTCTCTGTCCCTGAGTTTTGCAAATTCTAGATGGATTTTTTTTCCCCTAGCTATTTTGAACCCTCTTCCTGCACGAGGGTGACATGTCTTGATCAGTCATGAAGAGCTTCTGCACTTCACATTCCAGCTTTATGCTGTGTAGGTGAATTGTGAGATAGAAGGAGAAGTTTAAGATTAAGCCTTTTTTTGCATTAACTTCACACCATCAGCACAACCCACTCTATTTATCCTTGTCCTGTCTTCAGTGATGTCTTTTGCAAACTGGGAGGACTGTATGGAAGTCAAATGGAAAGTATATTTTAGACAATGTGTGTTCAGTGTTTGGAAAGTGGAGTGTAATTACAGAGTAGTTTTTACATTTTGATATACTCAGTGACCCTGGAAGCCAAGGGAGATGATGGAGCAAAGTTTGGTTTGGTTTATTTTTTTTTTCCTTTTTGGCACGGAGAATGTCAAATTTAGGAGATTGGAGTGAGATTTAGGAGTTGGTACATCTCAGATGTAAACGGCAGAGTTAATGAAGAGGAGGTGGGAATTCCAGGGTGTGAATTTTCACTGTGCTGCAGTTTGCACTACAATTGACTCTGTTTGGTTTGACTCATTCTCCCAGATGATCGCCGTGAAAAGAGCAGGTATGGAGAAGATAATAGAGGATATGGCGGGTCACAGGGAGGAGGTAGAGGGGGATATGACATGGATGGAAGAGGTCATATGTCTGGATATAGGTAAGTGATCTCATTCCAGTGCCTGCAGCTCCTTACCCTTGTTTCCTATTATTTAGCTGGTTTTCATTTTTGGTTATTATATGTCTGTTCCTGAGGTGGTTCAGGTTTAGATTTCCAAAACTGGAAGGTTTCTAAAATTAAACCTTTCTGCACTGCACAGAAATGGATTTTGCCTAGGGGATCAGCTTTTAAATAATAGATTGAGACCAGGCATTTGATTGTTTTGACACACAGCTGCATTTTATTTGCATGAGTTGCAATACAAAAACTGCCCCAGCCCATCACTTGTTTTCAGTGATGAGAAGACCAACAGCCAGTGATTGAGAAAAATTTATGAAATTCATACCTAGAGTAGCTCACATTTTACCAGGGAAGTATTTTGGCCTTGAATAATTTAATAGTAACATTACTTGTTCTTTGTTGTTTATTTTTTTCAGTTTTAAACTTTATTAAAATACACATCTTTTATTATTATTTGTCAGTCTGAACACGTTTATTTTGGGTAATCTGAAATACTAATAATGCTATCACCCCTTTCCCTATTGCCTTAGGCCCTGTACTGTCAAGAAAATTTATGCACCTATTTAATTCTGTGCTTGCAGATGATCTCATGCCGAGGTCTGCAATTGGGACCTTGGCTTTAAAGCCTACTGAATTAAACATATGACATATTATTTATTAATAGCTCACACAACTGGCTCCCCTTTGTGTCCCTCTGAGTGGTTGGAGGTGCAGAGGGCTCACTGATGCAGGGCAAGAACGTTGAAGCTTCCAGAGTGCTTTGAGGTGTTGCTTGTCAGCACCACTTACCCTACAAAAGGCTGCACAGCTCTGGGTTATTCCTAAACTCCAGATGAAATACTCTATAATTATACAGTGTTTTCGGTAGGAACTGATCTGATTTAAATAAAATAATCCACTACTTGGTTACTTTTAAAGGTATTTATTTTTAAATCATTTTTAAAATCTGTCTGCTTCTGAGATGCTCCTAAATTGTACTTAATCACTTGTTTGTAATGATGTAGGAGGATCTTACCTCTTCTAATTAGGTGTGGTAGCACAATTAGAAAATCATATTAGTATTATTTTGTGTTTGCTGGGGTTTTATATAATATAAACTGAATGCATATTTTTCTGTGGTATTTTTTATAATAAGTACAAATTTATATACTATAAATAAGCATAAATATAGAAAAAAGAATTTTGTAATATATAGTACCTCACATAAAATGAAAATAACAAGCAAAATAATTTCTAAGTTAATTTTAATTTTCAGTTAAAACTGAACTTTTTTTAAAATTAGATTTTCTTTGTAGATGAGGGCTTTCCATATTCCTGTGATACAAACTGTTTTATTTAAAAAATTCCATAGCTTAGCCCTTTCCAATAATAGCAATGAATGTGAGCTTCAAAAAACACACTGCTGATAGGAGTTTGTCACTTTGAAACAAACTTGGGTCTTTGCAAGATGAAGTCAAATGTATTAATGTCTGTGAAAATAAAGCCTCTTGCCATATTTTTCCAAAATGTAAGGAAACTTTTACTCACACATCCATGTAGATCATGGAACTTCATTGAACTGGGAAGCCAAAAGAAGGGAAAGTGAATGAAGAAGTGGAGGAAAATTCAGGGAAGTGGGAGGGCATTTATTAGGAATTCTGCCTGCTTCTGTTAAGTGATGTTGGCTTTAATGGTATTTTTTGTGGAAATTTTCTGGATTTACAATGTCATATATCTTTATTCAGTCTTTTTGCATAATTGTGACAGAGGATTCTCCTTCTGACATATGTATTTTACCAGACATGCTTATTAGAGAAGTCTAAAAGCTTAAATTAAATAACAGACTATATAATGAAGGGGAAAATAACTTGTAATAAGGTAAGAAATCATGTTTAGTCCTGTGAAAATGTGGGGTTTAAGGGTCCTTTGCAGAGTTTTACTTCAGGATACTCACCCAAGCTTTTTAGAGTCCTCATCTGAAAACCAAGGAATGAATGGTTACTGTGGCTGGGGGACTGAATTGTTTTGGTTAAGGCTGTAAGTGGGAAACACAGGAGCAAACAAAGCAGGTGAGAGGAGCTTTGCTTTTGGCTCTGCTCGCACAGACTGGGCTGGGGGAACCACAGAGATGCACTTCAGAAAGGATTTGCCATTGTGTTAGGATTTGTCTTAGAAATCCTGATTTTGCTCAGCATAGGTTACTTTTTCTCTTTTGTGCAGATTTATGGTGATCTACTATAAACACAATATGCAGCTTAATTTATCAGCTGTTAGGAGTGGGAATTAGTGTGATATAAAGAAACTGCAGCATAGTGCAGATGTGTTTTACAAGTGTGGTTTGTGTTCAGCATTAATATTTTGACTTGTAACAGATATGCTTGAGTTTAGCCTTATGGAAATTTTGGAAAAATGTGAACAGAGGCAATAAATATAAAGCAAGGGAAAAAAAAACCCATCTGTCAGTGACTGTTGGTGCACTAAATATTCCTTTCTTGTTTGTAAAATACAGTTTTAGGTGTTGGGACACACTTGGTGAGACAGATACACGTTGCAAGCTGAAATTTGGTCCCTGAATTCTTAGTGCTGCTTCTGCCAGTATCTGATATTTATAAAACTGCATTTCTTGTATGTTGAGCTCCCCATTTTACCTGTACTTTAATTTAAAGAGATGTTCCCAGCTGGATTAAGCAATATCCAGATGAAGTCCAGTTACAGTCTAGTAGGGGATGATAAATCTGTGATTAAATATGGGAGAAAAGAACAGCTGAGGACTTCTCTTTCATAGCAGCAAGTTCACACACCGAGTGGTGCCTTGTCATGTTCTGGCTGCCTGCAGTTCAGCCTCTTATTTATTATCTTAGTTGGTGGCACTACTGAATTTTAATTGCCTGTTCATGTTTCTAACACAGGCTATTAAGACTCCAAAATCCATCTGGTCACCCATCTCTGAGGTCTGTGTGCAGGCCTGGTAAAGCAGTGGCCTGTGAAATGCTGCAGTTGTATTTTCCACATGTTTTCTGCCAATAATGTGGGAACTAATCCAGTTGCTGAGGCTGAATTTTGGGTCTCAATGAGAGGCAAATCTGAGACTGTAGCATCAGCTGCTTGCAATTTTTGTTTGACTTGCTGCAGGATATCTGCCTGATCCAGGGAATCTTGGCTAGTTTTGTCCAGCAATTGCAGGAAGGTATGCAGCTTCATATATCACATATCAAATGCCACATAAAAATGTAGGAAAGCATTAATCCATTGTCAAAGGTGTCTATCAGTAGATTGTTCCAGATTTTTGTTGGGTTGGTCATGTGTGACTAAGCAGAAGACAACATGCTGAGGTATACTTGTGCAAAAATATATTTCTGTAGACATTAATTAAAAAACTAATTAAAATTATTGATTGCACTCCTTAGTGCAGAGTGCAGAACTGCTGTATCACAGAATTAAGGCATTGGACTATGACTTTCTTTACATTTTGTATATTCAACTCCTACTTTTCAGGACTATGGTGCACACGTTTTCACCCCAGCATCCTACAAAACTCTCACTTCCAGCAAAATCCTGGATGTGTTGACACAAACTTACTTTGTTTAAATTTTCTAATTGTTGGGGTTTTCTAACTGCCATACACTTCCACATCAGAAAATATATTTGTTCTGGATATTGCTGTCCTGATGAGCTGGGACCATAATCTGGGGTTAGAAAATTTTCCTAACATTTAGATGGTTGATATTATTTACTGTTGTTGTTTTGGAGTTAAAATCACAGAAAAACAGGCACCCTACTAAAAATTGTTGTGTCATAATGAAGTTTCTTTTTTAAGCTGGAGTGAATTGGAGGTGGCAGAAAGGTATTTACAGTAAATTTTATCATCACCATTGTGTTTTTAATCATCAGTCCTTGAAAACAGACAGCCTTGAGTAAAGACCAGCCCTGATGCTGCATGCAAAATCTTTGATGAGCAAAGTGAATTGATGAATAAATGACACTGCAATTTAGCATTCAGATTTCTTCTCTGCAACAGCAATAAAATCTGCAGCAAAAAATTATTTTAAGAAAAGTCCCAGTAAAAGTGATACTGTCTTTTGTGCCAAACTGTCCCAGAATGTCAGTCACCCTCCAAAGACTATCTCTTAATCCAAGTTTTATAATAACCTGTTGAAACTTTATTTGGTCCTCACTTTGGGCAGATTTTCTCTCATAAATGTTAAGAGTCAGCAGCTTCCATTTATGACTTTCCATCTGCTGTAACAGATGGACAGAGTGCCAAAGAAATGACTCCCCAATTTTACCTCATTGCCTTTTGATGGGTGCTTGTGTGCCCTGTTTGGACTGATGTGTGAGCAGACAGATGGAATTAACACCTGCAGTGATTTCTAGTCACAAAGTGCTTTGGTGAAGAGGCACAATAGCTCCAGAGGCTGGAGATATTTCTCTGCAGCAGGGTTTGAGCTCACACTGCCTTTATCATGGTGAGAAAGCTCTTGGGAATAGATCTTGCCTGATTTTGAGGTGGCAGCTGTGTCCCTCAGGACGAGGAGGACAAGCAGACAGTTGTACATGGAAGTACGAGAGAGTCCTTCTGACATTTGGTTATTGACTTTCTAAAAAACCCAGTGGTTTTTTTCTGATGGCTCTGAGTATTGATTATCTTGTGTTCATACCATGGATGCAATTAAAAATGCTGTTGTGAAAAATCCTTCCAGTACAAACCTTTCCAGTAAAAAAAGAGTGAGGGTTTATTTTCATGCACATAATTAGAGGCATAACAACCTGTATTAAATCCCCTTCTAACCTTTGAAAATTGATGTGTGTATTCTCTTAACTTGGTCTACATTTTGTGCCACAGGTTTCAGAATGAATGAAATAAAACTTCACGGCCTCTGCTTTTGAAGCTCACATACACACACACCTTCTCTGTAATGCCAAGTGCTGTAGTACAGTAGGTCCCCACAGACCCTTGCTCAGAGAATGGCTCATTCTGCTAATTTATCCCCTCTATTATGAATGCATAACAATAGAGATTAATTTTAGCTCTTTTGACTTCTAGGAAAGTACTAAAGTACTAATTATTCCAAAGTAGCAATTACATCTACAATTAAAGCCCACATTAATCTTCATGAAAATACCATTTTTGTTTTAAACCCCAGTTTTGAATAGCTGTTATTTTGGCTGATGGGATGGGAGAAAGTATTGAACCAACCACATGTGTATGGGTTAGTTTAAAACACTCCTTAGGGCTTGTCTTCTCCAGTGCAGCACCCTGAGAGATTTTTTTTTTTTGTAATTTAATCTTTGAACATGAATGGGTAGTGAGGAGAACGTAGACATGGTGCTTTAGCTGCCAGACAGTAATTCTCAACTTGTCATCAGTTAACTGTAGATTGAGCCTTGGGCTCAGCACGTAGAGACTTAAGGAAGAAATCATTTCTTCAATTTTTCCTCTGCAGTGGTGGTGACCGTGGTGGCTTCAAAAATTACGGTGGTAAGTGCCGAGTATCCAAAAATGTTTCAGTGGAAATTCTTTATAAATCTAAAAGCCACCAATATCTTGTTACTATCTTGTAGAAGCATTATAGAGTTTTGGTGAGGCTGGTGTGTTCACGAGTTTTAATAGCCAAACTTGTAGCAATAAACTGGATTTCTACTTTGTCAAATTGCATGAGAGAATTTGTGGAAACAGTGACGTTCACCGGATTATTTTTTTTTCTTTTCTTTTTTAAATTTTTGTTACAAATGCTTCTTAGAAAGGTACTAGAGGTAGAAAAAAAGTGGGAAACTGCTTGGTGATGTGACAACCAGCATTTGCAAGCAAACACCAGCACAGCATCAGTGTGGCAACTGCCACATGCTGCAAGTTAAAGAACACATTAACGTCCTACAGACACCTTCTGTTGAACGTTTAAATCTAAATATTCTCTAAATCTCTGGTGAATGTCTTAGATCTTAGATGCATTGCATACATTCTTTGTATATTTTCTTGTTGCTAAAAAAGTCACTTGAATGTGTTATGCTAAAAATAGTCTGTTTTCTTTCTTTTTTTTTTTTTTTTTGGTGAAACCCATATCATAGGTCAAAGGGATTATGGACCGAGATCAGATGCTGGTAAGGAAACAAGTAGTGAGTGGGAGT
Source organism: Anomalospiza imberbis (assembly GCF_031753505.1). NCBI lineage: Eukaryota > Metazoa > Chordata > Aves > Passeriformes > Viduidae > Anomalospiza > Anomalospiza imberbis. The sequence goes on from NC_089700.1 coordinate 5,329,309, forward strand.
GGATTGTAGCTCTTAGGTCACTGCTTTTAAAATATTTGTCTAGAAATATGGATGTGGCTGCAATTCCCATGGCTCAAAAGAAGCCTAGCTAAAGCATGCCTTCCTTGAAAGAAATATACTTAATTAAAGTGCATGTGAATTTTTGCATGTTAATGCAGCAAGTAAGAATTTCCTTTTGAATTCTGAAAGTGCTTGAGCCAAGCAGCTGCTTTCACTGCCATCACACTTCTGCTAAGCTTGTGTTATTTGAAACACACACTGCTCTGGTGGGTTGGGATGCCCAGCTGCATGAATGTTGGGTGTAAGGCTGGTCAGCTGTCCAGTGTACTCAGTTGATGGAGTTAACCTCAAAATTAAACTCCCTGCTCCTCTTTTATTTCACACAAAATGTCTCTGGGATTTAAGGGTCTGCTACTGGGGCAGCACAGAGCTGAGCTCAAAATATTGCTGCAGTTGCTCCCACAAAAACACTTGGTAAATGTAGCTTAATTTTCCACAGATTCAGAGTCTGACAACTCTGATAACAACACCATCTTTGTGCAAGGACTCGGAGAGGATGTTTCAACAGATCAAGTGGCAGACTATTTCAAACAGATTGGTATCATAAAGGTACGTGAAATGAGAAATCATGGGTCAGAAAGAGCGGAACTGGTGGAGCTGGTGTACTGGAAATGTACTGGTATCATTCAAGGCAGAGCTCTCTCTGACTCCCCAGCAGTTGTAGATAATATTTTATCTGAATTCCCAGCTGACAGCTCATTTGTAAGCTGGCAGCACTAGCACCTTTCTCCTAGTGACATTTAGATTGCTTTGTGTCTCTTCTTTAGTCTTTATAGCCCTGACACTCTATCCATTGTGCCACCCTTGTACTGCAGCACGTGTGCCTCTCTTCTGTGGCTGCTGCTTCTGGTTCTGCAATTCAAAATTAGGATTTTGTGCACTTGACCTCATTTTTTTGGTTAAAACTGGGCCCATCATTACTTCATAGAGAATGGCCAGTCAGTATCCTTCAGTCAAATCCCTCTGTTTCTACAAGTCAGCTCCAGGAGAATATTCTCACTAAAGATACTTAGTGTTACAGTTTATGCTCTGAACTAATTTCACCACTGTTTCTGCTATGCCAAGTGTACAACCTTTTTTTTTCAGACCAACAAAAAGACTGGGAAACCCATGATAAATCTGTACACAGACAAGGATACTGGCAAGCCAAAGGGAGAAGCCACAGTATCTTTTGATGACCCTCCTTCTGCTAAAGCAGCAATCGACTGGTTTGATGGTGGGTGAGAGTTACCTGTTCCTTTGGCCATTCTTGAATCTAACAGGCAGTGGAAGAAGCACATCAATTACCTTTTTGGAGGGCCAGTGCTGCTATTTATGTAGCTTTTGGCTTGGGTTTTTTAGTTTTGTTTTTGGTTAGGGTTATAGTTGGTTTGTTTGTTGTATTTTTTTTCCTTAAACAAAGACCTCTGTTTCATGGTTTCTTGCGTGTATTGGATTTCTCTCATTTCATTAAACAGCAGATAGTGATTTAGACCAAAAATGTGCAGTGAAACTGAGGGTTTGCGGCTGTACCTGAGTCACCCATGCACAAGGTGTGAGAGGTGGTGTTTGTGTCACTTCTTGTTTAGACCAAGAGAGCTGTAATCTGTGTTAGCAGCTGGAGGGATTCCCTACAGTCTTGCATTGATATTTTTAGTGTTGTGGGAGCATTCTTAGAGTCTGGGAATGGTTCTGGCAATCTTGTCCTGAGTGCTCTGTATGTACACAGTGAAAAACAAGGTTTTAAACTTACGGATTTATCCCAAAAATATATTGATGTAAAACTCCTCAGACTGCAGAAAATACAGTGACACTCTTGCAGTAATAAACTCAAGGGGGTGAGGTAAAAGTACCTTCTCCTGTCACCTTGTGTGTTCACAGAATTTTAGTGATGCTGGGTAGAAACAAAAGGTCATACTCTGCATCTTCTGGGAAATGATACTGCTTTAAAAATTGGCATGGTGTGCTTGTCTGGTGTTTGTATTTGCTGATAAAATGCAAATTGACTTTTGTTTAAGAGGGTAAGGTAAATATGACTATATTAGGCACATGTGCAGTACTGTTTGTCTGTGATAAACATTGGATCTATGAAGAATCCAGTCACTGAAAACCATGAACTTTATTTAAATACACTTGGGAGTTAGGTTTTGGGCTGGCTATTGAGTGGTACAAAAGCCTTGTTGCCTTGGTGGAATTACAGACAGTTCAAACATCCAGACTACTTCCTCATGAGCATGGCTAAAAATCTTCTAGACATTCTTTAAGTTGCAACTTACAGATCTCATTTAAACTAAAATATCTGTGGGTTTGTGGAGAGTTTAGCAAGTAGATCAGGGTTTCCATCTCACCTTTGGACCAATGCTTTCAAAACCAAGAGATTCACTGCAGCTTCCCTGTGTCTCAAGAGTATTGTGTTCAGACCAGGTTTGCAAATCACTTCTGCTCTGCTGGGTTTGCTGCTGTGTTGTTGGAAGCTCTATTGATCCTTTCTCTCCTCCCACAGGAAAAGAATTCAATGGCAATGTTATCAAAGTTTCTTTTGCAACCAGAAGACCTGAATTCATGAGAGGAGGTGGAGGTGGCGGGCGTCGAGGTGGGATTAAAGTCTGTAGAGTCCTTGTTTTTGCACAATTAAATACTTTTTCACTATGATTGATTTATTAAAGAGAAGTTGACTTTAAAGCAGTGATCCATCAAATATTATGAGCATTTGGGATTCTGCCAGGAAAGGGAGTAATAAGGATTGAACCCAGTTAAGTAAATTGAAATCTGTAATCTGCACAACACAGAATTTATGCTTTCCTTTGGAGCTGGAAAGTCTCCAGATCTTGTCTCAGCGTTGCTTTTAAAGAGAAAGTGTAACAGGGATGTTGAGCTGCACCAGCCCCACATATATAGGGGGGAATTCCCAGTGAGTATTTGCTTGTTGCAGCAAAGCCTTGAGATACTCTGTTTCCAGCTGGGATTAAGCAGGGTACATAATTCAGCTGCTGCTGATTTGGAGCAGCAGTTAGATTTCTGATTCCTTTAATCAAGGCTGTATCAATCTCCCTCTTCTCTGCATATATAGTTCTGTCACTAATCCACTGGGTATTCATTACCATTTTCAAGGAATCATGCTTTGGGCAGTGACTGTCAACAAATTCTGGTTCTGAAATCAGGCAGTTCTGTAGGCTGATGGAAAAGGATTCTTCAACAACTTCATTTGGCATAAAAGTTCTTAATTTTGTGATGCAGAAAGCAAGAATGTTGTCCCTCTGCCTGTGTCAGAGGCATCCTGGGATTAATCCAGGCTTCTTTTATTGTTAAATTTTTGTTCTGTGGCTAAGTCTGGCCATAAGTGACTGATCTTATACCTTGTTAAATCTTTTTGAAATTTTATTAATGCATGTAGTGGGTTTATATTTACCCAAGCAGATCAGGTTTCCCTTTACTGCTGAAAAAGAATTTATAATAAATAGTGGGAATATATTTGCATTAAATACTTCTTCCATCTGAGAAGTTTGTCTGTCACTGGGGGTCTGAAGGCAGTGACAGTCTTTGATATCTGTTTGTCATGGGCAGTTCATAGAACTTTATTCTGATTATAATTTTGTCTGCAGGTTCACGAGGTGGCTATGGAAGAGGTGGGGGCTTCCAGGGTAGAAGTGGGGAACCCAAAAACGGTGATTGGGTTTGTCCTAACCCGTAAGTGTCACTTTAATTGGGATGGGATGTTTCATGTGTGCTTCACCATCACAGCTCAATCTGGGGAATCCTTGTGTGTTCCAGGTCCTGTGGCAACATGAACTTTGCTCGCAGGAATTCCTGCAACCAGTGTGGGGAGCCCAGACCAGAAGATTCACGTCCATCAGGAGGTGTGCAAAACCAGCTACACCTCTTAAATGTTTCAAGTGTTCATATCATCTGCATCTTTCTGAAACAGCTGATGTATTTCCATGTTTTTCCCCAGATTTCCGTGGTAGAGGTGGCTACGGAGGAGAGCGGGGCTATCGAGGGCGCGGCGGCCGAGGCGGGGACCGGGGAGGTGGCTATGGGGGCAAAATGGGAGGAAGGTAAGAGGAGCCTTTGTCCTTGCTTGGCTGTGGGATTGATAGGGACTGTGGGAAAAGCGTTGTTTATGTGTGCAAGTACAGCTGCCATGAAAATATTAACTACAGACGGGAGCATCCAGAGAGAACCACTCAGTCTGAGTTTTGTGGATGATTCTGGATGAGGCTCTCTATAAACACAGAGCAGCACATGGACGTCACTGTAGAAATGGTTGACTGAAGGGACTGTTTGTTATTTCCTTCATTTATTACTTGCTTAGAACCTTTTCTCTCCCTTACAGAAATGATTTCAGAAATGATCAACGCAACAGACCATACTGAAGACCACTGTGAATGTTTTGTTTGTCTTCTCGATGCATTTGATAGTGAAATTGCCTGCAGCTTCACCCATGGCCTCTTTCGATAGTGGAATTGAGTGAAACTAGATTTTTATTTTGGTGGGAGGGACTGGGGTGGTTTTGGAGGATTTTTTTTTAAGCAAGACATTGAAATTTAATCCTAATTTCCATATTCTCCTCTTTTCTTCCCCCCTCCCCATACCTTTTCAACAGGCCCTAAGAAGGAAAAGGATAAACTGTAAAATATTGCCAAAATATGAAGTGTTTTGTAATACAACAATAAATGCTGATTGTTTTATTTGTGAAATCGTACTGTTTCACAATTACTTGAGTTGCATGCATTTCCTTACAATATTCCCAGTGTTCCTGTGGTATGGTTTAAGGAGTAAATAAGCACTTGTTTGGAATGGCACTGCAGCTCTGACCCGAGCTCTGTGTGTTCACAGAATCTGCAGGCAGGTCAGTGATGAGCCTCCTTGCTGTCCATATCCTCTATCCTGGTTTTGCAGACTTGTCCCCTGCTCCTTTCCTTTTTCCCTCCTGTGGTGCCTGCAAACCTGCTTTGGTTGCTCTGCACCCTGAGGGGAGCAGGCAGAAGCAGTGTCAGTGTGTTCTGCTGCTGCCAGGGGGCAGAACAGCTCAAAATCCAGTTGCTGCATTGTGAGCTTTTGGGATTCAGCTCTGCAGCCAAGGGAGAGGAAAGAAGGGAGGTTACTTATCCCTCCAGCCCTGATAGCTCACTGCAGGGGTGAGCAGTCTGAGAAGCTGGCACTGCCCCAGTCAGGTCATGGCAGTGCTGCGTCTGCATCCCAGGCCTTTGAGAGAGAACTGTCCAGTATTCCAGTGGGCAACACTATAAATACAAGTCTTGGGGTCTGTGGTTGCAACTGGGCATAGAGCTGGGCCATATCTCACTGAGAAATGAACAGAAACGGCTTTTGTTAAGGTTTGTGAGCCACCTCCCCAGCTTGGTGTGTATTGATGGTCATGGTAACAAAGTTCAAACCAGCATCACTCAGGGTAGTAAATGTGAGCGCTGGGCCTTTTTCAGGTTTCCCCTGGAAAGCATCTGCTCTGTTAGAAAAGACATTTGTCACAATTTATAGACGGCTTGTTCCTCTAAACAGTGGAATTTGAGGTATAAATGTACTGGTGACAGTATAAAATCCAAAGTATGGCATGTGAGGGTTCAGAAAGTTGATAAATTCAGTATCTGTTGTTTTACTGGCCTAGAAGAGTTGGATGCTGATGGTTTTGAAGCTGGAGTTACTGTTGGAGGAAAGAGGCTAGAGGGTGCTCTTGCCCACTGCTGTGCTGGCTGATGCAGGAATGGTGCCAGCTGGATGGGATGGAAGGAAAGCAGGAATCAGCCACTGAGAACAGCCTCAGTATCCCTGCTGAGGTATGTTCCCCAGCAGAGCTGACACCTTGCACTACACAAACAGCTCCTGAAGGTGCAGCTGGAGCCCTCAGAGGTGAGCACAGCATTGGGCATGGCTGAGCTGAGCTGAGCAAAACCCAGGGCTGGTGCAGCATTGCCCCTCTGCTCCCTGCAGTTCCCTGGTGAGGCTCTGGCTTTTTCCCTCCTGGAGAAGGGCTTGGTGCTTCAAACAGCTGGTGCTTCCAGTGGTGGGAGCAACAGTTGTAGCTGCCTTTAATGCCAACTCAGCTTCCAACCCTGCTTTCTCCCCCAGGCTAAGAGCACTTTCCTCTGCCCAGGATTACCAAGTAAATGAGTCTTCAAGTGAGCCACAAAACTGGAGCTGTCACCACCTTCTCAGCTTTTCCAGCCTGGCAATTATGCTGAGCACTTCTTGTTTATGTTCTGTTCTGCTCTGGGGAAAAACCACCTGAGTTCTTGCATGGTTTTAAGACACCTTCACCAGCTGCTTGATCTTTTAGAAAATCAGCAGGACAGAGAGAAACTGTACTGGCTTGATGGGTTGTTTTACTTGCCTTTGGTGCAGTGAGAGTTAAATTAGCTCAGAGAGGCCTGGGAAGATGTTCTGTAAAAAACATAAACCTAGATGATGATTTAACTATGTCATTGCCCTCCAACTGCTTCTGCCAAGTCCTTTGGTACTGCAGGTTTTCTCCACAGCTGCCTAAAGTTTGCCAGGACAAGCTTTAACTGAGGTTAAAAGGAAAGTAAAAAACTTTTAAAATGTAGTGTATTAAAGATTGAATTAATTGTAGTTCTTTCCAGTGCTGTGTGAGGATTTGGTAGGACTTCCTATAATAAAATTCCAGATTAAGGAGGGATCGGACAGTAGATCTGTCCTGTCAGGAGGTGGAAAACCAGGAGAATCTCAGCAGAAAGGGGCAGTTTGTGTTGTTCTCAGCATAGCTGGGAGTAGCTCTGCTCTGCTGCCTTCATCTCCATTTATGCTCCATCTTCCAATACTACATTTTCTTAGTGGTGAGGGTTTCATTTTGGAAATCGGTCCTGTGTGGAATGCTGGTGGTTTATTTATAAAAACAGGTCTAGCACTTGCCAAGCTCAACAAGGACTTGGTGGAGAAAAGAGGGATGCCAGTGCAGGAGTGGCACGTGATCCTTACAGAGCTGAAATGCCACTCCTATATAAAATAATAGCTAAACATTTTCAGAGACAGACAAATAGTTTCCATGCCTTTGCAGCCAAACCCACCTCACCCTGAGAAGAAATGCAACTTTAAGTTGCTCGAATACCACAGTCCTAAAGAGAGATATGGGGGCAGTGACTGAAGCCAGTCTCTCAAGTCTCCAGGGGTTTGAGGCCAGGATCCAGCCAGTGCTGCTTTGCCTAATCTAGAACTGATAATTCCCATTTCCAGGGTAACAGAGCCCATGTGATGATGTCCCAGTAGATGATGTTGTTAATGCTGCTGTAGCAGTTGCTTGTGAAGCTGTTGTAATAAAATACAGCTGTCAGAATACACTCAAATCTGCTTAAAACTCCCCTTTTCATACCAAGGTGCTGATGTTTGCTGGAACTCAGGTGCCACCCTGATCCTAGAAAGAGATGCATGGTTTTGGTTGTTAGCCAAGCAAATAGCAGTGAGATTCAAACTGCTCCAGCAAATTGGTGTATTCATGGGAAGGCTCATCAGCTGGATGCAGCTTCTTGACCTCATCAACTTCCAGGAACTCCACATGCAAAAGGTAAAGCCAAGGGAAGTCTGTGCAGACTTTGCATTTTGTCTTTAACATCCTTGTGGTAAGTGCCTGTTCTGGGCTCTGTTTGAGACAGGATACTGGGCAAAACAGACTTTCTAACACATTTTAAGGACACAGGAAAGTCCTTTGACCTGTAAGAACTTAATGTGCACGAATGAAGTACCCAGAAAACAGTATGTGAGCAGAAAAGCTTCGCTCTTGTGACAGCTCAAGGAACCTTAAGCTGCTCGTGCCTTGGTAAAGAATTTGACTCTTGCGGGCTGGGGTTGGGAGGGAAAGCTGTGATTGTACCCATCTGATCTGATCTGAAGTCCTGGCTCTGGCCACTTTCCAGTAGCAGGATGAGGATTCTGGACATTGCCTGGCACAGCACACGCTGAGCCATCCTGCTGCTGTACAGCAGCAAACATGTGAAGAATGGCTGTTCTCGGGAGGATGAAAGGGAACGACTTGAACCTGCTCTCAGTGCAGAGCTTTAAAGGTTTTTGATGGTAGGTTCTTGTGCCTCACACCCATCTTGGGTAGGAACTGCCACCGAGGAGTAATGGGGTTGCTATTTGCTTATCTGTTATGATAAACACTCAGAGCTGCTCTGTGAAAGCTCATGTCACAAGAACTGTTTCATAATGTTGGTTTATGAGCTCTTGGATCTCTCCTCAGACAGGGATCCACTGAGCTTCAGCTTCAGAAGAGCTTCAGCTTCAGAAGAGCTTCAGCTCTTCTCTCTGCAATGCTCAGCTGCTCTTGATGTGCCCCTATGGACAAACCAGCCTCCCTCACTCCAGACTCCACGCCTGTGGTAATGGCATTTAGTTCTCTGTGATGTTTACAGGTCAGTATGCAAATGGTATTAAATTAGGAACACTCTGGAGCTGGGACATGTCTTTAGGGAAGGGTTTGGAAGTTGAGCTCAGTGAGTACGCTAAGATCTTTTGAGTTAAACTCAAGGGAGGAGGGATTTTCTCCAGAAACCCAAGAAATCAAGAATGATTAGGCAACCAGACCTTGTAGAGATCTGTTTTATCATGCTCTTTGTGAATGTTTTACTAAAAGACTTCATTCGTTCTCTGCCACAGGCTTGACTTGTCAGGTTTCAGTTTTGGGGTAGAAGTTACACCGTAAAAACCAGAAATCTGTTCACCTTTCCATGAGATAATATTTCTGTTTCTGATACCGCTCTGATTACAGCAGCTGCATAAACATCTTTATACTCCCAGCCAAAAGTCTGCAGAGAACTATGATTTGGCATCCCCAAGGCTGGGCTGAATTCTTCTCCATCTGAATGCCAAACCCCCGAGGACTAAGGCAGCAACCCCGGGAAATGCCCGGTCGGAAAGCTGGCGGCTCCGGGGGCTGCAGGTGCCCTCCCAGACGCTTCCCCACATTACAATGAGCAGAGGAGGGAGTTTCCTGCTCCTGCTGGAGCCCAGCCAGTCACTTTCTCATCATCCATATTCTTAAGTGGAAGAGCAGATGGATCAGTTGCTTCCTAGATACGACGCAAACACGGATGCGTTTGCAGACAGAGCTGCTCTTGTTTTGAAAGGAAGCATGAGGCTGACCTGTGTGAGGAGCGGCCATCCCTTGGCTCTCCCTCCTGCCAGGGCCGAGTATTCCCCTCACACCATCCCTCAGGCTGTGCCAACTGCCCACTCTGCTCTCCAGCAGCTCCTCAGTCAGTTCTTACTGGCCCAGCCACAAAACCTTCGTTTCTCCCATATTTTTTATCTTGTAGCTTAGTGACTCCCCTATTTTTCTGTGTTATGTGGATCACTTTTTCCCTCCTTTAAATCCTACTTCCCTTCCCTGCATCCCTGTCCAGCTGTAAAGCAAAGTGTCACAGGCTCTCTGCAACTCTTTTCCAGTTGCACTCAACAGATGCTTCTGTAACTTCAGGTTTTGGCATGATTAAAAAATGGAGGAAGGAGCCTGGGAGCTTTAAAATAGGTGTAGGGTTAAAGCTGGCATGAAAACAAAAGCAGATACAAGTCACATCCTTTTTCCCCTTGAACCAAAGCAGAATCAAAACTTCCTTTTGCTTTAGTCAAATTAAAACAAAATAGTCAAACAAAACAGTGCTGTGAGTAAACAGAGCTGTTGACTTGTCACTGCAGCCCTCAACATCATCAGCTGTGTGTGAGCTGCAGGAGAGCTGTGACACGGACACGGGTGCTGCAAACAGCCCCTCCTTGCCCGCCGGCCACCATGTCCCGTGCCTGGGAGGGAGACTTAAGCGGAAAGAGTGTAAACCACAACCATGAGGGTGTAAACCACAACCCAGAGTGTGTGGTTATTGTGTAAAGCTTGAGAGAGCACTTCTCTGATGTGAGGATTTTGCCAAAGCCCTGAATAGGGCTGCATTGCTGGCACAGCCTTCTGAGCTGCTGAGCTCATGGCAAGTGCTGGCCCCGGCCTCCAAACCCTGCACCCGCGTGTGCTGGGCGTGGGTGAACACAGGGTTAGGAAAACCTGCAATTGCCTTCTCCTCCACAGCTTCAAACCGGGCAGAGCCACTGTCCCACCTGGCGGAAGGACACACGCCCCGGCAGCGGGATGCTCCCGGGGGACAGGGCACAGGGCATGCACGGCTCATTCCCGGCTGGCAGCTCCGGGCTGGGTGGCACGGGTCGGGGGGGCCCCGAGCAGGGACAGCCCCTCCGCTCACTGCTGCTAGCGGAGCCCGGCCCCCGCCGGAGCCGGGGCTGGGGCCGCCCCCGGGGCCGGGGCGGGGAGAGGCGGCTGGGGCGGCGGCGCCCGGCGCCGAGCGGAGCGGTGGGAGCGGAGCCGGGATGGCAGCATCGCTGCGGGCCGCCCTGGCGCTGGGGCTGCTGGCGGCCGCTCAGCCCGCCCCGGCCGCGGGGCAGCGGCGGCAGGCAGAGGTAGGAGCGGCACCGGCAGCGGCAGCGGCGGGGAGGGGCGGGAGCGCGTCCTGGGTGTGCGTCCCCCGCGTGTGCGCGTGTCCCCGTGCGGCCGCGGGAGGGCTGTGCGTGTCCCTGGTGTGCGTGTCCCTGCTGTGCCCACGTCCCCGTGCCCCGGCTGTGTGTGTCCCCACTGAGTCCGTGCCCTAGCTGTGCCCTGTGCTTGTGCCATAGGTGTGCCCACGCTCCAGATGTGACAGTCTCTGGTGTGCCCATGCCATAGGTGTGCCCGTGTCCCGCCAGGTGTGTGCATATCCCTGTGTGCCCATGCCATGGGTGTGTCTTTGCCCTGGGTGTGCATGTCCTGGTGTGTCTGTGCCATAGGTGTGCCCGTGTCCCTGGTGTCACTGTGTCATAGGTGTGCCCATGCCCCAGGTGTCACTGTGTCCCTGGTGTGTCTGTGTCATAGGTGTGCCCATGCCCCAGGTGTCACTGTGTCCCTGGTGTGTCTGTGCCATAGGTGTGCCCACGCCCCAGGTGTCACTGTGTCCCTGGTGTGTCTGTGCCATAGGTGTGCCCACGCCCCAGGTGTCACTGTGTCCCTGGTGTCACTGTGCCATAGGTGTGCCCATGCCCGAGGTGTCACTGTGTCCCTGGTGTGTCTGTGCCATAGGTGTGCCCATGCCCCAGGTGTCACTGTGTCCCTGGTGTCACTGTGCCATAGGTGTGCCCATGTCCCTGGTGTGTCTGTGCCATAGGTGTGCCCATGCCCCAGGTGTCACTGTGTCCCTGGTGTGTCTGTGTCATAGGTGTGCCCATGCCCCAGGTGTCACTGTGTCCCTGGTGTGTCTGTGCCATAGGTGTGCCCATGCCCCAGGTGTCACTGTGTCCCTGGTGTGTCTGTGCCATAGGTGTGCCCATGCCCGAGGTGTCACTGTGTCCTGGTGTGTCTGTGCCATAGGTGTGCCCGTGTCCCTGGTGTGTCTGTGCCATAGGTGTGCCCACGCCCCAGGTGTCACTGTGCCATAGGTGTGCCCATGCCCCAGGTGTCACTGTGTCCTGGTGTGCCCATGTCCTGGGTGTGCCCGTGCCATAGGTATGAGTGTGTCCCCAATGTACATGCCCACCACAGGTGAGTGCCCCTCAGCTCCTGACACCTGTGCATGCACGTGTGCCCTGGGTACACGCCGTGTGTATGGCTGTGCCAGCTTGGAGATGGGGCTGTGCCATAGGGTTGTGTTGGAATGCCAGGGTGTGTGGCCACCAGTGCTGTGTGGAGCTGTGGCAGAGAATCACAGACTGGTTTGGGCTAGAATGGACCTAAAACTCATCCCATTTCACCCCCTGCCATGGGCAGGGACACTTCCACTACCCCAGGTTGCTCCATGCCCTGTCCAACCCCTGGCCTTGGACACTTCCAGGGATGGGGCAGCCCCAGCTGCTCTGGGCACCCTGTGCCAGGGCCTCCCCACCATCACAGGGAAGAATTCCTTCCCAATATCTAATCTGTCTCCTCTACTTCAGCTTAAAGCCATTCTTCCTTGTCCTATCTCTCCTTGCCCTTGTCCAAAGTCCCTCTCAAGCTCTTTGGGAACCCCTTTAGGCACTGGGTGGGGCTCTGTATGTCCCTGGAGCCTTCTCTCGTCCAGGATGAACAACCCCAGCTCTCTCAACCCGTGTCCAGGTGTCCCCACAGGTGATGTGCACCTGCAAACCTTCCTATCTCCCAGAATTTTGTCCCCAGGAGGAGACAAAAGCCAGTCCTTCCCCTGCCTGCCTCTCCCCAAGGCTGCCCCCATCACCTCTGTTTGGATTTCTTCTGTTTGTCCTGCTGTCATTGTCACCCCATGCCACTGTCCATTCGTGTTTGTTTTGGGAGGACAAGGTATGAGATTTGGCTGGTGAACAAAGGTTCATATTGGGGATTTTTTCTTGTTTAGGCCTCGATCCAGTGTACATTTGCACAAATGCTTAATTTTCAACCCCAGCCAGCTAGTCCTGGTGAATTAATTGGGATTTGGAACACATGCTCTGAGAGGAAAAGGACACAGGAGAGCTCAGAGGCTTGTTTGATGTGCAGGCTCTTTCTGCTGAGAGATGCTGCTTCAGAGAGGTCATTAATAGTTGTGCTTTTCCCACTGTGCACAAACCTCAGCCCAGCCCCTCATGCCACCTGGAGAAAATAAATCTGCAAAGATTTTAATGTTGAGAAAACCAATAATTTAAAATTCACTTTAAAAGAAAACCAACTGGTTGGGAAGAACTGTTTTTTTAACAATCCAAACTGCCTTTCCACCCCTCATTGGTGACTTCTGAGTTCTTTTCCCTTGAAGCTTCAGGATCCCAGGATTGTGGCAGATCCCTCGTGAGGGGGTGCTGGGCAAGTGACTTTCCTGTCTCCCTGCCTCAGTTTCCCCAAAGGGATGTGCTGTGCTGAGCAGGGACTTTGGGACAGCACACACAATGGAAGTGCAGAGACTAGGCTGTGGAACTTGTCTAAATAAACTGAGCAGTTAATTTTCTTTTAGGAGGAAGCTGAAATTCTCACATAACATCAAATAGTTCTGGTGATTTGTGGCTTTCGGAGCACTTCCAGGCTTTGCTTCTAAAGCTTTTTTTTTTTTTTTTTTTAATTCTTTTTAAAAAGCCACAGTTAGCAACAATATGTTGTGTAAACTTAGATGCATAAAACTGTCAAATGTCCAGTTGTGTGCTTTTCCTGGCTGGTGTCCATGTTTTCACTGCATCTGTATCAACTTCAGTTAAAAAAAAAAAGAAAAAAAAGGAAAATTCGAAAATTTAATTTGAAACATTTGTATGTGAAATCATCTTATCATCTACAGATAGGAGAGGGCCCAATGTAAGAGAGCACATTGTTTGGCAGAGCTGGTGTCTGGCTGGGCTGTGCTCAGACAGCAGCTGGGGGTTGGTAATGCCCGAAATTCCCTGATCCCGGGGGAATTGTGTAAAATACCCGGGCTTGTGAGATCTCAGCCCGTGGTGGGAGTGAGGAGCACGGTGAGGTGCTGGTGGAGCCAAGGACAAAGGACAGTGAAGTCCCTGCAGAGATTTGTGTGAGAAGCTCCAGGTCTGTTTTGGTGGAAACAAAAACTGAGGAGAAATTTGAGAAAAACAGGGAATGGGAACAGAGAGCTGGACTAACAGACTGAGTAATTCTCATTTTGGATTTTTTTCCGATTTTTTCCCCCTTTCCTGCTTTTCCCTTCCCATCTTGCAGTATCTGGTGTGCACTGACTTCTCCCCCTTATCAAACCACATTTTGGGCTCTGGGCTGTTTGTGCTGGGAAATGCTCCAGCATTTCTGAGCTGCTTTAGGAGCAGGATGCTGTTGGGATGCAGGATGCTGAGCACAGCTGGATGGAGGGAGGCTCCATCCCGGCTACCACGCACACACGGTGGGGCTCGGAGCTCAGCCGGGGCACAGAGCATCCCACATTTTCCTTCTGAAACAAGGCAGAGAAATCCTCCTTCCTGTAAAAAATCCCTGCTGCTCAATCCCAGCACGATGGAAGGAGAGGTGGAGAGGAGGAGGAATTACCCCTTTGAGGCATCGCTGGGCTCTGCAACACCCCCGAGACCGCGTCTCTGAGCCGCTGCCGCCGGCGCGGATGTGGCGAGCGGCTCCGAGCGTCCCGGCGATCCCCCGGTGTGATTTACACCCCGTGAGTCACCGCAGCACAAACAGCCCGGCTTTCTTCCTGCTTCTCCCCCAAAACAATCCCCACTTGTTAGGGCAAATCTCGCCCGCCGGGCAAGGGGCCGCGGCCGCCGGCAGCGGGGACGGCGCCTTCCCCCGGCTCCCACCCCGGTGGAGGGCAAGATTCGTCTCCTTTCTCTCCTTAGACACGAAAACACAACCAGTCTGCGTGACCAAACTGGTTTGTCAGCCGCTCTGGTATTCGCAGGGGAAGGTTTGGCCAAGCCCAGTGTTCTTCCCTGTTTTCCCCGAGTGCTTTGGGTCGCGTTCAGCAGTTTTGGTGCTGCAGGTGGGGCAGCCCATGGGGGTCTGGGGTGCTGGGGCTGCCGGGGCAAAGTTGCTGGCTGCTCCCCAGCGAGTTAGCACGGATTCATGGATTGGTTTGGGTTGGAAGGACCTTAAAGCTCATCTCATTTCACCCCTTGCCATAGGCAGGGACATCTTCCATTAGACCAAGTTGCTCCAAGCCACATCCAAATGCTTGATGAAAGGGTGAAAATGATGAAAAGGTGAAACCAGGAAGGGTTTTAGTTAGACCAGGCTTACTGCCTCTCAGCTTTAGAAGATCCAATGTGAAAATAAAAGGAGTTTAGAACACCCCCAACTCCACATCTTTAGTGGCAAGTGGATTATTTGCTGCTAAAGCAGATTTTAGGAGTGGTAGGTGGGACGGGAGGTTCCCCCAGGAGTGGGCTAGGTGCAGCAGGGGAACATCCCAGCAGCCAGGCAGTGCCTGGGGCTTTAACCTCGCTCCATCCCCAGTGCAGAGAATCAGCTGAGGTTTCCCTGCCTTTCCAGCGGGAGGACAGCCAGGCTCTGTGCTCGTTAATGCCCCTTCTCATGTGTCTCCCTGTGTCCATAGATATAATATTTATAGAGATACTTATACACACACTTAAACAAAAGCGGCGCCGGGGCTCTGCCTGAGGCTTTGCAGGGATGAGCAGAGGCAAATGAGCGTTTTTAATTGATGTGACATCTTCTGGGGGCAGCTCGCAGGCAGCAGGGACCCGATGGGCAGGAGGAGCTGCTGCTCCTTCTGTGACCACGCCAAAACAGGCGCCGGGCCAGCTCTCCTTGTGTGTGCACTGGGGGAAAGTGGGGCTGAAAAGCAGGAGCCACTGTGTCCAGTTTGGTGGTGAGATGATGTGGGATGAGCCTGGGGATGCTGGAAGCAGGGTTTAGGATCTACCTGGGCTGTCTCATGATTTCAAAGGACTTAAAGGTGCAGGTTGTGGTGGCACCGCCTGTAAACGTGACACAGAACATCTGTCGGATTAAGCCCTTTTCAACTGAGAGGTGTTTTAAAAACTTTTATTCCATTTTCAGTCTCATGTGAAGGGTGAGACAATACAGATGTTATAATCCACAGCATCTCAATCGGAAGCCAGCTATTTCTGAATTACAATTCATTATAAGCATTTCTTGGCCTGGCCTTTGGCAGGATGGGATCCCTTCCCTGCGCTGCCGGGGGATGCACGGGAGGGATGGGGTTTATACCCGGCAGAGCAGAGGGACCACGGTCAGCAGGAGCTCAGAGGGAGGCTTCTCCGGTACTCAGCTGCTGGAAAGGAGCCAGAATGGGCGTGCCTGGAGGGGAGAGCCGGCAGGAGCGGAGCCTGCTGTCTCGGCACACTCCTTATCCCAGTTTCCAGGCAGGGAGGGCTAATTGTGTTTGCCGCTGGCTGTCTTCCACCCGGGATGCCTGTGGTGGAGGGCAAGGTGTTTCCTTGGCTTTAGCCAAGGCAGAGATGATTCCCAGGGTTGTAACAGGCTTCACATCAGAGCCCTGAGATGGGAAGGGCCCCTCTGTCTCCCCCCGACTCCTCCTGCTGTCCCTGCTGCAGCCCCGGAGGTTCTCTGCCCCAGCACTGGCTCCAAGGCAGCCAGATCCATCCTCCTCTCCCTCCCTCCCTTCCTCATGCAGAGGGGGAGCTGGGCATATTTCATATTAATGTTTCTCTTGGTTTCCTGCTGTTTTTCTTTTCCCATTGTATGGAAAAGAGCATTTCCCCGTCTGGGGCAGGAGGGAGGGGGTTTTCCCAGCACGGCCAGACTTTGCATTGCAGCCTCTGGAGAGGCTTAATGGGCTGGTGCCAGATTCCAGCCAGCCCTGCCAGAGCCTGGCTGGGCTCTGGGGGGTTGTGCAGTGCTGGGGGAGCCTTGAGCACTGCTTTGGGCCCAGGACATTGTAGCATGGGGCTCTTGGGTTCCCCTGGACCCTGAAATCTCCCTGGATTTGTATGCTCTGTGCTCGGATAAATTCCTGACAGAGATCAGCACATCCCTCTCCTGCAGCTCTGTGTTTCCAGGACCACCATCCCCCCTAGCTGACAGTAGATGTGTCTAGAAAATGTAATAAAATTTCTCCTGATGGTTTTGCAGTTGGAGAGTTGATGCCTGTGTGTGAGAACCTCAGTGTGGCACAGGCCAGAAACCACAGAGAAAATACTGCTTTGCTTGGACTTGCAAAGCTCAAGGAGCTCTGGGCAGAAATGATAAAGCCAGTGGCCTCTGTGCCCTCTGGTGCTGCTCAAAAGCAGCTGCTGGGACAGGGGCTGCTTTCTTCACTGCACTCCAATGTGTCCAGATGGGGTTTCAAGCCTTCATGAGATCATGGTGAGGAAAAACCATTTTCACACTTTAAGGATGGGATTGTGTTGGGTTACAGACGAGGAAAGAGCTTCAGGTTGTGCTGAGTGAATGCAAAATTGTGTTAGAAAAGGCTCAGACCATGATGTGAGAGCACGGACTTTCCATCCAGGTGTTCTCAGCTCACATTTATCTGCAGTGATGTCACCACTGGCATCTTCACCCTGCACCCTCACATGTAACTGGTGATTTTGTGCTTCTGGAGGAGAACTTTACAAAAATACAAGCACAGGGGGAAACATTCCTTCTCTTCTCCAGATACTCTCAGAGGGCTCCAAGGCTCCCCATCCCCAGGATGCTCCTCCATCCCTGCACGCTCATCCCGAGCTGCTGCTGGATTTTTCCTCCTGGTACCCCTGTAAAGGTGGGGTTATCCCGGTGTGGCTGGGGAATGGCAAGCCCAAGCTGGATGGTAAAGCCTGGGCAGAGGTGTTGTGGCTTTGACAAACAAACCAATGCTCTCCCTGCCAGTGTGGCACCTGCCTGATGTCTCCTGACTCACTGACCACTCTGAGGTGTCTGGGAGACTCTGGCCATGCTCAGGCTCTTGCTGCTGCAGCCTGGCACTGCCGGGATGAGCTGCTGCTGCCTCCAACTGAGACAGGCAGCTTTGGTTGGAAAAACAGCCAAATTCTTTGTGCGGGGCTGGGTAAAGAGCATGTCCAGGCAGGAATCTATGCTGGTCCTCTGCCAGAGGGGGATGCTCCAGGTAGAAGGGGTGTAAAAGAGGAGATAAAACTGGAGGAGAAGAAACTGGAGGAGATGAAACTGGAGAAGATTAAACTGGAGAAGATGAGGTCTGCAGAGCACACGTGGATGTGCCTGCCCACGCGTGGGGTGATGTGTTTGGGGATGACATGAGGATGACTGTTCATGGCAAGCAGAAGGTTTGGGCAGGAGGAGGAGAGGGAGAGGCCCTGGCACACCTTGGGACTGCCACATCCACCAAGCATTCCTGCTCCTCGCCAGGTGACAAGGCCCAGGAAGTGCTGCTGCCTCCTCTGCAGGGACATAAGGGAGAACTGGGTCACCACAGTCAGGAGCAGCACTGAGAGGAGGTCAACCCTCCAACCCCCTCCTTTTCCTGGCCCGAGATGAGCTGGGAGGGAAACAGCTTTAAAAACACCCAGAGGACACCAGCCGTGGCATCTGGGCCAGCCCGTGGCATTCCTGGAGCTCAGCACACCTCTCCTTTGGGATGCGGGGAAGGGAAGCCGCCACTTTCACTTTTTATTCTGATTATTATTCATTGCTGTAACTGCGGCTCTGCTGCACTAACAGGATGCTGGGCAGCTTGTTTGTCTCCCGCAGACATCCCTGGCGGCAGGGCAGGCGGGCGTGGAGCATTCCTGTGACCCCGGCTATTAACTCCTCCGAGAGCCGGGGAGCAGCCCGAGCCGTTTATTTTCTTTACCATACAATTTAATGCTGGAGCAAGTTCAGAGAGGCAATCTCCGTCCGTGTCAACGGCCGATAAGAAGAAGAATGGTTTGGCAAAGCAAATTGCGCCCGGAGCGTCCCCACTTTTGCAGCAGCGCATCCTGCGTGGGAATGGGGGGAGGCTGAGCCTGACCCCATCTCACCCCGCCCTGCTCGTGGCCACGGCACTTCGGCCTTTGTTTGAATCCCTGCGTTCAGCCGGGGCCATTAGAGCTGTGGGTTTGGTCGCCTCTGGCTGCGGATGAGATGGCAGCAGAGGTTTTTGATCTCTGCTTTTCCTCCTACGCCTCCATCGCGTCGTGGCCAAAAACCCCAAGAGCCATCCAAAATGATGGGGAGGAGGAGACACACGGGAACCTGTACGGGCTCAGGAGGTGCAGAGCTCTCAGGAGCAAAACAAGTGGGCGCTTTGGGTTTGCAGCACTGTTTGCCACCTCATCTCCTTTCTCCCCCCTTCCCAAGCCAACACGTGCTCTGAGCTGCACCTTTCCCATTTTTTCTTGCAGCTCTTCCTGGAGAAATACGGCTACTTCAGCGAGCCGGGGGCCGGCACACACAGCCCCGCCGAGTTCACCGAGGCGCTGAGGTAGGAGCCTTTTATTCAACGCTGCACTCCAAACTCAGCAGCTCCAGCTGCAGGGATGCTGCCAGCGCTCCGAGGGTCTTTTTTTTTGCAGCCAGAGGGGTCTTTGTGCAGCTGGAGGCTCTCTGTCTCACGGTCTGATGCCAAAGCACAGCCAGTCCTTTTTGGAAAGGCGTGTCCGTGCCCGGCTCCCGCAGCTGGGTGCCGGCTGCTGGCACCCGGCTCTCGCTGGTTTATTTGCCTTTTATGGCCCGCTGCTCGCCTCGCAATAAAATCTGCGGGGAGGCCGAGCTTGGGGACGGCTGGGAGATGTCAGGGGGGGCGAGCTGCCAGCTCCTGCCTGGGTTTCTCCTAAGGACATCACCTCGGCTCTGGGAGCATCCCGTGCTTGACCTTGTGCAGAGCCAAATACAAAATTAAATGCCACGTCAAATAACTGGGGTTAAAAACTGGAAAAGGCACTTTTAGGCTCTATTTTTAAGCTCCTTTACCCCGCTAAGAGGTGACTTGCAGGTCAGCTGTGGTTGCAGAGCCGAATCCTTCTTGTTTTACCAGCTGGATGCAGTTCTGAGGCTGGGGTGTGAATCCTGGCTCGGGTCAAACCCCCGGCGCACACATACCCAAACCCCGCCCCGGGGGGTCTGGATGTGGCTGCTGATACCTCCCTTCCTTTTGCAGGGATTTCCAGCGGGTGACCCACCTCCCGCTCAGCGGGGTGCTGGATGCCCCCACCCTCCATCAGATGGCTCTGCCGAGGTGTGGCACGGATGACGGCGACAGCCGCGCTGCCGGGGCACCGGCCGCCCGGCGCCGCAGGCGCACGGCACAGCACGGTGAGCACCGGCACCGAGGCTCCCGGTGGGGTTTGGGGTCTGGGGCGCTCGGCTCTGCCGTCCTGGACTCGTGGGGAAGCTGCTGTGGGTGGGAGGTGCAGCCTCACTGGCACAGCATCCAGCCCAGGACAAACTTGGAGGTTGTTTTTAAAGCTCGCTATTTTCAGTTGGTCTCTGTGGCTTGATGTCAGCGGTGATTAAGAGATTCGATTCCCAGTTTTGGGGAATTCAGCTCTCTGGGGTGGTTTTACTGCTGCTGTGGGAGCCAGGACATCTCCCACAGAGCACATGGGTCACCATGGCCCCACACCCAGCTGTGCTGGCATGATCTGGAGGGCAGGAGCTGGGGCACAGTGAAGTTATCTCCAGGTTTTGCTGACCTTTTGGACTTCTAATGCATATTAAGGGCACTACAGTAACCAAAAACCTGCCAGCGCTTGGCAGCCTGACCTGAGAGTCATTTCATCCCATGTTAAGGGGTTTAACTCTGCTCCAAGTATCCTTCTGTGCTCCTGTGTGTCCAAGACTGGGCCTCTCATCCCTTGTGAGCTCTCTTTGGGCTTGCAGATGAGTAACTGGATTCCTAGAGAGCAAGAGGGCCAGGGCCAGCTGTGCTTAGGACATGGGAAAAACGAAGGGCAGATTAAGAAAAGGCTCTGTGCCGTGTCAGGCTGTCTGTGCATCTGGCAGGGCTGGCCATGGACAGCCCCAGGAGAGCCCTGTCATCCTCCTCCAGCCTCTGGATTTCCTTCCAAAGCCCCAACATGTGTCCCTTGAAGGAGCCATCCTGTGCCCAGAACACATGGGCAGTGAGCAGAGGAGGAAGGACATACAGCAGGAGTTGGGCAAACAGAAGCAGCCAGTGCCCTGTGGCTCATGGGGCTCCTTTTTGGGGATCACAAAAGTGGGCGGGTGGCAAGAGATACCCAGTGGCTCAAGGAAAGGGCAGGAAAGGGCTCAGTGTGGCACTGGTTATTGCTCTGGTGATCTGATGCCACTGGCAGCGGGGATGGGACAGCACCACATTTGTACCCACGGGCTGGATGGGAGACAGGGTGTGTGCCTGCAGGGCTGGTGGCACTGGCCAGGAAGGCTGGGGGAGGCTTTGTGCTGTTTATCCTGCTTGAAGCAGGAAACCCTGGCAGCTGAGCCAGCAAAATGCTTTGTTATCCACCCTTTCCCAGCGGGATCTTCCCTGGGCAGCCCCTGTGTCCCTCATCCCGCTGCCTTGGGGCACACTCAGAGCCCAGCACGGGGGCAAAGCCAAGCCCTGCTCTTCCCAAGAGCCAGCCTTGCTAAGCCAGCCTTGCCCATCCTCCTCTGGTGGTGGATGCTCTGCTCCTGTGGAGGGAAGGATGGGATGCCAGGCTTTGTTTTAGGGTTGCTTTTAGCTTGTAGCTTTTGCTGTGCAGAGTGGCAGCTCATCTGTGTCCCTTTGGAGCTGGAGGCCATCACTGCACTGACAAGCAGTGGGAACTGATTCTGTCCCCAGGAGTGTGACCAGCCAGCCCAGAGTGTCCCCAGCCATGGGGAGAGGGAGGCAGATCTGGGGTGGGATGTGTGCCAGGTTTGCTGGGAGGCTCAGCTCAGAGCCAGAGCAGTGAGCCCCGGCGTGCTGCCGGCTCTGTTCCCCCTGTTTTCCTGCACATCTGGAGCAGAGGCAGATGCTGGAGTTCTTCACCACTCCCACGCCTCAGCACTGGCTCTGGCACCCACATCCCCCCAGGGCCCCACGGCTTTTTTCCTGCTCCCAGATGCCTCCAGATAAATGTAATCCCAGGGCTCTGGGGTCCCACAGCTGCTGAGGGGTGCTGAAGGAGGAGGAGGAGGAGGAGGAGGAGGAGGAGGAGGAGGAGGAGGGGGCTGTAATGCTGCTCAGCAACTATATGAACTCTCATCTTTGCCCTCCTGTTGGGGGGGTTGGGGAGCTTAGGGGGAGTCACAACGCTTGTCCTCTTCATCCTTGTCCCCAACTGTCCTGGTAGCATCAGGGCTCTGTCTCCCCTGACAGCTCTTAAGGAGGCCTTGGGCACTAAGCTGTGCCCCACAGGTGCTGCTGAGAGCCCTTCCCACTCCTTTACTTTTGTCCCACCTTTTCAGAGGTGGCTTTGATTGCTCTCCCTGAAATCCAGCCCTTGGGCTGCACCTTCTGGACTTGAAGCTGCCATCAGGCAGCAGACCTCCTAGCAGGGACCCATGCTGAATTTGGCTCTGTGAGCCAAAGGCTGAGTTCAAACTTGGTGCCACAGCTTCTCATCTCCTCACAGAGGTTTCAGGGTTTGGTTGCAACTCCAGCCTTGGGTGAGCTCTAGTGGTGGCACCTTCAGAAGGATTTAATCGTGGTGCTGCAGCTGCCTCAACTTCCAGGTTTGCCTTGGGAAAACCACAACATTTCCATGAAGTTTTCTTCCACTCAGGCAGCCCCTGGGTGGTAGGAGAAGCCCAGGTTGCCACGCTGAGCGTGTCCTGTTGCAGGTGGGCGCTGGTACAAGCGGCACCTGACGTACCGGGTGGTGAACTGGCCGTCCTACCTGCCGCAGCACGAGGTGCGCCTGGCCGTGAGAGCCGCTTTCGAGCTCTGGAGCAACGTGTCCTCCCTGCGGTTCTGGGAGGCACAGCATGGCCCCGCTGACATCCGCCTCACCTTCTTCCACGGGGACCACAACGATGGACTCAACAACGCCTTCGATGGGCCAGGTGCTGGTCGCTTCCCCCTCGTAAGCTTCTCTTTTACAACGTGGGCTCTTCCCCAGCAGGGAGGAGGGCTGGGCTTGTGGTGGGCTGGGGCTGATGGGGGCTCCGCAGTCTCTCTAGCCCCGTTTGCACCAGTTTGCTGTCTGATCTGGGGTCCCTCCTCCTGATTCTGCAACTGAGGTCTGCCAGCAAGGTGGCTGAGACGTTCCCTACAGGCCCTCGAGGAGCCCTACAACACCCTCCAAACAGGGGCTCCTCCAAAAACACCTAGAACTGACGCACATTTAGGCAAACCAGAGCTGCATGTGCCGTGGTCCCTGATGGCTCTCGTGTCCCCAGGAGGTGCCCTGGCTCACGCCTTCTTCCCCCGGCGAGGAGAAGCCCACTTTGACAGCGCCGAGCGCTGGTCCCTGCACAGCGGCAAAGGGCGCAACCTCTTCATCGTGGTGGCCCACGAGGTCGGGCACACGCTGGGGCTGCAGCACTCGCCCGTCAAGAGCGCCCTGATGTCCCCCTACTACAAAAAGCTCAGCAAGGATTTTGTCCTCAGCTGGGATGACATCTTGGCCATCCAGAACTTGTACGGTGAGCCTGGCTTCCCTGAGCATCCCTTGGTTCCTCCAGGGTTGTTCTCTGGGATGAAGAGCGAGCAGTAGGGATGGGAGCAGGTCCCTGAAAGGGGAGAGGACTACAGTCACATGGGCCCCATCCCTGTGTGTGGCTGGGGAGGAAAATGCAGGAGAGGTGGGACAAGTACCAGGGCCTCCAGGGCAGGGAAGGTTGGATTTGCTGCCCACTTGTCTGCTGGTGCATGTTTTTTGGGGTGCCAAGGGATTTTTGCCACCATCATGTAGAGTGGGATGTTCCAGACAGTGGGACAAGGAGTCTTTGGAGTCTTTGAAGTCCCAGCCCCTTGCTTTGGGAAAAGTTGTTTCTCTGTCCCTTCTCCGGGCTTACCACCCCTTGTTCCATCCCAGGAAAGCCCTCCAAGGGCTCGGCTATCCAGCTCCCAGGAAAGGTCTTCACTCACTTCCAGGACTGGAACACGGACCTTTACGGCAGGGACCGACAGCACAGGAGCCTCAGCACCTATTACTGCCACTCCTTCTTCGATGCCATAACCGCCGGTGGGTGTTGGCCAGTGTGACCCTCTCCCAAAACGTGCACCCCTACCCCTTGTCCCAGTGCTGCTGCAGCTCCCAGTGCTGGGAAAGGTGGGTTTGGCTGGTCCACAGCTCCTGGCACTGGTGGCACCACTGACGGACAGTGAAGCAGTGCACCTTGAGGGCACAGCAATGTGTCAGGAACAGGGAAACCACCCTAAAACTTGGGCCATGGCAAGGATTAATCGCTGCAGGAGCTCAGCTGTGCAAGATAAGCCTTGAACTGTGGCCAGCATTTATCTTCTCATGCCTGGAGGGGAGGCAATGAATTCTGGATGCTGAGGGGGTGGCTGGAAAGGCAGGAGGAAGCATCCATACCCTGAGGATCCCCAAAGCACCACGGGGCTGCACGGGGAGGAGAGGGGATGTGGGTAGCAGTGGAGGGTGGCTCAATGACATTTCTCACCTGGGGCCCCCACCTCTGCCTCACAGACGGGGATCACAACCTCTACATCTTCAAGGGCAGCCACTACTGGGTGGTGTCAGCCAGTGGCAACGCCAGTGACCCACGGCCACTGCAGCCACGCTGGCCCGGCCTCCCCGCCGGCATCGACGCCTGCGCCTGGTCCCAGCTCAGTGGAAAGTTCTACTTCTTCAAAGGTGGGTGAGGCCCGGGCAGGGGACGCCCCTCGGGGCTGCCACTGCTCCTGCCTGCCGTGTGGCTGTCTGGGTCTGGCTGGAGCCACACAATTCTTGTTTGTGTCCCCTCCCACTGGTCCCCTCCCAGTGCAGAGCTGGGACATTCCTGCATCTTGGGTGTGCAAAACCCTGGGCTCGGTGCCCTGTCATGGGTGAACCACATGGCCCTGGCAGCCACATCAGCTCCTTGTGCCTCAGTTTCCCCATCAGGAGAGCAGCACTCACTGGTGTGTCAAAGCAAATCCAGGTGCAGCTGTGGGTCTTGGGGAGAAATTGCTCCCCAAAACACGAGGTGCAGGGGAGTGCATGGGGGTTTCATGGTGCACATGGATCCCTGTGTTGTGCCTGGAGGCTGAGCTGCCCCAGGAGCTGGGATACCATCCCTAAACTGCCCCAGGAGCTGGGATACAATCCATGAGGAGCCCCAGGAGCTGGGATACCATCCCTACACTGCCCCAGCAGCTGGGATACCATCCATGAGCTGCCCGGCAGCCAGATGGGAGAGGAAGGTCAAACCAGGCAGCCTGGCTGCCAGGGTCAGCCCCAGCTTTTAATGGAAACCAGTCACTGGTTGTTCAGAAAAGGGGCTTTGTGCTGCAGCTGGGTGAGAGCCAAAGCCCCTCTGCCTCCCCAGCCCTCGCTGCTCCCTCCATCCTCCCCAGGGCTGCGTCAGGCTGTGCCTTGTGAGCAGAAAGGGGCTTTTGTCTGCCCTGTTGTGGGGACAGGGTGCTGTGGGGACAGCCAAGCCACAGGTCCCCATTGCAATTCCTGCTGCAGTGCTGGTTTTGGATGTCCCAGCCTCGCCTGGATGTTTCTGTCTGTCCCATTTGCTGTGAAGGGTCAGGGGGGAGGTTTGCCAGAAGCAGCATGGTGGTGGCCTTACTCTGTCCCTGGTGGTCCCTTTTCATGCCTTCAAGTCCCTGAGCTGCCGTGCCTCAGTTTCCCCCCAGCCTGGTCCGTGGGGCAGCCCCACAGTGGTTCCAGTTGGGTCACCAGTGGGATGGATGTCACTGACCACCACAAGGCTGGTCCCATGGCTGAGCCTGTCCACATCTCCTGCAGCTCGTGCTGCCACGGACCCCACTGGGGTGTGCTCTAACCCTCCCCGTTCCCCCCAGGTGGCCGATGCTGGCGCTACGTGGGCTCCAAGCTGGAGGCAGGATTTCCCCGAAAATGCAGCGCCCTGGGGCTGCCTCGGCACCCGGACACCGCGCTCTACTTCCAGCAGCTCCGGCGGCTCGTCCTCTTCAAAGGCCCCAAGTACTTCGTGGTGGGCGAGGAGCCCCTGGGCGTGGAGCCCTACTACCCCCGCAGCCTGCGGGACTGGGCAGGGCTGCCCCCGGCCACGGCCGGGGCTCTCACCCACCGCGACGGCTCCGTCTACTTCTTTCGGGATGACCAGTACTGGAAATTTGACCAGGCCAAGCTGCAAGTGGTGGCCACCGGCAAATGGGCCACGCAGCTCGCCTGGATGGGCTGCTGGGATGCCAACAGTGAGCAGGGGCTGTTGTGAGCACGGCGTGATGGGATGAAACGGGGGTCTGGACCTCACCTCGCCCGCTGCTGCTGCTGCCTGGATCCCTCTTGGTGTGACTCTGGGGTCCTGTCTGAGGGTGGTGAGGCAGGGACTGGCTGCCCGTGGGTGGCTGGAGCCGTGGGATGGTGGAGCAGTGACCCAGCAGAGCTCGGATGCAGCTGGGACAGGTGTGCCACAGCCAGGTGGCCTGCAGGCTTTGGGACAGTATTTTTTATAACAGACCACCAAAAAATGTATCAGCCATGGAGACTGCAAACACACCCATTTCTGTTAACTTTCAGGATATTGTTACACGAGTTTTTCAAACCAGGACTGGGGTTTGGTGATACTTTTTGATATCTTTGTTGATACTTGTTGATATCTGTCATTTTCCCGCAATCAGGTGGAGAAGTGTCTCGCTGCAGCTTGCTTTGGGGTTTGGATGGTTTTCAAGAAGAGACTGACAACATCTGCTTAAAACTAAAAGAAAGGAGACATTTGGACAAAAGTTTGGGTCCACGTGGAGCTTTGCCCCTGCTGTTTGTTCAGACCCTGGGGTATGGAGGGTTGGGAATGTTTTGCTGGGCTGTGCTCACATGCCAGTGCTCTGCTGAGGCACCACCACAGTGGGATTTTGGGGCTGAAAGCATTGGGGTTTGGTGTAGGAGCCTCTTTGGGGTGGAGAGAAAGGGGGAGCTCAGCTGAGCTCTGGCCCTGTCACTGTGCAGCTCACAGGCAGCAGGAGCATTGCCTGTCAGATGGATTTGGGGTGCCTGGGTAGGTTCTCCTGTGTCAGACAAGGGCTGTGCTCACCTGGCAGCCCTCGCTGTGTGCACAGAAAATGCCTGTGCTCTGCTGTCTCTGCAAGGGACGGGATCAGTGAATTTCTGAGTCCCTGGGCCCCACCTGGATGAACGGGGGTGACAAATCACTGGGGGAGGAGGGGAAGAGGAGAGGGTGAGCAGGACAGAGGGACATGTCTGTGCATGCAGGCCCACAGGGACAGTGTGGCTGCATACTCCTCATTCCTTTCCCAAGGCAGACTCCCCACCTGGAAACGCTGCAGGCTCCTGGGCAGGGTCACCAGTCCTGTCTGCAAAGGGCCATCATGTCCCAGGGCTGGGGGATGGACCTCAGCTTCCCAGGGCTGGAGTTCTGAGGCATTGGTGCTGAGCAAGACAGGGCTCAGCTTTATTAGATGATTTATTGAAGCCATTTATGCAGGTTCTGCCAGGACTCAGAGCCCAGCACCGCTCTGCTCCCACTGTGCCATGTCAGGATGCTGTGCTGGGGTGCCACGTCAGGGTGCCCTCCTGATGCCAGCAGCTTCAAGGATTCCTCTTTCCCCCATCTTTGCCCTTTCTAGACCTTCCCTGCAGAGCAGGGTTTGCCCTAAGCAGGGTGCCAGGGCTGGTACTTCCCAAGGGTTTTTGGTGCTGCCAGATGCCAGCTGAGCTGTGGGTTTGGCAGGATGGGGAGCCACCACTCTTCCCATTCTCCAAAACACTTGTGAGTGAGCCCTTCATGTGCAGACACAGACACAGGGTCTTCATCTGCCCAAAACCTCAGGGGACTTTCCACATTGCCAAAGAAACACACATTTTCATAGGAATCGAATGATAATAGGGTGAGGTGGCCTGCAGGGAGTCCCAAGGGCTTGGAGACCTGACAGCAAATAAAACCAACCTCTGGATCTGTGGCACTGGGATTTGTGCTTGTTTTTATGTCACACTTTGGGTTTAGGTTGTTTTTTTCCAAAGCAAATCTCCAGTTTCCTGACAGGGCTGTGTTTAAGATGCCTGTGGGTGTTTGGGGTTGGAGAGGGGATTGCTGAATTTGGCCTCAGCTTTCATGCTGGCAGGATCAAAGAAGGGAGATGGATCCCACTGAAAACTCACTGATGGCCATGAAAACATGGAAATTCTCTTTCTTACTTCATCCCCAAATTACTGAGGATTTTTCCCACGCTTTGGGATATATTAATAGTTTTTTTCCCCAGGCTGAATTAATTCATTATCCCTTTTCCTGTCCCCTTAGGAGAAAGCCAGGCATCCCATCTGCTGTGTGACTGGAGGCTGAGGATGGGACTACCTCAAATCCTCTCCCCTTTTTGGGTTTTCCATCTCTTCCCTGGCTTGCTGCCACGTGTTTCCCAGGGCTGTATTCTGTGGGATGTTTTGGGGCCCTGTGATGCTGCCAGGGCTGGGCTGAGCTCAGCATTGCTGGCAGAGGCAGCAGGGGTCACTCTACTGTGTCCCCTGTACCCCGTCAGTCTGGGGGGGTCTAGAGGAGGTGAACTCATACCCTGAGCCTTTCAATCCACTCCCCTGCGTGCCCTGGATGGAAATCCAGCTTCTCAAGGGTTCTTTTCTCCTGCTGGGCTCCCTGTTTGGGCACATCAGGCGCAGACTCCTCCGGCCTGCCACACATTCCCCAAACAGAATAGCTGGGATTCCTGCATTCCCTCCCCCAAAATGACCCCGGCTGGACAGTGATCTGCAGTGACATCAGCAGCTGGCTCCAGGGACAGGATGGGTCCCCCACCACAGCAAGGAGCCCCACAAAGCCCAGGAGAGGCTCTGTTTTGGTCTCGAGGCATGAACACTTCCCTGGCAGATTTGTTTTTTGCAGAAGTACCTGGGTGTTGTGGCAGCTCTGCAAGGCTTGGGTTAGGGAGGGAGTATCCCACATTCCCAGAGGTGCCCACTCATCTGCAGTTATTTCCTTAAAGCCCCAACTCCTGGAGTCACTCCATCCCTGCAGGAGCTTGGCTTTTCCCAAAGACCTCACTGCTGTGGGCAGTGAGGGAAGGAGTTTGCAGAGGAGCACAGAGCAGAGAAAGCCCAAAGGTGGATGTGAAAATAAACCCTTCTCACCTTGAGGTTGCCCTGAGCATGCACCTTGTGGCCCTCAGATCACTACACCTGTGGTGGAGATCAGCGTAGGGGTTTTGGGAAGGGGGAAAATCCCCCTTGTGTGGTTGGGAGCAACTTGGGTGCTGAGGAGCTGCTCTCCAACTCCTTCCTGCCCCAGAGCCAGGGCCCTTGGGGGGGAAAATCCACCCCCGACATGGCTGGGGAGGAGCAGGGCTGTGAGAGAGGAGCAGGTGCTGAAGGGTTAACGGGGAGTGTTTGCAGCCAGTCCCTTGTCACCAAGGAGAAGCGATCAGCACTTGGGAAGGAAACAAAACACCCATTGCCCAGGAGGGTGATTTCCTCTCCCCAGCAGCATTACAGCCCTGGGACCCCAGAAGGGCTCTAGACACCACCAGGACACTGTCACCACGCCGTGTGGCAGGGAGCAGGTGGCACCAGGTGAGTGTGGCTGCCGGGGAAATGTGCTGGGGACAGGGCTGTGGCAGCTCCCCATGTCCCCATCATCCTTTTCCCCCAACCTCCTCCCAGTCTTATGGCAGAATGTGGGGGACACCGGGCACGGGGGCACGGAGCATCCGTCCCTACCAGTCCAGCGGGCAGTACCTGTACGCCATGAAGGAGGACCTGGCAGAGTGGCTGAAGGAGCTCTACGGCCTTGACATCGAGGTGGGCACCTTCTTGGAGGTGCTGGAGACGGGGGCTGTGCTGTGCTCCCACGCCAACCACGTCACCCAGGTGGCCGAGGAGTTCGCCCGTGCCTGCCCCGACGTGGCCCGGCACCTCCACCTGCCCGCTGCCGGTGTCACCTGCAACCTCACAGCACAGCCAGGCACCTTCCAGGCCAGGGACAACGTCTCCAACTTCATCCAGTGGTGCAGGAAGGAAATGGATATCAAAGGTAGGATGCCAGGCTCCAGCTGTCCCATGTCTCCGTGTTCAAGTCCCCTCCAGCCACTCCATGTTTTGCCATGTGTCCCCCAAACCCAGCGCCACCTCCTGAGCTGGCATCCCTTGTACAAGGTCCTCCAGGCTTGGCAGCAGCTTTGCAGGGTGCTGGCACGCGGCTGGAGTGTTTGCTTAGGTGCAAATACGCACAGGAGGAATGGAAAAGGAAAGGGTGGATGGCACAGCATGTCCCTGCCAGGCACAGCATGATTCCAGCCCTAAGGACAGCAGGAGAAATCCTGGCTCTGAGCAAAGCATCTGTCACCCTGTCCTACAACCATGGATGCCCAGGAAGGGGAGTGGCACAGAGCAAGACGTCCTCAGGGCTCTCAGACATTGAGTTTTGTGGCTTTGGGGTGCCATGAAACACCTGTAGATGCCCAAAAGGAAAGGCTCTTCCTCCTTTATCATTTCTCCCAACTCTTGTTGAACCCAGCCATATTCCTGGTGGGATGGCTCCAGTGAAGAGCACCCTTTTGGGTGGGTTTTGATTCCCTCTGTGCCCCCCATCCCCTTTGTCCCCATCCCCACATGCCAACCCTGGCTCAGCCCTGCCCTGCCCTGCCCAGACGTCCTGATGTTCGAGACAGAGGACCTGGTGCTGAGGAAGAACGAAAAGAACTTTGTGCTGTGCCTGCTGGAGCTGGCACGCCACGCTTCCCGCTTTGGAATGCGCGCCCCAACCCTGGTGCAGATGGAGGAGGAGATTGAGGAGGAGCTTCGGCAGGACCTGGACCTGCCTCCCACAGACCCCGCCCTGCCCCGGCCCCCCAGGAGACCACGGGACCTCAACAACCTCGACCAGATGGTACCAAGGGGCATGGGGTGGCATGGAGATGGGCATGGAGATGGATGGGGATGGCATGGAGATGGATGGGGATGGGCAGGGACATGGATGGGGATGAGCATGGAGGTGGAAGAGGATGGCATGGAGATGGATGGAGATGGAAATGGAGATGGATGGGGATGGCATGGCCAGCACAGGACCTTTCCCAGCAGCCCTGGTGAGGACCCATCCCTGCCACCCACAGGTCCAGCACCTGGTGAGCCGCTGTACCTGCCCTGTCCAGTTCCCCATGATCAAGATCTCCGAAGGGAAATACCGTGTGGGGGACTCTGACACCCTCATCTTTGTCCGGGTGAGTCTGCTTCACCCCTGCTTTTGGAGGAAAGGCATCAGGAATTCTTCTCTGCTGCCACGACCCCTTTTCCATAATCCCCCAAAGGGGCCCGTGGGGGAGTTCTGACCATTATTCCCAAAACACGGCAGCAGGGGAGCTCAGCCCTGCGATAGATGTTGGTATGGATTTAACCACCCATGTGTGTGGGACAAAACCTGACATCCCACAGAGCCACAGCCTGGTCTCACCCAGCAATGGGAACACTGGGATGCTCTGAATCCACCCCCAAGCCTGGCCAAAGAATTCAGCACGCGAAGGACAGGGGTTTTCCGAAAGGCTCCCCCACCCTCCTTGTGGTGAGGAAATAAAGCCGTCGGGATGACCGCAGGAGCTGAGCCAGGGACGCAGCCGTCCTTTGGGACACCTGGTGGCACTTAGGGCAAGCCCACAGCTCCCGAAGCCCGGCCGAGCGTGCCACCCCCAGGCTGCTGGTGTCCCCTGGCATGGACATTCCCGTGCAGATCCTGCGGGAGCACGTCATGGTGCGGGTCGGGGGCGGCTGGGACACGCTGGAGCACTACCTGGACAAGCACGACCCGTGCCGCTGCACCTCGCTCTGTGAGTCCCCGCGTCCCCAAACCCCGCGGCTGGCTGAGGGTGGGGGCGTCTGTGGCTGGTCTCGATGCTTCTCGGGGACATTTTCATTAGCGAGAGGCTTTGGTACAGCCATGCATCGTTGTTTTTGCTGGGGCATGTCGGGTTTTGGGGACTTTCTTTGGCTTTGGTGGCCACTAGAGGTCATGGAAGACTTTTGGATGGAGCCGGACCCCAAAAGCCACTTTGCAGGGAGCGCAGCTTTCTGCCAGCACCCTCGAGGGGCTTAGATGCAGAGCCACGGCTGGGTGGGCTGCACCCGGGGGTGGGTGCAGAGGACAGGGGTGCTGAACCCCCCTCGTTGTCCCCACAGCTCACAAACAAGCCTGGAAAGCGCGGGGCCCGCAGCAGCCGGTGCAGCACGAGGTGCGGCTGTGCCCGGCCCCGAGGGCGGCTGCCCGCAGCCCCCAGCCCGCGCTGCTGGTCAGCCGCTCCCAGAGCCCCCTGCCCCCCGTCACCTGGGGGGCCCGTGTCCCCCCTGGCCCCCGGTCCCCTGCCACCCCTTCGCCAGAGGGCTCGGGTCGCCAGCCGGGTGCCAGCCCTCACCCGGAGCCAGCGCAGCCCCGGAGGGTCCCTTCGGGCAGGTAAGTGGTGCAGGGATGCTTCGTGTCCCAAAACTGCCTGGCTTCACAGCAAGTTTTCTCACATCCTTGGAATTTTTTCCCCCCTTCCTTGTGGAGGTGCCCAGCACCAGGCGGGATGGGGGGGATGCAGCAGCTCCCTGGCCCCTCTCCGCTGTCTCTCCCTGCAGGATGCGGGAGCCACCCGCTGTCCCTCTGGGGAGGCAGCCGCCACCATCCCGGTCACCTGCTCGATCCAGCTCTCCTGGGCACGGGGCGAGGGGCCGGGCACCCGTCCCTTCCCGGCTCAGCTTCCCGAACGGCGCGGGGGTCCCGCAAGGGACCAGCCCAGGGAAATCCACCCCTGTGGCACCGGCACGGGGCAGGTCCGCAGCACCCAGCCCGCGGACGGTACCGGCACCTCCGAGAAGCACCCAGCAAGGAGGAAAATCATCTGTGCTGGCTGCCAGGCCACAGGAAACGGGGACACCCACCACAGCGATACCCCGAGCCCCCAGTCCCTTAAAGGTCCGTGCCCCCAGTCCCCTAAAGGTCTGTGTCCCCTCCTCGCACCGGGATGCTCCGGGAGACTCCCAGAGCCTGAAGAGCCCACGGGAAGGGAGGCAGGGAGCCCTTGGCCGGGGCCGACAGCCCTCACCCCGAAATTCCTCCAGCCACCCCCCGAAACTGGACAGCAGCGTTAAACCCCCCAGCAAAGCCAGCCCGGCCGCCTCCCGGCCCCACACCCCTCTGGGCCGCTCTGCAGGGGGGTGCAAGGTCTGTGCTGCTGGCGACGGTCCCCAGGGGACACGGCAGTGCCACCCAGCCCCGAACCCAGGGGCTGGGGGTGCTGAGGGACCTCGGGTGCCAGAGGACGAAGCTGGGGGAGCCTGTGGCCCTGGCAATGGGGCCGAGGGGCTCCGGGGGTGCTGTAGGAACACGCAGCCCCCCGGCTATGACAGGGTGCTGGAGGAGCTCTCCCGCGGGCGGCAGCCCCTGCGCCCCGTGGGGATGCGGAGCCAGGTCCCCAAAACACCCGCAGGAGCTGCCCCGCAGCTCCCAGCCCCGGGGGAGGCAGAGCGGCCGGGGGTGGGGGGCCAGACCCCGCGGGCACCCAGGACCAACAACGTCGCCAAGCCCCGGCGGTGCCTGAAGAAGCCCGAGCGTGTGCCCTCCATCTACAAGCTGAAGCTGCGGCCCAAGGTGCGTCCCCGGCGGGACCACAGGCCGGGCAAGCGCCCCTCGCGCATCCCCACCCCGCTGGGGCATCGCCCCCCTGCCCCCCGGGGCCAGCACCGCCCCCCGGGGCCCCCCCGAGCCCCCCAGACCGGCAGCACACGCCCCACGGCCAAGCTGTCCCTGGGTGACAGCGGCACCTGGCTGACCGAGGATGATGAGGAGTCGTGGGTCTGAGCCCACCCCGAGAGTCGGTGGGGATGGACAGATGGACGGACAGACGGACGGACCCCTCCCTCCAAAGGTGGGAGCAATGCTGATGCTGAAGCTGGAGCTGGAGCTGCAGTGCCCGAGGTTTCCCAGGGCAGCACGAGCGAATTGCTCCCACACAACCCGGGGGGTTCCACCTCACTTTTCAGAGCTGCACCCCCTCCTTCCCAATGGATTTTGTCTGTACCGGTAATCCTGGTAAGCAGACACTTTTGTACTGGTTTGGGTGGAAAAATCCAGTCCCAAACTGAGAGAATGGGATATTTTCTGCAGGGGAAGGGTTTAGCCCCCCTGAAGTGGAGACACCCCATCCTTGACATCCATAAAAAACATCTCATACCTCAGTGCTCCCCATCTGCACCATGGGACCAGTGAGCCTCGTGTCTGACAGCTCCAAGAGCCTTCATGAGCCCCTCGGGTGGAGGGGTCAGGGGAGGGGACCCTTGCTGACCCCTGTGGTGGGGGGGTGATGGATGTCACCAAGGGTCACAGCAGGCACTGCTGCACCCCCAGCCCACAGCCACAGACCCAGCAATGCTGTTTGTGCAATAGAGATGTGCCAAAGCTCTTCCATTTCCACATCTTTTCTGTGTGGGTGGGAAGGGAGAGAGTATAATCCTGATGTGGGCACAGCAAACGTCCCTCTGAGAACCCCACAATGCCCAAGAGAGTCTCATTTTCCACGAGAGGATGAAGTCAGCCCCACTTACCCGCTGAGGAGCAGCAAATGTGAGCGCTGGGACCGCGGGAATGCAAAACCTGTCGACAAAAACACTCCCGAAGGCTGGTACAGAACAAGGGGGACAGACCTGATTTTTAATTCAATTTCAAAGAAGGAGGTGCAGGGCGTCACAGGCGGTGTAGACACCTCGGGAATCTCCAACAAGGAGTCCAGGGGGGAAAGGAAAGCCAAGTCCAGGCAACTGGGATGCTCAGTGGGGCAGGAGGAGGACAGGGACAGGGAAGCATCCTTGGTGGGGCCGAACCAAACCCAGGCATCACCTCCACGAGCACGGGGGCAGAAACCTGGCACTGCCCTGGGCACAGCAGAGGGGACATCCCAGCCTGTGCCAGGACCAGGTTACTCTCAGCAGGACCAGGGTGGTGTTGGGTGAGTGTTAAATCTGTAGTAAGGTGTGAGTAGGGCCACAGGGTGCTCGTGGCTGCTGCCGTGCTCCCGTGTGCTCCAATCCCTGTGCCTGAACACCTCGGATCTTCCTGTCTGGGATTCCCTGCCTGCACCCAGGGTGCCACCACCACCACCTACCCCTTCCTGGGCTCTTGGGAAAGTAGCTCTTTGTAGCCCTCGTTTTTCCCGGGAGCTGGGAAATGCTGTCGAAGCAGTGAGAGTTGTTATTATTACTAATATAACTTCCTCTGTCTATAAAGTACAATAGAATATAACAATTATATTTATAACCTTTTTTTTTCTTCAAAATACTAAATAGATGCTATAAAAACCTGTAACTAATTGTGCTATAAACTGCAGGCTACAGGGTTGTAACAAACAATGTATTGGCTTAGTCGTTGATATGTGTACGTCGGAGCACTTTATAAATGCTTTATTATTAGCATTTACCAAGGAATTTCCTTCTCAGACAATTTTGAGGGATAAAGCTCTAGCCAGAGATCGATAAGTGGACTTACATGTGTTAATAAATCCTGACAGGATGAGCTTGGACAGGGGAGCCGGGTTTGCCATGAAGGCGAGGGATGGTGACAAGTGCCACTGCCCTTCCTGGCTGAGATGGACCCGTGTCCCCCCATTGCCTTTCCTAATTTTTTCCTTTTTTTTTTTTTTTTTTTTTTTAATTTTGGAGCAAGGGGTTTGATTCCCTAAGCAGGGAGGGAGGAGCAGGATGTACCCCCAGCCCTGGCACAGGGATGGGGCAGTGAGAGGCACTGGAGCTCAGCTGGAGCTGCCTTTAATGGGAAGCATTTCCAAGAGCACAGTGGAGCTGCTGGGCCATGGACACCTGGCTGTGGTGGCAGAAAGGGCTGGGTGTCCTGTTTTGCTGCCCAGAGCAGTGCTGAACCCCTTCAGCTCCTTGTGACAGCAGGAATCATGGAGATGGTTTTGCTGGAGGATGGATCAGACACAGATCCTGCCTCAGGAGATGAGGCTGCTGTTTCCCTGTGTCTCACAGGGACCAACCATGGAGAAACCACGACCCTCTTGGCATCTTGCTCTCCCTTCACCACCCCATCATCATTTCCTAACAGGGGCTGCCCTTTGCCAACCCGCCCTGCAGGGCAGGATGCAGGTGAGCTGCAGCTCTGGTGCAAACATAAACCAGAAGATTAAAAAATAATAATTAAAAAAATATGGAGGGCTCAGTTTCCTATTAGGGATATACAGAGAGAAAAAAAACCCAAGAATGCAGCTGGAAGTGCTGCTCCAGCTCCCTGTTGCTGCCGAGGCAACATCCCTGTGGGAAAACCTGGCAGGGTCGGACCTGGTGGCGCTGCCAGGGGCTGCGGGGGCACGGGGGCTGCCCACCTGCCCGGGACACCCCGGGGGCACGGGGGCTGCCCACCTGCCCGGGACACCCCGGGGGCACGGGGGCTGCCCACCTGCCCGGGACACCCCGGGGGCACGGGGGCTGCCCACCTGCCCGGGACACCCCGGGGG
Source organism: Anomalospiza imberbis (assembly GCF_031753505.1). Lineage (NCBI taxonomy): Eukaryota > Metazoa > Chordata > Aves > Passeriformes > Viduidae > Anomalospiza > Anomalospiza imberbis. The sequence continues at coordinate 5,365,227 of NC_089700.1, forward strand.
CACAGGGGCTGCCCACCTGCCCGGGACACGCCGGGGGCACAGGGGCTGCCCACCTGCCCGGGACACGCCGGGGGCACAGGGGCTGCCCACCTGCCCGGGACACCCCGGGGACTGGGGTGAAGCCATCACCTGCTGAGCCCAGGATGAGAGGTAGCAGAGGGGTGACCTGCCCGGCAAGGAGTGTTCCCAGATTATTTGGTGTTCACAGGCTTGGGGGAGAAGAAACCTTCCTGTGCTGGGGCTGTGTTGGGGCAGAGGGGAGCTTAGAGCTATGGGAAGGCAGAACCCAGCTCCCGGGGATATCAGGAGCAGGATTGGGACTTAGGTTTTTCCCCTTTTCTTGATTTCATCCAGAAATTCCACCTGGAAATCTGACCTGACCGAGCCAAAAGACAGCCCATGTAACCTGGCTGCTCTGCCCTCCACAGGGAGAAATCCCAGCTCCACAAGGGGAAAAGCAGAACTCCTGTTTCCCTATGCCCCAGAGACAGCACCACCCCCAGAACACCGGGATACCGGCGCCGGGTAATTCCCTCCCAGGAGCAGGTGAGGGCAGGCAGGCAGCACCAAGCATTGCCCCTGCGCTGCCAGGGCAGGAACTGGCAAGGATGAACCGACAGCCAAAATCTGGCACCCTCTGAGGGTACCCCAGAGGTGCTACCTCCTCCACCCTCCAGTGCCCTGTACACCCCCCTGGGATGGCTTTGGCCTCAAGCACTGGAGGCTTGGAGAGAGCTCATGGGTTTAGCCAAGGCCATCCCTCAGTCCTCACTACCCCCAGGCAGCCTGGCCACCCCCTGCACCACGCCGCTCAAGGTGCCCCGTCCCCAAATGCCACCTCAGCAACCCCCGAGGTGCCTCCAGCACAGCTCCCACCGCCCGGGGAGCAGAACCACCCCTGAGTGCGGGCAGCCCTGGGGTCCCTGGGGGCAGGGGGCTCACATGATGGTGCAGCGGTTCCTGCGCAGCGCGCCCTGGAAGCGGATGGTGGTGTGGACGTGCTTGCAGCGGGCGCAGCCCACGCTCTTGAGCAGCTCGCTGAAGAGCAGCAGGATGTGCCAGTTGTACTTGGCCGAGCACTCGATGTAGCCGCACTTCCACGTCTTCTTCACCAGGTTGGAGACGTTCCAGCGCGGGATCACCCGGCCCCGCTGCAGGTCCCGCTTGTTGCCCACGATGATGATGGGTGTCTCCGAGGTGCCGATGACCCTGCGGAGGGCGGGCGGTGACAGAGGGTGGCAGGGGACGGAGCACAGAGTGACAGCCCGCCGGCCCACAGAGCTCAACCCATCCCAAAAAGGCTCTCGGCTGTGGCTCGCCAAGGGGAGCGTGCCTTGTCCCCTTGTCCCTCTCCACAGCCAGCCACCCCTCGTGCATCTCCAGGGCTCACCCACAGGTGTACCTGCTTGGCACACTAATGCACAAATCCATAGCCAAAATTAAAGCCTGTTCCCAGACAGGCTCCTCAAAGCTCTGCCAACCTTAACCCTGTTTTTCCTCTCTTGGGAGTAAGAGTGAAAGGTGTGGATGTGAAGTGAAGGGTGCTGGATGTGCTGCTGGTGTGGAATCTCACAGAGGGCAGCTAATCCTGCTTTCCTGGGAATTCTGTCAGGAATGAGGCAGGAATTGTGACCCTTTGCTGGGCATTTTGCAGCTCATTTTTGGGGCTGGCAGCAGAGAATCCTCCAGCCTGGGTTCAGAGGAGCCTGCTTGGGGTTTTGGGTTCCCATCCCTGCAAAGGGGCTTTGTGCCAGTCTGATATCTCATCTCTGATGCCAAGATGTACCCCCTTGGTGCCAAGCTCCCTTGCCAGGAGCCACGGGGCTCTGCCACCGTGGGGATGCACCATCCCAAAGCCATCCCTACCTTGTTTCCAGGATCTGCTGGCGGATGGTTTTGATGTACTCGAAGCTGTCAAAGCAACAGATGTCATAGACCAGGATGTAGGCATGGACACTCCGGAGCCCCCTGCAACACACGTCTGCCCACTCCTGCAAGGTGCAGAGAGGGATCAATCCTGGCTCAGCCCCGCTGCTGTGCCTGGGGGATGCCCTGCCCTGCCCTGTTCTGGGGGTGGGCACCCCAAGGAGGCTGCTGTGGCAGCAGGGGGGCTGCACATTCCCCAGCCCCAACACCCAGCACCCACCTCTGCTCTGCCCTGGCCCATCTGTGTGTGCCCCCACAGCTCTGCAGCCGTCCCCCCATCTCCAGAGATCCCTTATCGCTCCTGTCAATCCAGGGGAGAGGTGACAGGATTTGTCAGCCCCAATTCCACTCCTGAGGGAGGATTGCAGCCTAATTACAGCACAGAGCTGAGCTGGGAGTGGGGCTGAGTGCAGCCCCCTGCCCTGGCTGTAAGAGCTTCATCCTCCAGAGCTGCTAATTAGCTGTGTTAATTAGTGATGCACCCTGTTTTTTGGGGCAGGGCAGGTGAGGAGGATGCTGAGCCCCATCCGAGGTCTGAGGGTGATGCACCAGCAGCTCTGTGGGTCAGAGGAGGAAGGTGACAGCAGGTCTGTCTGGAGGGGACATGGGGACAGAAGAGGAGCAGAGGCTGCTCAGGAACTGAGTCTGTGAGAGCAAGATGTGGATCCAGGGCAGAGGCGGGCAGGAGTGGCCTCTCTGCAGCCAAAATCTGGAGCTGTGAGAAATTCATGCTGTTAGGAAGTCCTTGGGTTTATGGGAACAACTAGATTTTTTTTTTCATGCTATGAGTGAAAGTCTGCCTCACTTCAGGCACTTTCCCATCCCAGCAGTGGGACTGGGAACGGCAGCCCCTGCAGGCAGCACTGCACAACCCTCCTGAGTGCCTCTGGAAAGGAGAAAGACTGTCCAGGGAGGAAAGGCATCACTTCTCCCTGAGCAAACCCCTTCAGAGCCATGATTCAGCCCTTCCCGAGTTTATGATCAGAATGAGATGGGGAAAGGGGAGTTTTGGGATGCGTGTCCTCCATCACAGAGGGCAGCAGGGGAAGGAGCTGGGAGGGAGCAGAGTGGCACAGAGTGGGAGATGCTGGGGAGATCCTCGGGCTCAGAGATGCAGGAGGAAGGAGCAGCAGCCTCGGGGTTCCTCTGGGTCCTGATACATCCGTGAGACAAGGAACTGCAGCTATTTCACCGTGCTGGGGGGCAGCTTGCTCAGGCCCTGTGATGTCAGGATGATTTTCCTCACGCAGTGCAGGTTCCTGGGATGCTTGAGCTGGAGAAGTGTTGCACTGCAGGAGCAGGATGTCAGAGAGCCACTGGCTCCTGCTCCTCTTCCAGGACAGCACTGCAGGGATCTTCTCCTGGCACGGAGCTGAGTCCACGATGTTTCCCAGCAGACAGAGCCGTATCCCTCACCATGGCTCTCTCCTTTCCCCTCAGAGCCATCCCTCTGATCACCCTCTCTTCCCTGGAAACCTCCATCTGTTCCCAGAGGCCGCCTCCTCTGGAGTGCAGCAAGGCAGGGAGTTAATGGAGTGTGAGCATCGGCTGCCGTGTCAATAAATTACCCTTTGCTATTTCAGGCTGCTTCTCACGCTGACCTTTCGTTCCCTGCACTCACCCATTAATTTTTAAACCTTCTCCTCACCCCTGGAGTGCTCATTTCATCTCCTGCCTGAAGGTACAGGGACTCCTGGAGCACTTCATGGCCCCTGTGACTCTGGCCCTGCTGGGGACAGGGACACTGTAACTAACTGAGGTGGCCCCACTGGTGGCACTGCCCTCCAGCGTGGCTGCAGCCACAGCTGGGAACCTCCAGCTCCTTTCCCCACAGTGGTGACACAACTTGTGCTCCTGGCAGTGGGGTTATAGCATGAGCTTAACACCCCCTTTTCCCCCATTAATTCCACCCAGAAGTTGTTGGCACTTTCCAACACCACAATGCCTTTTGGGGGTGCTTTGGAAGCGCCTGAGGGGGTAGAGGAGGAGTGGTGGGTTCAGAGCTCCAGGAACAAGCCCAGGCAATGCTGGAGGGGGTGATGGCCACTCCCAGGAGTGGGTAAGCTCTGCCTGGCTTGGGCAGTGGGTGCATCAGGACTCTGGCTCTCCTGGAACCCCTGGGTTTCACCCAAATGTTCTGCTGTTGGCTCCGACAGCCATGGAACTGGATCCCAGTGCTCCAGGACCCCAGCTGGACGTGCCTGTGGGCAATGCCAGAGCCAGCCACACTCCTTGGAGTGGGATGCCACCTCTCTTGTGTTTGTTGTCACCTGACTTCAAAACACACTTTATCCTGGACCCGCTCAGCCAGCATCCATGAGGACACAATCCCTCATTTAGCAACCAAACCCTGACGTGGAGGGAGAAGCATCCCCCAAAAGGCAGAACTGGAACCCCACAGGTTTTAACAGCAAAACCCCACCACAGGGGGGGTCACCGCAGACCCCCAGAGGTGGAGGCCCCTCGGGTGCCCCCCTACCTGCAGGGTGTTGACAGGGAAGGCGGTGATGGGGGGAAAGTCCATGATCTGCAGGTCGTGGACGTGGCCGTTCATGACCACGGCGGGCAGGTAGACGCGGCGGGCCGTGGTGGGCACGCAGACCTCGCTGAACTCGTTGTACAGGAACTGCCGGACTATGGCGCTCTTGCCCACGCCCTGGGCTCCCAGCACGGCGATCTTGAAGGTTGCCACCATCCCGCCGCGCGCCGGCCGCTGCCCTGGTGCTGCCTCCGCGGTGCCGAGGCTGCATATTCCCGAGCAGGGGGCCTCAGCCCCATTCAGGATGCATTTCCCCTCCGGGGCTCCCCGTCACTGCAAGGCCAAGGAGAAGCTGGTCAGGTCCGAGAGACACCCCGGAGTTACAGTGGTGGTGCTTCAGGGGACGTTTTTCCAAGCAGGAGCTGACAATGTACCCAGGGGCCTTGGCACTGCAGGACCTCAGGGTCTCCCTTGGAGCCTCCCACCCCAGCAGCCAAGGAGAGCCAGGATTTGAGTGAATTTTATTCCGGGAAGGTTCTCACAGGCACATTCAGCCCTTTCAGTACCAGAACAAGGAAAGGCTCTGTCTGCGGCTCAGGGTTTGCTCAGCCCGGCAGCAGCAGGGTCCCAGGCTGTGCTGGGGACTCAACCCATGGCCACTGGCACCAGCTGCTCCTTCCCGGTGCTGTCCCAAGCCGGGGAATCCATCTTCCCTCCGCTTGGACAGCCGGAATTGCCTTTTGCCGGGCGGGGGGAGATCGCTGTGCGCCTGCGAGAGACAGCTTGAACGTTTCGTTTCAGGCTTTGAGCGGCTGGGCAATTAACTTGATGGGAACTCATTTGCAAGCCAGCTGACAGGGTGAGCCCAGAGCCACCGCATGTGCTGAGGCCGGAGGGGCCCCGGCAGGGCCCACGCGTGGGGAGACACGGGGGGATAACGCACACACAGGGATGTGGGAACTGAGTCGGAGGAGTCCAAACACTCGCTGGCACCGGGCTCCCGAGCAGGAGCTGTGATGGGGATGGCACAGGCGAGGGGAAGGGTCTCACTTCCACTCCCTCTCATCCCCAGGAAGCAGCTTGTGCTTTGGCCCAAAGTGTGGATGCTTTGACCAATTTCTGATGCTCTGGCCCATTTTCCCTGAAAACCATCCCCGAAGTGCAGGGCAGCAGCTGAAAGTGTCAGGTTCAAACACCCTGTAGTGCTTGCTTGATGGAGATTACCCCAGGGGGAGCCTGGGCACAGCCGCTCCCATTGCTGGGTGCTGGAGTGGCCAAGCTGCCCGGGGTCCCTTCGGCTGGGCCATGGCTCACACCATCCTCACCCCCCTCACGCCAGGACCGGAGACCCTGTCCCCCCCGTGCTGCTGGCACTGTCCCCCGGGGTGCTGGCTGTCCCCAGCCCCGGCAGTGGGAACATTTCTGTGCCAGATGCAGGGAAATGGGGGGTGCAGGAGCCCCCAGGCCCGACCCTACCAGGGCCTTTCTCCGCCAGCAGACAGCACTGTCACTGCAGGTCCCGGGGGGCTACTCTGCTGCAGGGACAGCCCTGTCCCCACAAACCCTTCCTCCTCACAGCAGCGTCCCCAGCTCCTCTGCGGGGCTGGAGGGTGATGGAGCGACACAACTGGAAACCCAGTGCCCGCAGGGGTCCCTGGAACTGGGGCACAGGCTGAGCCCCGCTGTGCCTCCGCCAGAACCTCATCGTCCTCTGTGCTGGCACGCGGGGACGGCGCACCCCAAAAACATCAGAGCCCGACCTGATGGTCCCCGGCCCTACAAGCAGCTACTGTGGGAAACTGAGGCACAGCAGGGGGACCCTTCGGGGCACCCCACGGTGGGGTGGTGGAGCAGGGACCAGCCGCGGGTCCTCGGGCGCTCAGCACCAGTCCGGGCTCCGCGGGCTGCAGGGCCGGGCGGGGGCTCGCAGGGGGCTCCCGGGAAAGGTGGCTCCGGCCCCCGCTGCGACCTTGGCCACGCTGCCACGCCTGGGACACTGGAAGGAGCAACCCCTGAGCCCCGTAGGGCGGGGGCGGGGGCAGCTTCCCTCACCCCACATCCCGCACCCCCCGTTCCCCGCACCCCCCGCATCCAGACCCTCCCGGGGATGCTCCGGCCGCACTGGGCAGCGCAGCACCCCCGGCCCGCGGGGTCGCTGGGGCTGGTGGGGATCGGGGGATGCCGAGGGGGGACGACACCCGCAGCCGCCGTGCCGGCGGGCGAAGGGGAGCGGAGAGCACCGGCGCTCAACTTTCCCCCTTGTCCCCTCATGGCAGCCGCCCCCGGCCCTGCCCAGCGGTAACTTTGCCCCCCCACCCCCACCCCCACCCCCACCCCACGTCCTGCCCTTCCCGGTGGATCCCCCGTACCTGGCAGCGGCGGCCCGGGCCGGCGGCGCCCCGGCGGGCGGCGGAGCCATGCGGCGAGCCCGGCGCGGGGCGGGCGGCCCCGCTGCAGAGCCCCGGCCCGGCCCGGCCCCCGCCCGGCGCGGCCACACCGGGGGGCGGCGGCGGGGAGCGGGGAGCCCGGCCGGGGCACGGCGGGGGGGCCGGCGGTGTCCGGGCAGGGATGGAGCCGGCAGCGCCCGGTGGGATGGCGGGGATGCCCAGGCGGGAGGCGGGCAGCGCCTGGGGAGGGATGGAGGGAGGGATGGAGGGAGGGAGGCAGGCAGAGCTCAGGCAGGGATGCAGAGGATGCCCGGGAAGGATGCGGGCAGTGCCCTGGAGGGAAGGAGGCAGGGAATGCACAGAGAGAGCCGCAGGAATCCAGCAGAGACACCGGCTTCTCCCGGGGCTCTGGGGAGGCGCCGATGGGAAAAGACCCTCCCATGTCCCCCCTGCAGTGTGCTGGGTGCAGCGGCGTCACCCCTTCTCTCCCCGGCGCCCAGCGGCATCTGGGCTCTCATGCCCACCCCGGACGAGTCCCACGGGCCAGACTCCGGGGGAGGTGGGCAGGAGCCCTCCCAGGGAGTCTTTCCCTCCTCCGACACTGCTGCTCGCTGTGCTCCTGGGCACGTCGCTTCACCTCCTCCCGTGCCGGCCCCTGGCCCGCGGGCGGGGCTGGGGGTTGCTCTGTGCCCGGAGGGACCCTGAGCCCAGGCTGGTCGCGGCCCCACCAAAGGAGGGACATTTCTGTTGCAGTGTCTGCATTTCTGGGTCACCCCGCACGGAGCGTTTACCTGCGTGCTGGACAGAGGGAAGATGCTGGCTGCACCTCCAGGAACATGGTCCGGGCCCCCGGGACACGCTGCTGATGGACTCCCTGCACCCCTCTGCTCCTCGGAACAGCCCCCAAACCCCACTCCGGCTGCCTGTGACACCAGCGAGCACCGAGGTGTCTGCACAGGTCTGGCTGCGACTACACGGGCTTGGCTGAGCCCGAGCACCGGCGACAGCTCGGCCGGGCTCCCCCCAGCCTCGTCAGCACCTTTGGCTGGGAAAAAAACATCATCTCCGGGGTGAAGAGGGGGTGAAGGGGAAAACACAGTGCCACATCCTTCCTGGGGGACAAGGGGACGGCAGACACAGCCCCACGGCTGGGGGGCACAAGGGCAGCTGGTGCAGCCCTTGTGCCACCCTAGCACCAGGCAAAGGGGGTCACAGCCCCCTCCTCATGTCCCACGCTGCGCCCGGGCTGGCAGAGATCTGGGCGTTATCTCTCTGCAAAGCTGCCCGATGCTCGCGGCAGGGGAATATTTATGTGTCCCTGGGGTTAGCACCAGCCCAAGACGCTGCTCCCTTTCCCCGCATCGCCTAAAGCAGCGCCGAGCCCTGGAATGCTTCTGGGAGAGCGCAGGGATCGGGCTGCACATGAACTCTCCTGCACAATTCAGGCTCCAGCCTCGGGGCTATTTTTAGCAGTTCCCTCCGAGATGCTCTTCAGTTGCAGTTTTATGTGTGAAATTTAATATACGGGGGGGGGGGAGGGGGGGAGGGGAGTGGGGCTGGATCCTGGCATGTCCCTGCTGGCTGGGAGGTTTATCCCAGTCTCAGCGACACGAGTCCAAGGCAAACCAAAAATCATCCATCCAAGAGTTCCTGTGTCCTGATGTGCAGGTGGCAGCAGGGGACAGGCAGAGCTGGTGGCTATGGTCAGCTCCTGCCTCAGCCAGATCCAACATCCTCCCCTGAGTCCCTGTCTCCCCCACAGCCCATCGTGGGCTCAGGGACCTGCTGTCCCTGGCACGGAGCAGGATGGGTGTGAGGCCAGTGGAAGCAGCAGGGATTTTGGGGAGCCCACCCAGCACAGTAGGATTTGTCCCAGCTCCAGCCAGAGCAGCAAGGAACAACTCAGGAGGTCCCTGAACCACAGCGTGGCCTCAGGAACAGGGAAGGCTGTGGGGACCAATTCCCTCTGGCAGTTCCCAGCTCAGGGAGCATCACCTGTGTCCCCTGAGCCCCACGGGTGACACTGCTAATGACAAGCCCAGCTCCCAGGGGGCTGGTGTGTCCCTGCTGACAGGGCACAGCGTCTGCAAATCAGCAGCAGCAAAGACCAGATTGTTCTCGAGGAGCCTCTGGCAGAACAGGGAGGGAGGATGAAACCTCTCCCTTTGCCACAGGACATGAAGGGACAGCAGCTGACAGGGCAGAGCCCTGAACATCCCACAGCAGCTTTTGCTCCTGTTGGGCCAAATGCTGCTGCAGGCTCACCCCAGCAGGGAAAGATGATCCCATCCCAGGCATACCAGGGATGCATGAAGGGGCACAACAGCAAGATCAGGGACCCCAAGCCAGCCTGTCACTGTTGTTACTTGACAGGTGCACCTGCTTCTAACACAAAACCATCCCAGGGCAGGGCAACACTGGCTGATATGGTACCTGCCCTCCACAGAGGGTAGAAGTTCCCAAAATCCAGGTGCTGCTAAGCCAAAGCTGGGCAGGGTGAGGGAAAAGGTTACCCTGCTCCAGAGCAACACCCCCCCAATCCTGCTGCTTCTTCTGTTGGATTTCTGGCCACTTCAAGTACTGAGTTTGGGGCTGCCCAAGCTTGGCTCTGGCCTGGCACAGAGGTTTTGCAGCCCAACCCATCTTGCTTGAGATGGGACCAGAGATGGCAAAGCCTTCTGAAAAACAACAGCAGCACTGCAAAGCAATCCAAACACATCCCTGACTCCCAGGATTTTATAATTTCTCCACAGGGAAGGTCACACTACACAGAGCTTCCCTGGAGCACCAAAAGGGCTAAATGGGTACATCCATCTTCTGCTCCTCATCTGACTCTGTCCCTGCTGCCCTTTGAGATGAGAAGCAGCTGTTGGAGCACCAAGGAAAGTTGCTGGCTCCTCCTCCTGCACGTCCCAAATTTGGGGGGGTCTGTGCTGTAGAAGTGGCTGGTGGAAAAAGAAGCCTGGTGAGCAAAGAGGCTCCTTCCCACCAAACCCAGCCTTCAGTCCTGCTGCTCCCCTGGGCAGAGCCAGCACCAGGGGATGGCTCCTCTCCCCATTCCCACAGAGCCACACGCAGCCAGAGCCTCGTGGAAATGAGTTTATTGACACGGAGGGCAGGCAAAGCCTGAAGAGCAACACGAACGGGAACACTCGAACGAGCAGGGGCGGAGGGAACGCCACCACGAGCCGCGGCTCTGCCCCGGGGTGAGACACCCATCCCAAAAGCTGGGAAGGAATTTAGCAAGAGAAGGGGGTGCTCAGCAACCCCTGCCCACCTCGAAGCTGCTCTCTCCTCCCTGCCCCACACAGCACCGCACTCAGTGCCACTGGTGCTTCCTTAATTGCTCTGTTAATGATTTTTATACTCCACCCGCAGGGCTTGGAGCAAATCACCTCCCAGCACACGTGGGCAAGGCTCAAGGGCTGGGTTGCTCCAGCTCTGCCCCACTTTCTTCCCCCCAGCCAGAGCACAGGGGTTCCTACACAGGGACACCACCTTCCTCAGGGTCGTGCAGCTCCTGGGTCCTGCTGGAGCCTCTCCCAGGACACTGTGACCTTTTCCCAGCACTGGTTTCTTGGCTGCAGTCAGTGCCAAAGCCCTGATGAACGATCTCCCACCGTGAAACGTTTACTGACTGTGAAAGTGGCATCTAAAAGGACAACAGGGGGGTTGCTACACGCAAGAGCTTTGTTAGCTGGGGAGGAGATGTCCAAGCATGCTGGGGAGGGAGATCTGGATTGGGGCTTGGATTAAGCAGGACAAGCTATGGATGGAGCAGGGACATGCAAGAGGCTTTGCTTTCACTGCTGTTGCTGCAGCACTGAGTGGTTGCAATGGGACGAGTCCACAGCTGTGGACTGGAAGGGAAACAATCCTGGCTCTAAGGGACAGCTTGGAAAAAAGGGGCCAGGGCATGGGGCTGCTTGGGACAGGGAGTCAGAGCAGGAACCTGGCTGGCTCTGGCCACTGTGTGTCTCTGGGCACAAAGAGTGGAGCTGCCAACGGGAGAAACCCTTCCATGAGCTGCTCCACCCAGCCCAGCTGGAAGCTGAGTGCCCCAGGCAGGCAGGGAGCAAACACGGCCAAGCCCAAACCATCTCCCACCATGCCCAGCCTGGGGTCTGGGGGCAGCATGGCAACAGGGAGAGTCACTCCACTCCCCTGGCATCCTGGGGCACTGCCAGCAGCAGCCCCTCTCTGTGGGGGCCCGGCTGACACTGCAGCCCTGCCGGGGAAGGGGCAGTGCCACATCTGGATGTGCCACCACGAGCCTGGGAATTGCCAGGGCCAGCGCTGGGACAGGGGGGCACAGCTCAGGGATGGCTGAGGAGGCAGCTTGGCCTCAGCAGGCACGGAAAGAACGGGAGGAAGAGGGGCTGCACATGGGTGAGGATGCAGAGACCACACCTGGAGCTCTGGCATAAGCCTTTTGCTCTGAGAACAGGCTCATTTCCTTCATTTCATCCACCCCTGCCCTGTTACCCATCCAGGCCTGCTGCTCCTCCCCACACAAAAGCAGCCTCACTCCTCAAATCACCAGCTCATGAGGCAGGGAGATGGCTGGAGTGAAAACACCATGAAGCCAGCACAGGAGTAATAAAAACCCCTCCTTAGGGCTCCATGCCCCCTCCTAGGACGCAACTGATGGCTCTGCTCCTAATTCCCCGAGGCTGTGCTCACCCTGCTAGAGCCCCATGTCCCTGCTGGGGACTTCCCAAGACTTCCTTGCAATCATCTTCTTTTTAAGCCAATTAAAATAGAAAAACTCAAAAAAAAAAAGTATAAAAATATAAAATGAAGTGCAGTGTTATGTTTTTGACACTTTTGCCTTGTTTTAATGAGCAGACATGTGGTTTTTGCTCGGTGTTTTTTTTGTTTTTCCAATGAGCAGTTATTTTACAAAATCCAAACTACACCTAAAGCCATTTAGAAAACACTGAACATTGGCACAAAATGGAGAGAAGCCCACGAGAACGGATGAGTGAGGGGCGAGGGGGACACGGGAGTAGTTTGAAGCAGTGGTTACAAACTCCATGGATGCTAAAAATACCAAAGGGGCTTGTTCCCTATCATCGTTAGCACGTGGATACTAATTGCTACCTTGTTTAATCAGTGCCTTTGACTGAAATCCTACACATGAATACAGCTGCTTCCAGTTACGAGTGCTTTTCCCCTGCGCTGGCGGTGAAGGAGGTTCTGGGGACCCCTTTTCCCCCCCTCCTTCTGCAGGGTGAGGCACAGGCTCCACCTCCTGTTAGTTTTTCAAGATGGCATCGTAGGCCTGGTAGATGTACTGGGACACTTCTGGAGCTCGGCATTTCAGGGAGAGCTGTGGAGAGGAGAGGAGAGGTTAGTGCTGGGGCAAACGGGGGCAGGAGCTTCCTGCCACGGCCACAAGGGCAGCTGGGAATGGGATGGACGTGGCTGCTGACAATCACACAGAACATTCCTCCTGCTTTCTTCACCACCAACCTCAAACTGCCCTTTCAGAGCTTGCTGTAAGCAGGAGGAAAACAAAAGCAAACTCCCACTGTGGGGTTCCCACATTCTCAGCAAATGTAGGCGGCCCCACAGGCAGGAGGAAAGGGGACATGGTCCCAAACTAAGACAAGGGACCTGTGCTTGTCCTCAGGCTGCAAATCACAGCACTTAAACCCAAGGGCTTCTAAGGATTTGCTGCTCAGTCCTGATGGACACAAACTTGGCTGTCACTCCTCTCTAAAGCAAAGATCAGGCTGAGACCAGGCTTGCAGCATCAAACCTTGTGCAAACACTTTAAATCACCTTCCAATGCTCACATTCACCCCGCAGCTCCCCAGACCACAGATTTCTGTCAAAACTCCTGGCACAGCTTCCAACAGGAGATAAATCCTCTAATACCAGAGACACACAGGTCCCTCAGAAGGGCAGTGAAGTCAAAGAGAAGAGTCACAGGGGTGCATGAAGCAGGACAGAGAGCACCTTCCCACCAGCCCCGGGCTGGTGCCAGCACAGGGCCACAGACAGCCGGGAACACGGCGGGGCATAAATTTCCCCTTGTCTATAAGAGGGGGAAGGGCACCCTGGCAATGCTTCCTTGCTAATATCTCTTGGCTTTATCTCTGGGTAACCTTGGCAAGTCACTGCTCATTGCTGAGCAGGCACTGTCCCAGCTCACTGGTGACAGAGCAGGGGAATTCTGTTGCTCCTCACTCTTCCCGTGTTAGGCACTCCTCACCCCTCCAGCCAAATTAACAGCATCTCCCTCAACACCGAGCGAGCAGGAGGGAGGAAGGGCAGGGAGGAAGAGCTCGGTGTGGGGGTGAGGCAGCAGGAGCCCAGGCTGTGCCCTGCCCTCTGCTGTGACCCCTCACCGTGTAGTTGGGGTTCCCGGGCTGGATGCGCAGCTCGGCCAGGATCCAGATGCCGTTGGTGAGCTTCAGGGACTGGTAGAGCATGTCCTGCCCCTCCACGTTCCTCTTGGCAATGGTGTAGACATTGTTGTTCTGCAGCTTGCTGGAGACAGTGTCTTTGGAGGGAAGGGAATAAAAAGACATCTGTTAGTCCAGATCCATCATCTGCAGAGACAGGACAGCCCTGGGGAGCATTCCAGGATGCACGGGCACAGGGAAATGCTGGCTCCTTCCCTGGGGACAGGAGCACACGTGACACAAGGAGAAAAAAATTCCAGTTCTCTCCATGGACCCACCTCATTCCCTTCAGGCTGTGATCTCTTGGTAAGTATTTGCCCATTTTGCAGGGCTCTCACTGCCCTGGGTCACTCAGGACTTGATCAAGGTGAGACTTTAAAGGCTGCTCAGAGGGGAAGAGGACTCTGCTTTCTCTACAACCCCCATCCACCTACAGGCAGCCAAAAAGTCAGAAGATGAAGGTGGAAAAGAACAAAAATCACAGCCTGAGGCTTGCTCAGGTTCTGAGGTCCTGTCCCAGCCACAAGAGCTCCCTCCTACTTCACTCACACACAGACACTTCTGGCCAAATCCATGTCCTACAAGGTAGTAAAAATCCTTTCCCTTTTTTAAAAAGCAATTAATTGAAAGGGTAAACCTCCCTCCCCCAGACACTGTCTCTAGACATCACAGGGCTGTGGTACAGTTTTAACACACAGCCTGACCTCAGCCCTTGCAGAGAAGGTGTGATTTCACCTGCACACCTGGACGGGTGTCATTGCCCCACACATTATTTCTAAGGGACTTTTTGAGGAAACCAGAACAGGCAAATACACCAGGACCCAAACCAGCAGCCCCTGGATGCCAAGGGATTCCTCAGCACAGAGCAAACATGAGGCTGTGGATGCCTGTAAAGGGGCACAGTCACACTTTGGGCGGAAGATCCCAAAGCACCGTTGGCAAATTCCCATTCCTGGTGCCCAACAGGAGAAATTGAACTCCTTGCTGGGGCAGGTGGAACACTATCTATGCTGGGTTATTCAGAGCAGGTTGGACACTACTGACAAAAAATGAGGGAGAGAAACAGCCTTAAACCAACTTGCACTGAAAGGCCAGAGACTGGAAATGTGGGATCCAGCTGAAGGAGCACAGGGAGCAGGACAGCAGCAGAGGAGCAGCACAAAGTGGCCATGCAGCTCTAATCCATCCCTGCACCTACAGACACAGAGATCCACAGGGTGCCAGATCTGACAATGGACACCAGTCTGTGCTGAGGGACTGGAGAGAGGACAGCAGAGCCTGTTCAAGCCCCAGGAAATGGAGGGAGGAGGAAGCAAAGGGCAAATCCACACCCTGATGCAGACACTTGGATCCACTGCCTCTCCCCAGGGCAGCCTGGACCCTTTGCTGCACCCCTTTGCTCCCTGGGCTCCGGAGCAGCTCCCTGCAGGTCCAGGATGGTTCAGGCATGCAGCTACCCAGACTCACTCAGATTTAGGCTTCCTCTCTTCCCCAGTTACTATGGAAACTGGCAGATATATGTAACTAATGAGATCTTTTGCTTAAAACCCCTCATTGCCTGTCTCCTCCTCCCACCCATACTCCTCCTCTCCACAATAAACTCAGCCAGACTTGGGAAATGGGCAGTGCAGAGCAGTCCCCTGCTCACAGGGAGCCTGGCTGGGATTAATCCTTGCTGCAAGGACATCACCCATCAGGAATGAAGTCCCAGTTCCCATATTCTCATGCTCCCAAGCCATCAACAGGGGCCTCCAGGCCTCTGGGAAGGCACAGAGTCCAACACAGCACAGGTTCAGACAGGACATCCTTGTCTGAGAGGGTTGCTGGTATTGAATGGGATTTTGTCTGCCCCATTTTGACAGGCTGTGGTTAAACCTCGCCCCTCTGGATGTGCATCCTGAAGGTGGAACTACTGGCAAGGACTTTCTCCAGCAACCCTGACACCTGCCACAGCAGCCTCCCCTCTGCTGGGAGATGCTGTCAGAGTAAAGGCATTCCCTGGGGAGCAGGGATGCAAGATTGGAGTGAGAAGCTGCAATTCTGGCTGCTACCCCAACACAGGGTGTGATGGCACAGCAGGGGAGCTGTGTCTAGAGAGCTCAACAGGTGAGACAGCCACAGAGCAGCTGCTCTTACACCAAAATCTCCATGTGATGGCTCCTCTTGCCATGGAAACATCCCCAGCCTCTGCTGAGGAGCAGATTTCAGAGCAGGAACGTGCTTGTAGGGGGATACAGGGAGGGAAAGTGAGGCAGGGCAAACCCTAGGAAGCCTATTTTCTGCTCCCCTGACCTCAGTTATCCTCCAAAGGGCACAAAAAGCCCCACCAAAAGATGCCCTGCCTCAGCCAGAGCAGTGGTGAGCAGGCTGGAGTTGATGCTTGGCTTGCCTGACCCTCCTGCCCCCTCTTCAAGCACAGATTTGGGGCCTGGTGAGAATTGAGCCCCTCTCCCCCCAGGTAGCAGCTCCCATCCCTCCTGTGCTCTGGAGTATCAGCAATTTGGATTTTGGAGATGATCAGAGTTGCTAAGCAACAGTGGCAGGCTGTGGCTGGCTGAAGGCAGGACCGCTAATGCCATGTGACAGCACAGCCTTTATTTAAAAAAATAAATAAAATAAACCCAGGCAGATCTTGCTGGGAGCAGGGAGCTGAGCCTGGGCCCCCAGAGCCCAGGGGGGCAGGAGCAGGGCTGGGTGACTCTGGGGACTCTGCACAGCAGAGCACACAAACCCTTCAGCAAAGCAGCACAAGCCACACCTGGCCCTGCACAGCAACTTTCTTTGGTCTCAAGGTTTATTCTCAGAACCCTCCTGAAGCACAAGGGAAGGACACAGGCAGGTCTGGCCATCACCAGGGCCAGGGAAGCCTCTGACATCAGCCCAGCTTTCAGGGCTGGTTTGCTTTCCTTGTATTTTCCTTTCTAAACAGAATTCTTGACCTCAGTCCCACAACCATGCAGTGCACATGGAAACACAGGCACACAGGGAGGAACAGCTCACAAGGTCTCCTCCTTGGCACTGAAGGGACCCAATCCTTTTTTAACAGCACTTTTCTCCTGGGTAAAGCAAAAGATGAGCTTAAATCTTCTGCCCACCAGCTTAAGAACTTCACATCTGAACTCAGAGAGCCAAGATGAGCACCTGGCAAGGAGTGTGCACAAAGGACAGGCACAACTCAGAGCCAACACTGACCATACACCTTGTCTGACCTTTGTGGCAATCTGCAACAAGCACTCCATATCAGAAAGCACAATTTAATGCTTATATTTCATGCTGTGATAGCCCAGAACATCCCTGTGCCATTTCTAGCAGCACCTGAATGGTTCTGAGCATCCAGCCAAGAACTGCATTCAAATACCAAGCACAGGCTGATCCAGTGGGGAGGCACTTGGGGCAATGTTCTGACACTACATTAATTTCCAAGACATGCAATATGCACCAGTTCTGTAATTTATTAAACTATCAGCCACAAGATTTGCACATAGAGAAAAAATAAACATACCATGCAAGCTTGTGTGTGATTGTCCCCCAGGTTGTTTCATCAAAATAAAATCCAATTTCTCTTTGTTCTGACATTAGCAAATTAGATGGGGGAGAAAAGCAAAGTGACCACTGCATACCAATAAAGCCATGTTCAATTCTAAGCATGAAAGCTGCTGCTTTACACCAAGTTGTGGACCAGTAATGAACAAGTAAAACCAAAATTCCTGTGCTGGACAGCACAGCAACTGCTGCAGTACCATTAAATGGGAGGCAATCTCCATGTGCAAGTCGGCACATCCTCTTTCACTCTGTGGGTTTGGGTAAGCAGTGTTTAGGAAAAAGAAAAACATTTAGCTCATCTGATTTGCATATCCTAATGTAGTGATCCTTTAGAATTTAGTCAAACTTAGCATGTTGAATAAAACCCAGTGTAAACAAGGCAAACTGAGCTTCAGTGCACGCTCAGTGACAGGGGAAACCTCAGTTGCACCAGCAGCACCCAGAATATTTGGGCTATAACAGTTAAGGAATCTATTTTCATGCACTAGATTAATGTATTTTCATTAAAAAAACCCCAAATCAATTAATTTAGCACTGGATTAATAAGAGAGAGAATGCCAGGCTATAACTACGACCTTGTGTTTTCATTATTTCTGAATGAGGTTTTCTCCAGGGAACTTTCCCAACCTCTTTCTAAGAGGCTGATGCACAGAACAGCTCTGATGAATTCAAGATGTGCAGGGCATCCCAAGCACATCTTGGCCCCATGATACAGCTCCAGAGGGACTTGTTCCTCCACAGCCAGAGAGCTGCAGCCCTCAGGAACAGCCTCAGGCCAGGTCCATCTCTCACCACTGGGAACCTGAGCCCCAAATCCAGAATTAAGCACTCCTCTCTCCCTGCATCACTGGGGAATGGTGGGAATACCTTCAAAGGTTCAGGATTTGCTTTTTTGGGAAGTAAAGATGGTGGAGACACAGATCAGCCCACAGATCAGACCCCACTTCCCACTTCGAGGTACCTGCTCCTCATCCCACAGCCTGGCACCTTCTCCTTGGCTTCACTTATCGTGCTCTGGGCTACCTGCAGCAGCCAAGACTTTCTGGTTTGAGATGAGCTGCCAGGGACAGGAGCTTTTTGTGCCATCCCTGTTGCAAGCCACCAAAGCTCAACCCAATCCTATTTGGCTTGCCTTGTGGGCACAGGATGGATCTTTTACCTACAAAGGCCTGGGAGCACAGACTCCCACAGAAGCTTCTCTGCTGTCTGTCTGTGTTTATCTCGTTTTTGTTTGAAGGAGGAAAAGCAATAACCTGGAGAGAAGTCTGCAGTTTGCACAGGAGGTGCTGTAAGGTGACTGTTGCACTGTGACAGACAGCTCTGATGCACAGGAAACTCACACACTGCCTTTCTGACAGATCAAATCCCAGCCCCCAACAAATCCCTGTTCCAACAAATCCCTGTTCCAAGCCTAACTCACTTCAGAACCAGTTCCACTCAGGGGCTCACAGCAGCATCCTGGCTCTTTCCTGCTCATGTCCAGCCCTTCCCTCTCCCCACTTCCTAACCCCTCCCAGGCACATCCCAACCTCTTGGCTGCACACAGCTGCTATCACGTCTGTCATATTGCCCCATCAGCTTCTTCATCACCCACTCTTGTAATTCCCCAGCTCCAAAGCCCTGAGCAGCATTCTTCCTTTTCACCTTCATTTCCTTATTTCTTCACCTCTTTGATTGGTCCTGTCTCAGTCCAGACACTTCCTAGAAAGCCTCAAGTGGGTCCATTGCCTGCATCTTCCTTGCAGCATCTCCCAAGATTCCTGCCTTTCCCTCAGTAAAATCTAAATAGGGAATAAGTGCTGAGTGTTTATAGAGAAAGAAATTCAAATTTCAGTTTGTCAACTGAGGAAAAGCAGCACCCCCTGCTTGACTGCTCTGCAGGGCCTCTAGGATATCTGCACAGAACTTCAGCCCTGCTCCTCACACAGCACAGATGTAAGAACTCGGGAAAGCAAGGGCTGTTTGCAGCTGGAGAAGGAGAGCCAGGCTCTGAGGGTGCAGGGATCACACTCCTGGCCAGCCTCTCCCAGCACAGCTGCTCCACACAGCTCCAAGTGGCTGCTGGAGCTGTGTTAGGGCACAGCTCTGGGAGCAGAGTATTTTTAGCTCCAGCTCCACTCACGTCACTGGGCTGGCATCAGTGAGGCTGAGGCATGAATGGTGTCTCTGAGCACTCACCACCTGGTGGGTGGGCTCAGGCTAGGGATGAATGACTGATCCCAGCAGATCCCAGCAGGGATAACAGCTCATTCCAAGGAGCCAGCAGAGCTCCAGAGCTGTTCCCTGTGATGGAGGGCTGCACAAACCCAGCCTCTGCTCAGGTTTGGTGAGGAGCTGCTGGAATCTGCAGTTTTGTGCAGCTCTGCCACGAGTGCTTTGCAAACCTGCAAAGAGCACCACAACCACTGACAGCCCAAATGGAGAGCTTTACTGGGGTTACACATCTCCTGCAGGAGAGTCTTTGGAACAGGAATCAGCCCTTCCTCCACAAGGATCAAGTTCCTCAAGATTTTATATCCAGACTTGCTCTTCTTGGAAGAATGGATAGTTAAGACTATTTTCACTGGATTTAAATAATCAAGATTGTGAATCCTGAAGAATTATCACCCTACTGAGGCACATGGCCATGCACACACCCTTGCTCTGGTGTAAACTAGAAGATGGACTCAGCTCCTGCCAGATTTCACCCAGCCTGTTCTGCCTCTGCCCTAGTGTCTCACTTGCCATGCTATGAGAAGTCTGCATCCCTGAGGATGCTGGAATCCCAGCACTCCATGGGTTTTGGATTTGGCTCACCCTTGTGCAAGCAAGGCTTGGTGCTCTAAGGATGGTCTGAGCTAGAGGAGATTACTGCCTGTAGGAAATCAAGGTGACCAGGCTGAGTCAGGGCTGCACTGGTAGAAAAAATACAAGGGGCAAGCACACAAGGTTTCCCTGGTTTCCCCTCCTGCAAGCTCTTGGCCTGCCCCGTGCCCAAGCCCAGCTGGTCAAGCAGGAGTTGCAAGAGGGAGGAGGTGTCAGCAGTGGAAACACAGAAACAGAAGCCTCAGTGGCTGGAAGTGTTTGGAATCTGTTTATGAAGTGAGACCCACCTTCTGCCAAAGAGGCTGGCAGGTCCTGGCAGGTCCTGCACTCCCCTGAGCACCCCAAGGGATGGACTGTGCTCTGGAGAGGCTCTGCAGCCACGTTCCTCCCTGGGAAAGGCTGCAGATCCCACTGAGAGGAACTGCCTGGTGTTCCTGAGAGCTGGTAACTTGTTCTCTCCTCTGAGCATCCCAGACCCTGAGCAGTCTGGCCCTGAGCTGGCAAACCCTTTTGGAATGGGGAGCATTCTGTCACTCCACGTTTCATAACATCTTCTTCCAGAAGGAGGAAAGGGAGGTCAGGCTGCAGGACCACCAAACTTCCCAACCGCATCCCCTTCCAGGCAGCACCTCAACACCAAAACGAGCAGCTTCCAGTGTTTCTGACTGGAGATAAAGAGCCCTGCATGCAGCCAGGGCACGGCCAGGGCAGAAGGCAGCAGCAGCTCTGCAGTGCAGGGGGAGAGGCAATGCCAAGCTTGGTCAGGAGCAGAGGCAGGACTGGGGGAGGCACAGAGGTTGTTCTTATTTGAAACCCCACAGTGAAATCAAGTCATAAGGTCCAACAGCTGCTATTATTCCCCTCCTCTTGTGTGCTCCAGCTTTTATATTCCAAAATAGTAATAATTATGAGTACAAAGAGACCCATGGTTTCTGTCTGCTATTGAAGCACGAGGGTGTTCATTGTGTAATAGCAGGCATGAGAGAATAAAAAGGTTACAGGGTTGGTAATCAATAGGGACAATTCTTTCATCTGTGAAACAGAGCAGCTTTTGGTAGAATCACTTGGCTCCTGTCCAGATCCTCCAGAACAGGAGCAGAGCTGCTGAGCTGGCCCCATTCCATTCTTTTACACTCCCTTATCCTTCGGCAGTAGTAAGGTCACACGTACAAGATGCTCACAGAGGCAACTCTACAGCCAAAGAAACTGAACAGGACCAAACATGATCAAAATGCATCAAGATCTCAGCTAACAACAGCAGAGCCTTCCCATATGGCCTGTTCTCCTCAAACACCCAACACCATGTAGTGTCTGTAGGGTTAAATCTTTCATAACAGAAAGAAGAAAGAAGCTGCCAAAAGGTGAAGTGAGTGGCCCAGGGTGATGCAGTAGGGCTGGAACACTTTGATCAAAACCACAGCAGCAGGACAGGGCTGCTGAACAGTCCAACACCATATTCAGCTCCATTTAAAGAGCAGCTTTGCAGGGAAGCAAAGTATAAAAGGGAAAACAAGAATACAAGGTCCACAATGAAAGGAAGACACAGATCAGTCGAATCAAAGACTTGGGATTTTAGATGTGCTTTTATGGGGACCCAGCTAAAGTTTTTGACTGAAACAAGCCCTAGGATCCCAGGCTGTTCTATTCAAAAGTGCAATACTTACCTCTTCATTAGCCATCAGCCTGTTTTATTAAGGTGATATTAATAAGGTGATTTTTAATGGCAATACATCAAAAGTGCTCCCAACATGGCAGAATGAAGCTACTCACCAGCATTCAGGTGACAGTCCTTAATCTGGAACTGAAGCTCATTTTCATTTGGAATATCCTTCCATGTTGCAAGGAAGACCTGGCGCTCTAGAAACAAAAAAAAAATCCTTCAGCACTCTGGGATCCTCACAGGACCCCAGCAATAATTAACACACCACAATGTTTCAAGGTAGACACACAAAAGGGCTTTTGGTAAATTTTTGCCCTGCTGGGGACAGATCCAGGATTTACTTCTGGATTCACCTCTGTCTCTTTGTAAAAGCAGCAAAGCTTTGATGGATTTTGGCCTCCCCCAAAAGAGAGATAGTCTTTGCCATATGAGCTGTTTACAAGCCAAGAAAATGCAGGATTTGACAAGAAGGAAGCAGATCTACACATTTAGGATTATGTTAGTGAAAGCTGCTTTTCTAGCAACTTCCAGCTAATTCAAACAAAAATTTAATAAAGGTTACTAGGAATACACAAATTCCAGTGAAAATTGTGTGGGGCAAATCCTAGACTAATTCAAGTGAATCAAACCATCAAAAAACCCCAAAACTACAACAATCCCAACCCAAACAAATACCAAAAAAAAAAAAAAAAAGTTTGAAAGAAAACAGATCCACCCCTTGTCTGGCAGAGAGAATGAGACGAGGGGACTTGGGTTCTGGCAGTACTGGAGCTGGAGGACAACAGGGACAGGCCACCAGAGCAGCACTGCTGAGGTGCCATGGCTTGAAGGTTAAGGCACAGGTGAAACTGAGCCAGGAGACACCTGCAGCCAGCTGGGCACTGGGAGCACAGCCTGGCTGAAGGAGGCTCACCACACACCCCAAAGCACTCACCCATTTTGCCATCCTCCACGAAGAGCACGTTGAGAGGGATTAGGCAGCTGAAGTAAAAGACATCAATGTTGTTTTTCACAGCCACCTGTCACAGAAAAAACAGGGAGGTTGAGGAGTCTCTCTCAGCTGGAATGCCAAAGGGATCACACATGGTCTCATCACCCTGGAGTGCTCTCTGAGCAGAGACCAGCTCCGAATGGGATGGTACTGAGCTCCTGGGCAGTTTCAGACAAGGACCAGTCCCCTGCTCCATTTTCACTGAAAGCTGCCCAGTCTTCTCCTGTGAACCTTTCACTGTGCTGCTTCAGAGCCAGTTCCACTCAGGGGCTCACAGCAGCATCCTGGCTCTTTCCTGCTCTTGTCCAGTCTCTCCCTCTCCTCATTTCTTACAGGAACCTCTTGGCTGCACACAGCTGCTATCATGTCTGGCATATTGCCCCATCAGCTTCTTCATCACCTCTCCTTGCCATTCACTCTTGTAATTCCCCAGCTCCAAACCTCTGAGCAGCATTCTTCATTTTTACCTTCATTTCCTTATTTCTTCACCTCTTTGATTAGTCCTGTCTCAGTCCAGACACTTTCTAGAAAGCCTCAAGTGGATCCATCGCCTGCATCTTCCTTGCAGCATCTCCCAAGATTCCTGCCTTTCCCTCAGTAAAATCTAAATAGGGAATATGTGCAGGGTGTTGATTCCTGGAAGAAGAAAGCCCTGCTACAGAGCAATCAGGTAACAAAAGATCGCTTGACAAAAGACTTAATTCTCAGTGTCATTAAACTCCACCAGCCAGGGAGTTTGCCCTTATCTGGTTTGCCTTTATCACACACACTTGCCATGCCCCCACTAATCTCTGCTAACAGTTTTCCCCAGGCTGAGAGCTGCTGGGACAAGCAGGAGCAAACGGGAGGTCTGAGAGGTGCACTGTCACAACACAGCACAGGAAAAGGCAGCTCTGGGCTTTATTTCCATGCCTCTCATGCCCTCCCCATGTCAGCCCACACAGCGGGAGCCTGTCATGGGAGCACAGCTCAGAAGACACCTGCCATTGCTGCAAGGAAGGAATCTTAAGCCTTGTAAGAAAGACCCGGAATTGAGGCTGTGTGGGGAATTTCAGGAGCCATTGGAGCTCCTACTTTGTCTGAAAAACCCCAGAGGGAGTTCTCCAATTTGTCACCCTGAAACACAAACCAGACCATGCTAAATGCGGAGTCAAAGTAATAAATTTGCTGCTACAAAGATTTATGGCAAGACAAACCTCATTGACATTAATAATTACATATATTGATGTCCTACTGGGAAAATCTATTGTCCCATAGGGGCAAGTTGAGAAGGACACCCACAAATGTTGGTAAAAAGGTAAAAATCATCTGTGGATAGGCAAGGAAGGGGAATAAAGCAGTCAGCTGATCAAACATGCATGCAAACCAGAAACAAGTGGAAAGAGATCAAGCTCCCAGACAAACTCTTCTGGCAATTGTGAGGTTCCAGAAGTGCAAAGAACTGCAGAAAGGTAAATGTGACAATCTGTGGTGTTCCTACTTTTCAGCCACCACTAAAGATAGCAGCTTATATTTAATTCCCACAGTGCAAACCAGCTTAAGAAGGGATTAATCTAAAGCCCACTAAAACCACGCAAATGATGGTGCAACTGAGGAAAGAGCTGGGATTGGCTCTCTGTAACAGGGAGTTGTTACATGCTCTGATTGCTGGCATCATGCTCACGAGTTGGAGTGTTCAGTGTTTGAACCAGAGGGGTAAAAGCAGATTGGTGGGTGGACTTCAATGATTCACCACAGCAAAATATGATGGAACACATTGGGTGAGGAGCCAAAAATGCACCTCGGAGTCTGGGAGGGGAGAGCTGGGGGAGGGACAGCAGTGTAGCCATTCCAGATGCTGTGCTTGGATATAAGTCATGGAGATGAGCCAGAAGAGGGAAAATTTAGGCTAAATGTCTGGGAAAACCAACAGTGAGAATTATTAAGCAGCACTAAATTCCTCTGAGGAAGAGAGAAGCTCCAGTGCTTGGACTACCTAAAATCAGCCTTGACAATGCTCTCAATAAGAGGAACTGTAGGAAAACAACAAAGCATAGCAGGGACTACACTGCACAACCCAAGATCTTTTCCAAGCCTGATTTAATGATTAATTGCCTTGCCTCAGAACAACAGAGATTACTTAGCTTTTGTAGCTAATTGTTGTTGCCATACAACAGCAGTTTCTTACAAGAGGGGCTGGAAAGCAGCTCCTTCTCCCCAGTCACGGTTCTAGAGGCACACTCCAAATTAATATGCCAGCCCTGTCCCTGCAGTTATATGGATGCTATAAAAAGGTATCTGCTGACCTGCTTCTCAACTCTGCAGAAACACACTGAGTAAGCTGCTTTGGCTATCTCTGGAGAGCTACCCAAATTAAGATGCTCTGAAGTGCAATTTCTTCCTGGTAAAGAAAAAATCAAGCCACATGGCAGCCTTCCTCCCAAACTGCATCTCTGGGTTCAGGAATGGCATCACGTTGCAAGCAGCTGTAATCATGCAGGAATCAGCTGTCACAAATAACTTGCACACAGGGTGGAAAAAGCTCTCCTTAACCTACAGCACTAGGACATGACTGGGGAGCTCCTCAAAATGAGCTTCTGTTGTTCACCACCACACACTTCCCCCAAACTGTGCTCCACAAGATCTGGTCCATCAAAAGGCACCTGCAGACACCTGGATGGGGAAACTCACACCAAGAAGAGGCCCCCTGAGTTGGTAACAGCTGCCCAAGGTCATGCTCCACATGAGGAGCATCCAATGCATCTGACAGGCTACAAAAGCAGCCACACGCAGAGAGCAAATCCACAGCAGCAGCTGCAAGAAGCTGAGTGGGTAATAACAGTGACTTTCCAAAAAAATCCAGTGCTCCTCAGGTGGGAACATTGTCCTGAGGCAGGCAGTGACATTTGATGTGATAGCAGGAGCTGAGAAATCTCTCCAGGTTTGACATGCCTGTAAAGGAACTTCTGCTTGGATTCAACAAATCCTCCTGTCCAGACTAAATTTGCTCATGGCTCTGCTTTAACCTGTTGACATGGACATGAACTATTAAATCTCTAGCTAGACCTTTAGCTTCAGACATTTCAGAATTGAAACAGAAGCATTTTTAATAAAAATGGCTTTCCATCTGTGATCTTTTAGAGAGGGAAAAAATATTGGTACCTTGTGAATTTAGTCAAGCAGCCTACAAAGCTCTGAGGGATAGAAGTCAAAAGGTGTCAGATTTTTGTGTGATGCTTGACTGTTGAAAAGGTGTGAGCCCATTAAAAATTGGCTCAGGGTCACAAATTACTTATGTCTTGTTCATGATCTGACTAGAGGAAGCAGCACCTCTAGAAATAACCCCTGGAATGTATTTGCTCACCTCCCAGCATGAGCACCCTTCTGAAGAGCTTTCTTGCAGTCCAGCCCTCTGACAGCCCAAACATGGTATTTTGGGGAAGAAGTACCTCATAAGAACAATGTCAAGTTATTTTCTTCAGTAATGTAGATTTCTGATGCTTTAAATCTCAGACTTGAGCAACAGAACTGACTTTCAAAGTCAAGTCTGAAAGCAACACAGATGCTTTCCATCAGCAGCAAGTACACAACATACCCACTTGGAATCCCATTAGCACCTACACTAAATTAAGGATTTACTTAAGTTGGGTTTTGCTTTAGAGCCTGGTAACAGCCAAACTGTTAAGACAAGAACAACTCTCCTCTGCAGAGCCTTTTTTACCTCACCAGGTCATGGCTTGCTCTGTGACAGTCTGCTGCTCTGCCCCCAGGGAATGCTGCTCCTCCGTTTCATTTTGTGTGACAGGTAGGGTTCTCAGGATCCCAGGGGTGCTTGCAGCCTCTGCCAGCCGTGTGCTCTTCCCACAGGGATGAGCCTGGAGCTGTGCAGGCACAGCAAGGGTTACACCAACGGTCAAGGAACACAGACTTACTGGGAGGGTTGTGCTCTCCTGTGCCTTGCTGCACTTCAAGTTCCCAATGTACAATTTATAAATGTGCTGTACCATGTGGCAGACGTGCTCTTAACCTCCAAACCAACAGCTTTCCACAGCTGAGTGAGGAACTGGCCACAGATGCCAAGCTGTGATCCAAGTCCTTAATTCAGAGTGTTCCCAGGAGGGATCTTTGCTGAAATAAGACTCTCACAAGCAGAGACAGTTGAAGAATAACCCAGGCAACAAACCCAAGCAGCATCTTCCCCATCCAGCTACCCACAGGTGTTCTGTGGTGGCTGGTCAGGGATTCTGACACCGCTCACACACGGGCAGATATTGTGTCATTTATCAAGCAGGCTCTGGAGGGTGAACATCTGTTGGCTGGAATTGCTGCTCACAATGATTCCCACAGAGAGCTGGATGTGTGAAATCTGTCTCCAAGTTCTGAGTGCTGTGTTTGTGACCTGAGATACATTAACAGCTCTGATGAATGAGAGCTCCAGTGGTTCTGCACTGTGAGACGCCGGAGCGTGGAGGAGCACAGGTGATGAGTTACAGCAGAGCTGAGACTGGAAGGATAAGCATCATCCACTGCATCAGCAACACTGATATTTCCTCAGTGAAGAAGCTACACCTTCCTCCTCTGTCTCTATAAAAAGGTTTTGCCAAAGTGTCCTGCACCTCACACTGCCCAGCAGCAAGTCTGTGTTTCCAAGTGCCCCTCCTCAGGGAGGAATGCAGCAGGCAGATCTTTCCTTTCCACACTCAGATAATTTTACTGAATTAAATAAAAAAACAGTTTGAAACATTCCAGCTTTTTCAGCTGCATGCTCCGTAGCTGCAGCAAGCAGGGCTGGCAGCTGACAGCAGGATGTGACACACTGATGGTGCACTCTGAACATGGATCCCAAGAGAGTGGCTCCAGCCTCAGGCAGACTTGCTGCTGCTCCAGGAGTGCCTACAGCTCATTTTCACCTGCATTGTCTCCTGCAAGGAGCTATAATCTCACAGAAGAGATGATCATATTTGTGCCATGACAGGCCAAGCCTGAGCTCTGAAATTCTGGCTGCAGGTTGGCTCCACTTCCCCCATTTCCAGGATTAGGGGAGCAACTCCTGTGTGCTCCAATGGGTATTCCAATTTCACAGCATTTCATAGCTGTTAAAATGCCAGTTCTTAGGAATAGTGGTTCTCTTTAGCATAGAAAGGCTCTCAGCCCAGGCATTTTCTAATTCCAAATTTGACTTGAAGAACTATCTGGAAAGACTTAATATTCCTCACCAGTGCGAATCTCTGTTTTAGGAGGCACCTTCCTCTTTGAGAGCTGAAGGTCTCACACACGTGGTGGCAAACATACCTCACCCAGCCCATCTCTCCCATCTGGTATGGCCCTAGCAGCCCACATGTCACCAGCAGTGTCACCACTGCTTTGATTGTAAAAAGGCAACACTGCAGGAGCCAGGGAGACCTGTACAACTCCCAGAGATGTCTCTATGGCTATCAAACACCCAGGAAGGTCAACACAGCCTCTCAGAGACCTTTGGGCAAGGGCTTGTTGTTATTTATTGGTGCCATGTTCTGACCACAGCACCCACAATCACCAGGCAGCCCCAAAAATGCTGACAAGGCACTGCAAGGGTGTCCCTCATCAGAAATTAGAAGCACACAAATAACTATGTCAGATTTTCTTTAGCAACAGGCACACTCCAAAGGCAGCTTTTTAATCTAACAGAAGTGAAAAAGATAAACCAGAGAGCAGGGATTGGGGTTTGTTCAGCCCTACAGTGCTGTGTCCAGTCTAGCTTTACCCTTTGGGTAAATCTCTGCTTGACTGGGAGTTAAAGCTGAGTCAACAAGTCATGAAAATGATCATGATTATTTTGGGATGGAAGGGAGAAGCCTGGCATTCAGTATCACAAGATGCAAGGTGACTAGCAAACACAAGACTCTTCAGCTATATTTTACCTAAGTAAGCCTCTGAAAATATTTCAGTCCTCCTCATCTTCTTGCAAAAATGTCTTTTTCATTACCTTGTCAAATATTTTAGTTTCTCTCCATGATTACAAATGTCAAGATTAAGTGAGCTGTATTGGGTGAAAGATTAGAAATGGTAATAAAAATAACCTGAATAAGACATGAATTCATGACTTCTGAAATAGTTGCCTAAGGAATGTTTAACTAGTCTTTGAAGTGTATAATTAACATGACAAAAAGTTGAAAGCTATCAGTTTGGTTACTTCAGGACTTATTTTTCTTGTTACTAAAACCAAAAAACTCCCACCAGAAAAGGAGATGAACATAAGGTCCTCAGGTTGAAACCAGCCCTACATCTGCTTCAATGTTCCCTAGCTGAGGAAAAAAACACATTAAGGAAATTCAACCTGATGAGTGTTTTGGTTCTTCAATGAATACAGGAACATTTGTAATCTCTACTCCTATATTATGCTATAAATTGTTCCCTAAGTAGGTCACCAAGGCGACTTCTGAACGTTTCAAGACAAATCCTTTCTACATGAACCCACAAAACAAAACCAGAGCCTTGGCTGTCAGGGCATTGATAGATCTCCATCAAGCCCACTGCTGTCAAAAAAGTAAGGGGAGTGCTCTTTTTAACTTGGCATCTGCTATCATGATTCAACTCTTTGCAGAGAAATATACTATTACTCCATATGGCAGCTTCCCCAATTGTAAAAGGGCAGCCAACTTCTATGGCAATGAGAGCGTTAGCAAATTAACAACTGAGTCTGGCACTAATGAATGCTCCACTGTCTCAATAGAAGGTAGCTGGAGGTTTCCTCACATGTTTTCTCTTAGCTTTGTTCTAGCAGGAGATGCTACAAGAAACAAACTGTGTTCCAAGCCCTTCAGAGATTTAATAACCCAAATACTTCACTTCCCTCCTGATCAAAGGAAGCAGCAACTTGAGAGTGCCTTGTTGAGAGTCCCCAGTGCTGTGGCGGCTGACTGGGACTGTCACCTCCACATTCCCCTCAGAGCAGGAGCCAGATTTTACCACAGCTGACCCAAATGCCACCTCAGCTTCATGACCTGGTTGCAGAGGGAAGCCAGCTCTTCCAGAGGTGGAAGGGCCAGTTGTGGAAGGCAGCCCATGGAATTCATTCACTGTCTGTGCTCCCCCGCCGCATGACTGCGCCTGGAGCCCGAGTGTGGGACTGCTCCTTTGAGTGCCAGAGAAGCTATTTCAAGCTGTTAGCCCAAAGACTCATCAATAAGTCATAAGGCCCAGAATGGAAGTCAAAAGAAGGGGAAAAAACAGTTGCTGAGGCAGAATAAATAGTAACTTCCATTGCATTCTCTTAAACTAAAAAGAGAATGAGCTGCTTAAAAATATTCCTCTCTATGGGCTGCTACACTGCAGGAATCCAACCCAGTTCCACCTCCTGAAGACCTGAGGTGAGAGAGGCAGCTGCAGTGCAAGTTAATTGCATTTTGGGATACTGGGAAAATCATCCTGGAAGACCCAGAGCAGAAGCAGGAGTTGCTGACCTCCACTCCACAGCATGGCAACAGTGGGGAAGAGCCTCCTTCCAGGGAGAACTGTCTGCCTGATGATTTCCAGACCACTGGAGACAGTCTCTGGTCCAAAGCAGAGGGGAACATCTCCCTGGATCTGTCCTGCCTTTATCAGATTGACAGCCCAATCTGATAAAGAGGCTCCCCCAGGGAGTGCTGTCCCTGCTAAGCACCAATATTCTCATTAATGAAACATTAGCTGCTCACATCATTTCTCCTCTGCCTTTCCTGGAACACACAGTTTGCCTGGGATTAAGCTATCTGGGGCAGGGATGTGCCTCTGTGATACAACCTAGAATTTAAGCGCACTAGAGAAATATTAATCACTCAGGAGTTGCCATCTTTCTTGCAATTCCTTTAATTGCCTCAGTTCTTACTGACAGCTCTCCCTGCCTGCTCCTCCACAGGTACTTCCTCTGCTCAGACCTGCCCCAGTTCTTAAGTCCAGCCAAACCTCATGCCCAGTTTACAGAACAGTGTTACTGCAACAAAGCCCTTCATCTACACAGATTCAAGCAGCTGGTTTGAGGTGTTTGAAAAGTCATACAGTTCAACAAGTTTCCATTTCAGTTTTTCTGGGAAAAGCTTGGAAAAGGAAGAGGACTAAGTTTTGGCCAGACTTGAGGCCCAGATCCACGAGGTCTGACTGTTTACACGTGGTATTGTGTGATTAGAGCCTTACCACATGGTGTTGGGCACCTGCTGAGCTCCCCCCTGCCCAGAACGAGACAATCCTCACCTGGAGGTTGTTCAGAGGCTCCATTTTCATGACTGGTCCCAGAGTGTTGAGGGGCAGGGAGACATCAATACTTTGGTTTGGCATCAGAGGTGTGTGAATGGCCAGGGGGGTGCTTGGGATGACTCCAAAGCTGGGCAAGAGAAAAACAGAGGTGATGAGAGCAGCCTTGCATTGTCTAAAATATGTCCAAAATATAATGTTCCTTTTGGCAAGCACCACCTGCCTCATCTTCCCACTACTCCTGAGCTGCCCCTGCTGCTGCTCCAGGGAGGGAACACAGCTCAAATGAGCAGACAAAGTAGGACAAAGCATAGGAAACTCACTCCTTTGCTGACAAATTCACCACCTTGCCCCAGGAACCAGCTCCTGGGAACTCTCCCATTTCCCACATGGCACTGGTCTGTGTGTGGAGCACCAGCCTGCCCAGCAAGGACTCAGAGCCAGGTGCTGTTTCACTGCTCCTGAGCTCCAGAGCACTGCAGGTAGGGTGCAACACACACTGCATGGCTGCTGCAGTGGCAAAGGGACCTGGAGCCAGCACAAAACAAACAGCCAGCCAAGGAGGAACATGTGGCTTGGAACAGCACTGCAGAAGAAATGAATCAACACATGCAGCTGCCTGGTCCAGACTGACAGCACCTGGCCCAGCTGCCTGGCTGGAGGCTCCTTCACTGGGGATGTGTCCCAGCAATGTTTACTTGCCTCTTCAGTCCAAGGAACATAGAATTCCACAGGCACCTCTGCTGAGCGTGGAGAAGAGGGGAAGCATCTCGCATTTAACACAGCACTCCTGTACTACAGACCAGCTGCTTTCCAAATGCAGATGGAAGCCCAGGTGTTTTGGTGTCCACTCATAAATGCATTTCTCTTGAGCAGAATTCACATTAGCTCAGAGGTCTCAGGGTGTTTGCAGCATGGATAGGTGTGTATTTTTGTTTTACTCACTAAAAGCCTGATGCTGCCTCTGCACAGTCAGCCACATTTATCAGGTTTGTCACTCCTTCAGAAATCAATAAATGCCCCATTCTTGGTTCTCTTTAGTTTTCAGCTCTAGAAGTTGAAATAGGAATACTCCTACAAGAGCTTAGCCACATGATTTGCCTTCTGCCGCCATTTCACCTTGTAGGAACCCTCATGTTTTCCCCAAGACTCAGGGGCTGTGATATTAGAGCACACCAGAGCTTAGCTTTCTTTTAGTTTTTATAATGTTTTATCCCAAGACTGCAGTGAATACCATTAGCAGCAGCAGGAAAGGAGGGAAAAACAATAGAAACTTCCCAATCACAAGCTTTAATATTTACACTTAAAGAACCATCCCTCTGCAGCTCTTTCTAATGCACCAGGCACAGTGGAAGGCATTGACAGGAGAACAGCATTTGTAAAAGAATAAATAAATAGTAGTAGGCTGTGTATGGAGCTTGTGCTGCAAGATGAAAAACTGCTGGTTTATTGTACAGTATTTAAACTTTTTACATCCTCAGAGTAGGTGTGGCTAAAACATAGATTGATGTATGGGGGGAAAAAAACCCACAAAAATAATTCCTTTTCTTCCAGCTTAATTTGCATGAAACATTCACATACAGCAGCTTAGCAAAACTCTCCAGAAAATATGGCAGTCCAGGGAGAACATTTACTAAGACTTATTTAGCATAATGACTTTTCTAAGTAAATCTTATTCGTCCCAAGAAATCCTGAATTTGCAACAGTGAGATTAAAGAGATGGTTTCAGTGGATCTTCAGCAGAGAGAAGCCTTTTCCAGTGAAGTGATATTAAGGAACATAGAGAACATGTCAGTCACAAGATACTCTTTGCAGTCTTGATAAGAAGTAGCCTGGTCCTTGCTGAAGATAATACACAGCAAACCACAGGATAAGCTCTCTGGATAGGGTATTTGTGGGAAGACAGCGTGGCTGTGCTGCCATGTCATGTACTTTGGCTGAGCTGGGTTTCCAAGAACAATCTGAATTCTATCATCCAAGCTCTGAACTTTCAAGTGGCTTCTGCTTCTGACAGAATTGTTCTGCTGCCTATTATAGGGAGAACATGTGCCACAGGTTCCAAACTTGCAGCTCCTTCAGAGATAAGCAGCTTTATTAAAGAGTTTTGTGCTTCCAGACAGTCTGAGGGGCAGCAGAGCAATTAAGTCAGGAGGCAGAGGCATCATGGGTTGATACTTGTGCAGCTCAGATCCTGCCTCTGTGCTCTTGCTTTGCCCAGGGCACTTACTGGCTATAAACCCACCAACCTGCCTAACAACTCATGAGGCTGCTGGAAGACTCCACCGAGGTTAAATGGGGCAGATGCTGTTTCAGAGCTGGGAGAAGGATGGCACTGTCTGCTGCCTGTTTCCTCTCAGATTTATCAGTCTGTGTTTTCAGCCCTTTCACACAATTTTGGTGTGATGGAGAGGTCAGGCTGTATCATCCAAGCTATTTCCATACCTGCATTATACACCTAAGCACAAGCCCTCCTTAAATTTAGCAGCGTAGGCACAAATTCCTTTCCCAGGAGAGTTCAATCTGTTGAACACAGTTGCATTGCTAATTACTTCTTACCTGTTCTTATTGAACTGAATGGCAAAGTCAGTCATGTGCTGCAAAGCCTTATTGGTAAAGTTCATCTCCATGTAGATGTGTCCCTGCCTGTGGCTGAATGTGCCTGAGATCTCCAATCCTTTAGCCTTCACTGCAGGCAGCCAAACCTTGAACACAAGAGATGTCATTCAGTGTGAGCAGCCTGGCCTGAAGATAACAAACAAGCAGAGTTTTCCAATAAACACAAGTCCTGAGCTCAGAAATCCACCTAGATTGGCACACTGAGCCCACAAAGGCTAAAGAAACACTGCAGAGAAGATGGGACATGGGGTGTTGAAAGGATGGAGCTCACCACTGAGGAATAACCTTGCTGCTCCTAACCCATCTTTGTTCACAGCACCCACAGAAGAAATCAAATTACTACAGCATTAATGTGCACAAGAGCAGGCTCAGGTTGTGTCCATCACAGCAAAGTGAGACTCACCCACTCTGCTGCTGGACTTCTCTGAGGGCTGGTTGGGCTATTAGAGGCAAGACTACACTAAAGTTTGAACCAAATAAAATCACAGGGCTGATACGATTATCTGTTGGGTTCTGGACTCCCAAACCACCTCTGTGGGAAAAACCCAGATCTGAGTGGTGCAAAATGAGGCACTACTTAACTGAAAATCACTGAATTGCTGTGGGTTTTTTTATTTAAGGTGCAATAAATTGCAAGGACCAAAATCTTTGAGTATGGTCTGCAGTACCTTGAGAGCCTCGATTTCAGAGGATGGTTTAAAATTATCCACCCATGGAGTGCTAATTGAGTGCCAATTTTTGTTTATCCCCTTTCAGGAACCTGAGCTCCCTGTGGCTGCTCCTCAGCCAGTTTCCAGAACCATGTTCTGTGTCTCATGATCTCTCCCAACTCCATGCTTCACCCAAAGCCTCTGTGATCTCTGTTGCTGACAGAACATTTCTCTGCATTCCACTGCAGCACCATCATCCCAACCACGTGATTTTATCTCCACTGTCACGTTGGATTCCTCCAAATAAACAAACAAACCTGCTAGGAAAGTTGTTGCAAATTCTGTCTTGCCCTCATTTTTCTGGGGAAGCTTGTTAAGAGGTAGGTCTGCAGGAAAGCTGCTCTGACACAAGGGAAAGTCTCGGATGTTCTCTAAGCCATTCTTTAGAGAAATGCTGTCACAGGTAAAATGAGGGAACTGCTAAAATGCCAGAAGTTTGTAACTAATAACTAACATGGCCTCCAACATGTGGTTACTCTACTCAGGAAAAGCTCAGGGCACTCCTAATGGGACTGAGTTGAAGTTTTAGCACCAGAAACCCACAATAAATGGGACAAGTGAGCAATGTCAGATTTGTAGCTCAAAGGGAGGCAAGAAACTGGGGATGAGTGTTTTTCCTTACGTACAGACTTGGGAGCCACATATCCTCCAGGAGCCATCCCTATGCCAGATGAGAGCTCAAAGAGATCGTTGAGTCCACTGCTGACCACTGCTGGGGTGGGAGAAGGGGCAAAGGTGGCTGGCACAGAGGAGGGAATGTAGGTCTGTCCCACCTGGAGGAGTCAGAAAGAACAGGCACTCATTAACATCACGTGTGAGCACTGCTTATTAAATAAACCACGAACTTGGGCAATATCCTAAATATTTTAAAGCCATTTGCAGCTTCCCCACTGATTTATCAATAGTGCTAAATTATGCATTTGAATTCCAAAGCTCTTGGCAGCTAATCCCTACACTCGGCTGTCACCTCCACCAAGCTTCCACATCATTTTTTATAGCTTCAGTTATCTGTTCCTACTGTAGAGGAATCTTCTCCATATCTCCTTCTCATAAGACAATATGCTTTGTGGATCTACTCTACATAAACCCAGGGAAAAGAGCAAATGCTTCAAACCTACTACGTCAGTCTTCAGGAATCTGCAAGATTTTGCATATCCAGAGATAGCAAGGGAGTCATGACCATGTTGTGTACTCCCACCCAAAGCCAGGGCTCTGCATTCTCAGCACTCGGGCCCTAAAGGTTCATTACATGAAGCAGAGTCTGCCAGAGGACAACCTTCCTGCAAGAAGGGCAATCATTAAATGAGGGCATCAAAGCTGGAATATTAACCTTTAGGTGCCCAGCTTCAGATGGGGCAGTCTCACACTCAAGTTACACTCCCAAATTCTCTTCCTAGCAGGATGAATGCTGTGCTTGAGAACAGGATTCCCCAGCCAGCAGCCCAGAAACAGGCAGAGTGACCAGGACAGAACTGCCTGGTGGGTTTTTGCTGGCCCAGGAGGGCAGAGACCTGGCTTTGTAGGTATGATCACCACAGGGAAGCATCTCCCATGTCCTGCCGTGGGCTGCCTGGGTGTACAGGTGTTCTGTGCCACCAGCTCTCCTCTGCCCTGTGCTGAAGGAAGGAAGGAATGCCAGATTTGCAGGGAAAGGAGGAGAGAGAATGACTGCAGCCATAACAAGGGTCTCTGAAAAGCCCTCCCTCCAGAACTGAGCATGCTTTCCTCACTGAATTACTGGATAGAGTCCTGGGAAGAGGGACTGGGGCTTTCTAGGGGACACCACTTCTGGCTGTGGCTTGGAAGCACGCTCCCTCCTGCCCACTGCATCTCCAAGCCATGTTTCATTCCCTTTCCACACTCTTCTGGAAGAAGCTGCTATGAGCTTGAAGCCAAGGCTGCTTTAAGAGCAGGCTGAAACTGTCCCACGTCCTGGCAAGAGCTGTAGGCAGGAGGACACCCCCAAAGCACAGGCACAGAGGAGGCGGCCGGTGGCAGCACTGACCCCACATAGTAGGAAAGCTCAGAGCACCTGACCCTGATGTCCAGGCAAAAATCTTACATGGAGTTTGGGAGGAGAAAGCACTGAGTTCAGGCAAGTCTGTGGTGATGCTGCATTAGGGTTACAGACCGGGCTTTGTGAGTAGGGATAAGCATCCTTGGCCTTTCAGCTGCTAAAGCAGTTGCACAAGGATGAGGCACTGCCAGGGTTAACGCTGGTGCTCCAACTAAAAGCTCTGAGGAAGAAGAGCTAAGCAGAGAGAGTGAACAGCTCTGGCCCTGGCTGCTCTTAGGAAAGCCTAGGTGGCAGCTGGATTCAAATCAACACAGGTGGGGACTTGTGTATTTCAGTTGCATTTATCCATTTTCCAACATCTTCAGGGCTTTAAAAAGCACCTTCCAGCATGTAATGGGTGAGCTTACACTGAAAAACCCTGAGCTTTGAGCAGCTTTGGAAATTGGGGAAAAAAATGGAATGGCACTTACTGCCGGGCTTCCTCCAATGCCCCCGCCAAGATCACTGCCAAGCTGAAAGAGAGAAGGAGAGAGAGGAGAGGAAGACCGAGATCATTTCAGCCAAGGGTCAGACGGCCGGGGCGGAGCCCGGGCACTGCGAGCACGGATCGCTCCTGCACAGGACAGATGGAAATGCAGTGCTGGGAAAGCACAGGGAACAGAGGGGCTGCTTGCTGCTGTGTGAGCAGAGCTATTTGGAGAACTACCCCACTGTGGTTAATAAGAACCAAAATCCATCCCTTCTTGTGCCTGCTGCCTGCACCAAAACCTCCCTTCTTCACGTTTCATGCATCGGTGCTTTCCCCTCAGCCCTGCTGCTGCCAGCAGGCCCCAAGCAGCTCCACAAAACCCAGTGGGGTAACTGTGAAATGGCATAAAAATAAAACTGACAGGAAGGCTCACTTCCTCAAAGCTTTAGTTTTCTAGGGAACAGCTACGAACCACAGGCAAACACAATGCATCTTGGCTGT
The DNA here is from genome assembly GCF_031753505.1 of Anomalospiza imberbis. Classification (NCBI taxonomy): domain Eukaryota; kingdom Metazoa; phylum Chordata; class Aves; order Passeriformes; family Viduidae; genus Anomalospiza; species Anomalospiza imberbis. Next base: position 5,401,931 of record NC_089700.1, read on the forward strand.
GTTCCTCCGACACGCGGCTCCTTTCAACAACGAGGAAGAAAGAGAACGGGATGTGTGCTGGCTCTGACAACAGCTCAGAGAGGGGGGCTTTGAAGATGCTCCCCTCCCTCAGACAGGGAAAAAACAGCTTCATCATCTAATGGGCACTCCAACAGCAAAGAGACCTCACAGTGCACCGGGCTATTTCAGTACCAATTTCTGCCAAGCTACACAGTCACATCTGAGGCGACCCAAAGAGCCCTCCAGAAACATTAAATCCTCTCTGGGGCCCTTCTGCAGCCCACCTAGAAGCTCTGCCCTCACAAGTTCCCTTTACAAAACACCCAGACCACATTCCCAGTGACACAGCCCATTTTTCAAACATCCACATCATTCTACATGCTCAGGAGAATTCAGAGATCAGGACAGGCTCCAAGGCTTGGCTACAAGCGCTGTTTGCAAGTACAACACCACTCCTGTGAACATTTTAAATGCACTTAACAGATAACCAGGAGGAAACAAGCACAGATCTGCAGTGGTTAATTCACTGCAGAGACATCTCCAGGCTTATCTGTGTCCCAGGCTTTTCTTCTGAAGACCAGGGTAATTTTTTTTTGCCTAGAACAGGGCTTTTATGGGGTCAAATTCAGACAGGGAACATGACCTGACAACATTCACAGAGGATGATGCAAGGGTGAGGCAAGAGCCAGCCCCATTAGGAAAAGGCTGGACTGGCAGACTAGAACATCACAGCTCACCAGAGATGCTCTTACTCTTCCATTTGATTTGGGTTTGGGGAGTTAGTTTGTTTTTAAAAAAGCACGTAACAAACTGGGTCAACGAAGGCTCTGGATATGTTGTTCAAATAAGTGCTGGTGTGTCAGAATATTGAACAAATGCACCATATTGGTGATGCAAAAGCTTCCAGGATTGCCTGTGCTTAGAGCCAAAAAGGCTCTGACCTTTTCCCTCAGCACAAAAAACTTGGAAATTAACTTTGCTCTGATCCCCTCCAGCCTGTTCCCTGAGAGATCTCACAGCAAATGTGATTTATGCTGGTCAAGAGATACCATAAAGCTTCATACCTCTCTCCATCAGAGCACAGATAAAAAGGATAAATAGCCCTGAGAAGAGCAGCAAAGGTAAGACAGTGACTTACCAGATGACAACTAGCCTCCATAAAACTTGCAAAATGTGACAAATCCCTGGGCTTCCCTGGGTCTCTCTCCTATTCCCAGGCACCTCTCCTTCCCCCAGTCCTCACAGGAGCACTGTGAGTAACCACTCTAAGTAGGTGTTAGAAAAGAACAAATCACACACAATTTGCTTTTTGTTGAGAGGCCTTAAGAGCTTTTTTCCTGGGTGGGACTCAGTTTATCCCTACTTGAGGCCATGGCAAAAGCTGAGGAGATTCCTCATCTTTTTCAACAGCCACCTCTCCATACAGCAACCCAGTCTCTGGCTGTCCAGTTTTGCTTAGCTGACTTAAGAAATAACAGATAAAAGTGAGTGATTCCAAAGTCAAAAGAAGGATCAGTCAGAGACCAAAGGAAGCCAGCCAGAGGATGCAAATCCAATTAATATTGAGCTTATAAAATAAGGCTTATTACCCTGTCAAGTCTCCCCCACTGAAACAGCCTGACAGAGCAGAGTTTTGTTCTATTGACTTCCCTCTAAGGCAAGCCACAGTTTAGATTAATATATCAGATCATTTACATCTTGTTAGTGGCTCACTGAGGAGTAATAAATGCAACTATTACACCTCATCCCTATTCATAGTCTTGCATGTAGATGAACTTCAAGTTTTATATTGACAGGCAGTGAAGTCTGGGGGAAAAAAATAATCCAGTTCATTTCCAGATATTATTGTAAGCACAGAGGATTTCTGGTTCCGTTGTCTGCAGCAGCAGAAAGGCTGGTTTATCAAGCAGCAAGCATTTTACAAAGGGTGTTATGGAAATGACTGAATAATTCTGCATAATCAAGCCAGATGTTAACTATTCTACCATTTCCTACTACGCTCATCAGAAGGAACTGCAGGGTAGTAGGAACCCAACCTCGAAGCAGCTCATACACTGGTGCTGGCTGCAAGGGACAGGGAATGACACATAGGGGTTCCTTGAGCTAGCCACAAGTCTTCCATTCTCCCTAAATGTCAGGCCTTGGGGGGGAGAAAGTAGAATGTGGATTTATTGCTTTAGTTAAGACTCCAGCTCTCACAAAAAGGAGAAAAATCCCCTGACTGGCTCAGAGAATTTACCAGGAGCCCCTGTGTGTTTTCAGATTGGACCCAACATCTCTCTTCCATGCCAGGAAGCTCTGAGCTGCTGCAGCCCCTCTGTAGTGGCTGGAGGGCTCTGCAGAGCACAGCCTGAGCCTCTCCGGGTTCCTGTGCTCGTGCCCAAGCACTGCAGACGTGCTCCAGAGCTGCAGAGCCAGTGCCAAGGAGCTGCAGCTCCTCCAGGTCCCTACAGGCAGAGCTGGCTCTGCCCTGACTGAAGAGAGAAGCAACAGCATTTCTACTGCACCAGAAGTTACAGGGGGGAAGTTAATAAAGAACTGATCAATTCCACATCAGATCTGGGCTGCATTTCCCATTGCAGCAGCACAAAGTCTCTTTTTCTGTTTTTCTTGCCTGTCACCCTCCCATGGTACTGATGCTTTCCCCATTCAGGAACTGCAGGTCTGGTTTTCCTCCTGTGGGATGCCCAAATCATAACTTTATTCCAAACTCAAGAGTGATGGAAGAGACTGTAACAGTGATGTGTGTGAGTAAGAGGGAAGGAGGAAGACAGAGGGAACAGGAACCAATTACCCACGGAGTGTCCTCTCCCATCTGGAGTGACAGGCAGAGTGCAGAAGGAAAGAAACAGATATTAGTCAGGCGTGAAGTGCTGCTGAAGCAATTCCCCAGGACTAGCAGCTCTGGTTAACCATTTCCATTTGTCTCATGGGCAGACAGACACTCCTGCCAGGAGAACAACCTGGATCTGCCTTACAGGAGAGTCAGGAACAGCCCCACAGAGGAGAGGACCATGTTAATACAGCTGTCAGCCCCACTCACTGTGAAGGTGGGTGGACTGTGAAGGGCTGGCTCTTGATGGTCCAAGAGAGTTTGTGGCACTGCAAACTCCAGATCCTGATCCTAAAGTTGGCAGCTTTGCCTCCGGCTGAAGAACTCAAAGCCTCTGCTTCAGGATGAAGAGCTGCCAGCTTCAGGAGATGAGCAGAGGATGGACAGGGAGTCTCGGCCTTCCAGAGGCATAAAAGTTCTTCAAACAGGAATTCTTTTTATTCCTTCCAAACCAATCCTGCCATAACAGCACCCAAGCAGCCGCATGGGTTTAAAAAAGAGGCTGTATCAATAAAAGCAGTGCCAGCACCTTTTCCCAAACTGCATCAGCACCTTTACTTTGCACAAGTTGGCTTGGATGGTGCCGCAGCTGCTCTGCAGTTGGAGAGCCTTTGCCCTGCAATTCCAGCCCTGTGGAAGCAGTTATGCTGACTTATGAAGTGTAGCAGTGCTGGAGTTACTGCATTAGGAGGGTTTATTAGCATCTTAAGAGCAGCTTGTAATGAAGTGACTTTGCTGAAGTGTTCATGTGATCCTGAGGGGCTACAATCACTTCTGCAAAATGACGTGAGGCTTTTGGAGCACCAAAAAATAACAGGGAGGGTGGAGCCAGGGACAGAAGCTTCAACAACCACTGCTCAGCAACTGCCTTGCCTTGTGCCCACAGCATAATCAGGGCTTCCAGGGCAGCTGTGCATTTCCTGGACCACAACTCATGGGTTAACAGGGGACAATTGCCTTCTCGCTGCCTCACACCACAAAGCAGGAGTCAAGCACCAGCTCAAGGTGCTGCCTGCATTCAGTAAGACAGCAGCAAGGTACACAAGCATCTACCTAACAGAAATGGGGTGAGATGATGAGAGCAGGGCTGCTGGCAGCCCCCTCGGGGCAGGCTAACCCTGTGAGAGAGCCCTGGGCTGCAGGGATCTCACTGCACACACCACTGTGGCTCACACAGAGGCAGTTCAGTGCTTTGTTTGCTGCCTGTCTTGTGTCTGTTTGCACACCAAGCCAGGATGGCAGAGCACAAGGGCTGCTCTCCAAACCAGGGACAGCTGTATCAAAGCTGCTGGAGGACAGGTCACACTGCCAGTACCACAGTCACCAGTTCCATGCACTTGCTGCTAATGCTTTGCCCTGCTCAGAGATTTCCATCAGCAAGCAAAACTGAGTCCTAACCATTTTCATTCTCCAAAGTGTAAAAAACCAAGCTGCTCACAAAGCTCCAGCAGTCCTATGACTGCTACAACAGCTTTGAATCAGCTATGAATGAGTGACCCACCAAAATAGCTCCTTTTCCACACCAGCCCTGCCCCAGCAATGGATTTGTGTCCTTTGTCAGAAATCTTAACAAATTCCTTTATAGCTCATCAAACCTCCACAGCCCAGATGAAAGGAGTCACTCAGCTCCTTGTCAAAGGTTGGAGGAGCACTCTGGGAAAGGATCATCACATCCACTGCATAAATGGATGTTGGGGCTGACCTGGCACAGCCACTCTCACACTGTAGTTCCAGAAAAAGGTAAATGAAGTAACTTTCCTAAGATTATACACAGCAAATCACTTGCAGAGCCAGGAGAGGAATGTGGCACCCCAGGGCACACTGAAGGTAATTTTGGGGCTTTTTTATAAAACAATGCTGAGTCCCCAGTCAACCCCAGCACTCCAGGATGTTGTCCATTGAGGCCAGACTTTGAATTCTCCACTTGAAAGCAGTAAGACAGGGAGGGAGGGACACCAGCAGCCCCTGCTCACGGCCCTGTGGATGAGGCAGGCACTTCAGACTGCTGGAATAGGGGTTTCCTCCCAGGCTGCTGAGCCTGTGGTGCCTGCAGCTCAGGGTGAGCTGATGCTCAGCTCCCACCCTCCATGCCACTGCAGTGATGGGACACAGCCCTGAACGGTGTGGAACAGCCCTTGGGGTCCTGGGGTCAGACCCCCCTAAATCCATCCAGATTACACAGAGGGGCACAGCCCCACCTGTGACAGCCCAAACCAGTGCAGGCATTACAGAAAACTGTAGCGTTTATCAAACAGCTTTTCAATTTAGGACATAAATCAACCTGACCAGCTGCCAGTCTCGAATCAATAATATTCTTGTAGATGAGCGGCTGGAACATTAAATAAAATCCTTACATAACAGACAATCCAAGCCTGTCCATTCCTGCAGATTTAGTGCTCTGCCCCCGGGTTTCAAGCCAGCCTTCCTGGCTCCTGGCCACAGTGCCCTGCTCCCAGACAATGCAGGGGCTCCCAGGAAGCACAGTGTGCCCACAGAGCTCTCGTGCTCTGTGGTTTTGCAGAACAAATGAACACACAGAAAGGTGTAAAGGCAAAAAAGTCATGTCAGCACAGACAGACATCCTGCAAAGCACTGCACCATTGCACAAGAGTTGGGAGAGTGACTGTAACCTGCACGAAATTCAGCCACTTGAGGGAAAAAAGCATCAAACTCCAGCTCTTGGGATGAACAGCTCTGCACCCAGCAATCTGCTCTCCCACGTTTTGTTTCTCCCCCATTAGTGACTGCTGTGGCTACTTTCCAGTGTGGAGCTGGAGATCCCAAGTAGTTTGGTAAAGTGGGCTTAGTCACCATTTTGTAGAAAAAGAAAATTGAGCAGAGAAGAACAAAATCTGCCCATGGTGGCAAAACAGGGCACAACCTGTTCCCTAGAAAAAAGCTCTCCAGAAGTCCTACAGCAAGTCTGCTCTGCTTACAAGCAATGCTCTTGTACCAAAGGTCCTTTTTCTCCTCTTTTTAATTGTTAACACATGCTCAGCATCTGTGCATGCATGTTACATTTAATGCCAATTACAGAACTCACTATGGAGATAAAATAAGATTTACTCACTAAGGAAATTAACCTCGCAAGCAGCTGGAGTCTCACTAGTCACAGGCATAAATACCTGGCAGTGCTGAGGACAATTCAAATGAACAATATTAATTTGGTGTTTGTGCCGTTTTACACCATTCAGTCTCTATTTAAATGCCTGGAAGAAAAATAAAAGCCCACAGTTTAAGGAATGGAAATAGAATGGCATTTTCCATGGAAGTTAATGCTGCTGTTGGTCTTTCTGGGTCAGTCCCATTGGGATTTTCACTGCAAGAACATCCCTCTGATGAGACAACCCCTCCAAAGGCAAGGGGGCAGAAGAGGGGATCAGCAGATGACACTGAGTGGGTGTGACAAACTGGCTGAGATCCTGCCAGCAGCCTCTTGCAAGCCTCCAGCTGCCTTTGAGGCACTCAGAGGACTGAGGCAGTGTCACCATCACAGTGTGTGTCAGTCTGCCCAACAAAGCAGGAGAAAAAATGCACTAAAAAAACCTTAAGGAGTAACAGAAAGGGAAATTTCAAAGCAGAACAATTCAGACATTGCTGGGCCCCAGGTGTTTTTGATCCCTGGTCAAGGATGAAGAGCTTAGCCCTTCTTCAAGGGGCACACTGGGATGTGTCCCACCTCCTTCCCACCCACAGCAATTAGGCCTGTGGGATCTGCAGTTTGAGACTGATTTTGGCACGGCACAAACGTGGTTTAATATTAGCCTGAGATCCAAATTCCAATCCTCTTGGCAAGCCCTGCAGCCCAGGGCATTTCCCAGCAATTTGGGTAATACCAGGTTAGGGTTAACCCAGCCTGAGACTTGCTAAACACATGCCCACAGCAACAAACAAACACACAGATCACATTCACTCACTAATTAAGCTTATTATCCTAGGCTCATTTAGGTTGGAAAAGACCTCCACAGCATTCCACCAGCACTGCCAAGGCCACCACTAAACCATGTCCCCAAGTGCCACATCTACATGATTTTTAAGTGACCCCAGCACTGCCCTAGTGCCCATTCCAGTGCTTGAAAATCCTTTTGGTGAAGACAGATTTCCCAATATTCAATTTAAACCTCCCTCAGCACAAGTAGAGGCCATTCCCTCTTATCCTGTCACTTGTTACCTGACAAAAGAGACTGACCAAGAGAAGGAAAAGCTGGAGCTTTGATGCAACACCCCTCCAATATAAAGCATCCACCTTCAAAAACCACACCAGGATTAAGACTTTTTTTTTTTAGCGCTTCCCCATTTACTCAGCTGAGAGAGCACTGGCCATGCAGTCCCAGGCACAGCTACTCCCCATCCAGACAGGATCATTTTGTCAGATCCATAACCCCATGGATGTGCTCAAGGCTTGAGAAAAATATTAAGTAAAAGCCTGCTACCATTTCAACTAACAGCTCCACTGTCAGAGCAGGTCACTAAATTAAGCCCATTAATGCCAGCTGTGAGACAGCTCTTCTCCCAAAACCAAGTTTTACTTCTACTGTGTCCATTTATTTGTGTGACACTAATGAGGAACAAAGGGTTACTGTGAGAGGCCTGGAAGGCAGCAGAGAGGAATTGAGGTGCAAATCATGCTGTAGTACCACAGGCAGCACCACCTTCTGCAGTGCCTTCATTCCTTAATTCCCAGTGCCAGGTTTTTAGAGGCACGACTTGCAGTGCAGGGAAAGGCTGCACAGCTCACTGCTCTGGCCTCACTGCTGCTTTCCCAGCAAGTCCAGCTTGATCATTTTGTTAATCCCCAGTAAGAGCAGTGTCCCTGCTAGCCAAACACCTGTGGTTAGAGAGTGCAGAGCCTACAGCACCTCTGCCCTCTGTGAGAGCCAGTGCCATTAAGGGTGAATTGTTTCCAGCTCATTAGGCCATGAAGCACTGGAGCTGGAAATGTGTTTAACATTTGCTTTGGTAAGCTTATGGTGGTTTAAAAAAATATATATTTGACTAATAAGGATTTGTTGAATTGGAGGATTGGTTCATCCAGCTGCCTCCTACCTCTGTTATTCAGAGCTTGACTCAGAACTGAAAGTGCACCTGAACCAGGCAGAGAAAACCCAGCCCAACTTATCACAAGCCAAACCTCAAGCAAGAGAAACCCACTCCAAGTCTGAGAAACACCCAACTATGTCCCCTGGGGCAGTCTTACTTGATTCACCAGGTGCAAATACACCTAGGAAAGCTTCTTCCCCCTGTGGAGAAGCCAGCAGGGAGCTGGGCATGTGTGTGCTGTGCTCCCAGGCTGACCCTTACAGTCAGCACTCCTCACTGCCTGGCTGCCACCAGCCTCAAAGCACAGCACTGACCTCTGCCCTGCTGCTGGCTCCCTGCTAAGTGATTTTCTCACTGCAGCTCATGCCCAGCTCCCTCCCCAGAGCAGAGGGGAGGTGTGATTGCTCCCACTGGAGCCTGACCCTGTTAGTGCCAGGGCAGGTGCCTGGTGAGCAGCTCTGGCACAGGGAGGACTGCACAGAGAGCTCCCTCTTGACCTCACTGCAATTAAAATGTCACTGATATTAAACCATGGCATGCTCTGGAGAATACACAAATGGGAAGACACAGGGTTACAGCCTGAGAGCTTTAGCACTGAAATTCAGGAGGGCTGGGAATTGGGTGGAGTAAATGCCTTCTTGAAAGGGAGCCTGATTCAAATAGAAAGCAGAGAAACACTTTTACATCCTTAAAGCAACTTTTTGGTTTTCTTCTACAGACAGAAAAAGCACAGAGCAAATATATCCACTGACCACAGGGATGCTACAGCATGCAGCAACATTCACTGTAGAGCAGGAAAAGCCTGCTGAAAGTTGGTACGATAACTCTGGTTAAATCCTCCTGGAGTTTCAGGACTCAGCACTGGCAGCTCAGCTCACTGAGCATTAAAAGCATAAATGATCAAGGCTTTGCAGGGATAAGCACAGCTCTAATTATCTCCTACCAGCTAAAGAGGATGTGCTGCTTACCAAGCTGTCCAGCCCTCCTCCCAGGAGGTCCACAGCACCCATCTGCATGGAGGACACTTGGGGCACATTCACAGGGGGCCCCAGGTCCAGGTTGAGGAGGTCCCCCAGGAGGTCACCCTGGGATGGGATGACCTGTGGCTGCTCCAGGTTTGTGGTGGTCGTGGTGCCCACAGGGCTGTCACCAGCATCAGTGCTGTGGGGGGAGAAAAAGAAGCAGAAAAGACAAAATATCAGTCACCTCTGGTCTCCAGCACCAGGCTCCCAAGCATGGGACAACACAGCAAGAGGTGGCTCAGCAGCAGAAGCCAGGCAAAAGGTGGTGCCAGGAGCTGCTGTGGCCACTGTCTTGCACCAGGCACATGGCTCTTCAGCGCTTTGAGCACAAAGATGTTCCCTGCATTGGATGTGGTTTTCAGCCCAGCAAAGGAAATCTTGCAAGGAGTGAATCCTACCCACCCTGAGAATCAGAGACCCCCTCCAAAACAGAGAGCCATGGGTACCCACATGGGCTACAGAGCTGAAAAGAAGCATTTCCTACCTCAGATTAAACCTACAGGTATGATTTGCAGCCCACTAGGCCTGAGAATGACATGAAAACACAGGGAAAAATAAATAATCTAGATTTTTCTCAGAGATCTAACACTGATAAAACCTTTGAGCCCTTACTCTAACCAGTGCAAACTCCACCACTTCCCTCAGATCTAGATTAATCACCTTCTCCTGACCAGCAGCAAGGTCCTTCAATCTTTCCTAATTGAAAAACTCAATCTGAAATTGATTCTTCCCTTCTATCAATAATTTCCTTTCCTCTGAGTTAGCAGGCATGCTAATTACTAGTCTAGAAACACTCATTATACAGCTTCCAAAATTTATCATCATATGCAGTCTGGCTACCTTTTCTATCTTTTATATTCACTAGTTACTGAATTTGATAACAAGGAGAGGGTAAAAAAATAACTGTAGCTCCTGGAGAACTCACTACAATGTATTTATTCTTTAAATCCAGAGATGCTCATATTTTAGATAATTAAAATTCATTTTATATCCTGTTTTCAGCAGTAACTGATAAAATGATTTCTAGCTCAGGTTACTGCAGCCAGCAAGTAAGTGCCCACAATTGCTGTGGGAATTAGTGTCCTGACAAGGTGTTAAACACTGGGGCTGCTCTGCAAGCACTGCGGCTTCTGATTTTGAGTAGCCAAAATTCTCTTATCCTTATTTAGCCATTGAGGGGAAAGATTCGGTGACAGAGTATAAGCTGCTCCCAATGCCAGTGCCAGGAGGAAAAGATGGAGCATAAGGAGTGCAGAATGAATTAGTTACCAGGCAGCAGCAGGAAGGCTTGAGAGCTTCTTTGCATTAAAAGCTTTAGAGCCCCAATAGCACTAATATTAGCTGTCCTTTCTGCTGCTGCCTTCAGCAGGGAGAGTGCTGAGTGTGCTGAAGTGATCACTGAAGCATTCCTGAGGAGAGGTGGTGACTGATCCACTCCCACCCCCAGCCTGGGAACAGGAACAGCCTCTCTGAGAGAGGCACATCACAAACCACTCGGCTCCTTCCCAGGATATAATCCCTCTAACACTCCACCCCTTCAACACTTACTCATCCTTCTCCTGATGGAGACACAGAAGTCCCTCCATGTCTTGTGTAACTGCTGCTGCCCCAAAGCCCACCACGAAATTAGGAAAGGACAAAGCTCAGTTGGTTTGGTTGAAAAAAGCAAAACCCCAGAATTCCATTTATAAAGAATCTCTTTAAGGAGATTCGTATAAACAACTCTGCATTTTCTTTGAAAGAAAATAAATTGATAAACGAGTATGTGGGTTAAAAAGGGCAAAAAGACTTGATACAAGCTTTTTCCCTTACAGTCTTGGGTTTGGCCATGGGAACTGGAGATTTGGGCCTGTGAGTTCAGCCTCCAGCAGTTCCCAGATGTTGGAGTCACAAGAGATGCACAGCCTGAATCAGAATCAAAAGTTTTCTGCAGCCACCTGTGAAACAGGGAAATAGAGACTCCTGCCCAAGTCTAATCAGACTTGCTTCTCCCAGGAGCCCTGTTAACATCTTCCCAAATTTCCCAGCTGAATTATGGCTGAGCAGAGGTGGTGGGAGCCACCACAGGAGGAAACACTGCCAAGCCATCAGATTTCTCCCCCACCCTCAGGATACATCTGCAGCTCTGTGACACTGGGGCTCGCTGGAGAGGCAGGAACATTTCACCATCTGTGAGCTGTCCAATGGGTCTTTCAGCTGAGAGCTGCAAGAAACCTGTCCTACAGTGCTCTGAATGGAAAATGAATGAATCAAAATGCCATGTAGTGTGTTCTGCCAACCAGAACTCCTCCTGGGTTTATACCCAAGGAAGCACCAGTCAAGGCAGTGTTGTCTTGACCCTCTTAAACCACATTCACTGTGGACATCTCCCCATTCCCATCAGCCTCTACCACAAGGATCAGCCACCAGAACGGTCACTTGGAGCACAGAAGTTGTACAGAAAATCACCTCACCTCACTGTTTGGAATTATCTTTCACTGGGAACCCTTAACTTGCCTTAAACTGATGCAGAAAACCCCAATAATGGGGCCTCTTGAGGTGAGCTCCCATCAGAGAAGCCTGGTGTGCCTTTAACTAACCCCACTCATTTTTAAATTTATCACTGCATCAGTATGATCAGCGTGCAGCACGCTCTGCTGAGCATCCCTCAGACCTTCCCCCAGCTTGCACTGCTGACTGAGGCCTGGAGGTTTTTTTTTTTGAGTTTTTTTTTAAGCAATGGTTCTGCCAAAGTCAGAAAATACTTAAGGTCAGCAGACTCAGCATGAGCAACGAGAGTCACGCACACAGACACTACATGCAAGAAGATAATAAACTGCTCCTTCAAAAAGCTGAATTCCCTGAACTAAATCCCCATAAATGCTATTTGCTGTAGTGACCTGGAACAACAGTGTACAGGAAGGCTGGTAACACCAAAAACCAGCTCATTTTGAGACAAATCTCTGATTAGGAGAGGTAGGAAAGTGGCCACTGCTTTTCCTGTCCAACTGGTATGTTTGTACTTGCTGATTCTAGGTCAGTGCAGCCAGACTTGATTTCAGGCAGGGAGAAAACAACTCAGCTTCCCAAAGCCAGCCACCACAGAAATAGCTATAGCTGCTAAGAATAGCAGAGAAGTGGTGTCAGAAAATAGAAAAGAAGCAGCATCGCACACTGATTTATCAGTGCAACGGCAAAAAATAGCACTCCAAATGTCACTTTGGGAATATTATTAAGAGGTAAGCCTGGCTACTCTGCCTCTTGCTGCAAAATACACTCATTTTTGTAATTAATACCATTAGTGCAAATAGCAAACTGCTCACCTGAATGAGGGACCATGGGAACAGGCCCAGAAGCAACACGGCCCCAGCTGGGACTGAGGCACTGCCTGCTCTTGCAGAACTAACCTGCTGCCAGAACTGTGATCCCAGGGAGGCACTGAAGCACCAGGCAATGAGCCAAAGCATTTCCCCCACCTCACAAAGGTCAGACAGACCATGTCAGTCTACCCATCTTTTTTGAAGCCCTAACAGGCTTAGATGGCTTTTGCACTTCCCTTGCTTTACAGGCACCAAGTGAGAAAGGGAGTTTTACTAATCCTTCTCCATTTCATGTTCCAGCAGTGAAGGATCCCTGTGCTTGCCTGTTCCAGGAAAGTGATACTGTATTCCAGGAGACAGGCTCCTAAAGTTGAGCTGCTGCAGAAGCAAAGCTCCTACAAAATCTTCTTCTGAAAGATGCCTGTTCTCACTCTAGCCCTCCTTGCACCAGTCATCTAAAGCTTCTGCTTTTGTACTCAAACTCATATCAAGAGTACGTATAACCAATGTCTTATCAAAAAACCTCCCTGCTTCCCCTCACACAGGAACTTTGATCGTTCCTGTGTCTTTTGACCCAGGAACTTGGACACTCCATAGCCAGGATGACATTCTGCAATGAAACAGCCCCTTGACGACCTGCAAACTATCAACAAAATCCCTCTAGGGTCTTCTAAAAGATCTTGGCATTTTGTGGACTGTTTGCTAGAAAGAAACAACCAACCCTGCCCATGACCCCCAGGGCTGCCTGAGCTCACCTCCCATGGTGGATTGGCAGGTGCTTGCGGTGGATGCCGTGGCTGCCCTCCACGAAAGCGTTGGGTGGTTTGTGGTACACAGAAGCCAGAGACCCAATGTGGCAGATCAGCTCATCCAGCAGGGTTGGCTCAATCAGATCAGTCTCCTCAGAAATCAGTGGCTTTTCTGAGAGCACCACTTCCTTGGCAGTCACTGGATCCGTGGAAAGAAGGCGCCAGTAGATGTAGCCACGATCCCGCAGGTCTGGGTTGTCAGAATCCTGAGACAAAGCAATGCATCACTCACAGGTCTCAAGTCAACTAATGCCTGTAATCATTTTGTTCTTCTGGATTAAAAAACCCCGACCTGCCAGCAGCCACAGCCACCAATTTCAAAATGATGTTACAGTTGCTTGTTGAGATGAACATCTTAAAATTAAGAACAAGAACCAAAGTATTAATGCCTGGCTTCCTGCTCAGGGAGGAAAAATCCCAGGATTTACACCCCACAATTGCCCCAAACCACAGAGCTGCCAACTGCTTTCCAAACCTCCCTGCCACTGAGTGTTAGGAGAAATCCAGAGGAAAGAGCATGAGTGGCAATGACTGGTGCACACTAAGAGCAGACACACAACACTGTGTAATGATCCAAGATTCCTGGAAATATGACTTACCCAAGGCACTGCTGGACAAAAAAGATTCTGCAGAGCCACATCTTAATAAGCCATATTCTTGCCATAGCAAAAGAGATCTTAATTTACCCTGCCTTTTAGTTATCTAATGAAGTATGGAGAGATGCTAATGATACACACTTAGGGTACTTCATCAGTTCTCCAGCTGTCAATAATACCTTGTTTTATTGCAGATACTTTTGCCTCTGCATGAAGTGCTAATTATTTCTCTCGTCTTTGAGCAGCTCTGCCCAGAGCAGCAAAGTGAGTGAGGATGGTTTGCTGATAATGTTCTAGGGAGAGGAAGGTGCTGTGGCTTTATGTTGTAGTGAACTGTTCAGGGAAACAAGAGCTCGGATTTTTAATCCTCACATCAGCAGAATAACAGGGTTGGAGGGCTTTTTCCCCTGCTAAAATATTGTACACCTCACTAGCCTTCCTCTTGGCATTTCTTTTTCTCTTCTGTGCTCTCATTGCTGCCCTGTCAGAATCTGCATCTGCCATCTGCCTCAAGACATTCTCAAACCTCTTCTTGGAATGAGACTGAGCTCAGCTCATTTTGCTTGTAAGGACCTAAATTAATCTCTCTGTTGTCTCACACATTATCTCTGCAGAGCTGGTTTTGTTTGATGGTAGAATTGTGGACTCTTTACACTTTAACAATCCTTCCCAGACTCTGCACTCAGGATCAGCCAGGGCTTCTGCAAGGGCACACATGAAAGGCTACACTCTCCTACTTGCAGGCACCTACAGATCCAAGGCTGACTGTTTCTTCTCACAGCCAAAAAAACACACTGGAAAGTGGTAAACCTACTGAAACAAGAGGCTCAAATCTCTCCCAGTTTCTCTCCCAATTCTCCCCTCTCCAGAGCCTGCATGCACACCTGTGGAGCAACACCAGTGAACCCTAGCTAGCCCAGCTCCCCACCCATGCAACAGCAATGGGGATGCAGAGGTCTGAGACCTCAATTCCTGTGTTTCTTCCAGCCCCAGCTGCTCCACTGCTATTTTTACCAGAGCTGGCTGGATGAAGCTGGCTCCTGCTACAACCACACCTGCAGTGTGCTGTGCAGACAAGCTCTGAGACACTCAAAGTGCAACAACACCTAAGCTGGGGAAAGAAACACACATGTAATTACTCTCCCACTCAAGTGAAAAACACCATCTCTACCTAGAAATCAGACCTTGAAGCATAAGGTTTTTCAATGTTTTACAGCCAGTTATCCTACATTGACTTATTATTCATATAAAATACAAAAAGCCAGACTGAATCAACATTTGTGACAAACAGAGAAACAAACCCAGACGCCTGCTATATTCTGAGGGTGCCATTAAATGTTTTGTGAGTCAGCACAGTGGGTTTTAGCACTTAGTACCTTTCTTCTGTTGGCTCAGGCAAATGATACAGCGTGCCCTTGGCCCACTCCTCTCTGAAGAGCAGCTCAGATCCTGCCTAATAGCAGGTTTTGAGGCAAGAAAAGCAGGTAATGGGTTTGTTGCTGCTGACCAATGCAACTCCCCAAAGGAATGAATAAAAGTTTTAAGTGCAGTAAATCCACAACTGTGATTTCTTGCAGCAAAGAGGATCAAAAAGGCCAGCTGATGACTGACTCCAGGTTTTCTGCTCAGAAACAATCACAGCCCATTCCGCTGGCAGACTATTTTTATCACTTGACACAGCAGGTCTGGAGAGAAGCTGGCTTTTTTGGGCACTTTACCACAGTCATTGCAGCCAAGGAGTGTAGGAAGATCAGCTGAGCTCTTACCCACCCCTGCCACCAGGACATCACCTCTGTCCTCTAGAACTACAGCAGTTGTGTCTGCCAGCTCAAGCGCAGCCTTGCCTGCAGTGATCTGAGCTCATAACTCAGCACCTCATGCATAATGAATCCATGATCTTAACTCACTGCTACAGCCTCCAGCAAAGCTGCCACATTGCTTGACAGCATCCAAATACAAGGAAAAAACCCCAAACCTCAGTTCTTTCTTTTTTTTAAGCACTGCTTAAACTTTGCTGTTCACAGAACCGAGTCTTTGCCAGGCCTCTGTTATACCTCCAGATATTTAACTGCAAGCCACCTTCAAGGAGAAAGAATTTTGGTTTCTTGATAAGTCTACACTGTCCCTACCTTTCCATTTAGTGAGTGAAAGGGGAAGGAATTCAGATAAAGCAAGAGCTAAGAAGAAGAAAGCAGATTCCAGACAGTAACAGGCACAGAGCAGCTTTTAAATAGTCTCTTCGGGAGAGAAGGAAACACCCTTGAATCTGATTTACTGCAAAGCTGCCTGGCCTGGCAGCTATGAGACATCACACAGCAGGCCAGCAGAGTGTCTGCAGGGCTCTGGGTCACTGGATACCTTGGCTTACCTGTGTGGCCAGGCTGAGGACCTGCTGGACCAGCTCCTGTGTCTCAGAAGGCTTTTTCAAGAACAGCTTCACTATTGCAGTCAGGAGGGTGAGCTGTACCTAAGACAGAGGGGCACAGGAGAGATTAGAATTCTCTTTACTGATACAAAACATGGCTTCAGTTTCCTCACAGCATGACACTATTCTTTGCCAGTGAAACCCAGTATAACGAGACTCAGACTCTTGCCTGCTGCAAAACACTTTCACAGAGAAGTCCCTGAGCAGCAGGCTGAAGTTTGTGTCATACCCCATCACTGTCAAAGTTCTGGTCCCCAGTACAGCCATCCCCCCAAGAAATGTGCAACCTCTGGAACCCCCTCCAGTTCTGTCTTGTCCTTCCAAGATGGAAATTTTTGGAGACACAGACGACAACGCAAAACTGCAGATTCCCAAGAGTTTTATTCTAGCCTAATATTGAAGCTTTTATTGACAAATATTGTCTGACCACTGCAATAACATTTACTATCCATTCCATAAACACGAAACACGAAACACTACAGATAAAATGCATATTTCAAATTTACCTGAGTGCTTTCATCATGGAAACCCTCCAGGAAACTCTCCAGCAGCTCATCTGCATTGTCAATTCTTTCAGCATATTCACCCACTATCCAAATCATGGCAGCTCTGGCATCTGGCTCATCCAGGGAATCCAGGTTCTCACACAGAGTGGCAATGATGCTCTCATACCTGGTTTGTCAGAGTACAGGTGGATTACTGGGGTGAACTGGATTTGCTTCACTCTGTTTCTGCCCACATCATTCTGCAGAGAATCCTGCACTGAAGTAATGTCTTGTATTTCTACACAATAAGCAGCATTTCATTAATCTATTTTTTCCCCTCAAAGCTGAGCACTGAGATGTCACAGGGTCTCTGCAGTTTAATCCATCAGCAAGACCACCCAGATGTGTAGTTCAAGATAAAGCTGTCTTCTGTTCTGTTTGCTAATGGGAATATTTGATCCAACAGTTCAAACCATGAGTCTGAATCAGATCCTGCAGCCTTGCTGGAGGCTCCAGCCTGCTAACTCTAAACTGGGCATTACACTCCCCCCAAAGCTTTACTTTAAACCAGACAATATCCCACACTAATTTAGCTTCCTCTATTCCCACGTGTGGGTATCCCCACAAGCAGGGAATTTCTGAGACTGACAGCAGAAATTGCCAGGGAAGCCTGCAGATGTCCCATATTAGTTTTTAGGTGATCATGAAGTCTCTGCTGAAAAACATTGCTGCAGTTCTGTAGCTGAGGAGACAAAATCTTACTGCAGAACCAAGAGATGCTGAGTTCTGCCCAAGCCAGAGGGAACACTTGGTGGGAAAGCCAGCAGTGCTTTGTCCAGCACAACCTGACTGGATTTCAGACCATGGGAACCATGAACTTTCACAGTCTTGTATGAGGAGACTTGTACACTTCATGGAATTCTAGAGGGGACTAAAACCAGGATAGCCTGATACTGTAAACTTGGCCAAATTTTCCTTCTTCATCCTCTGCAAGAGCTTTACTGGCTGTTGACCCAGGCTTCAGTATGGAGTGGTGAGGACGGAAAACCTTTCAATTCAAACTAATAACAAGCCAGGCTGACCCCTCATCTAGAGCCAACACCTGAATCCTACCAAACCAGGAGTGGGATCACTGCTTCCACCTTTGCTTCAGTGCCCTGGTGAGCTGAGGTCTGCTCTATTCTGATGATGGCAGCCAAGTGCTTCCAAAGAAACCTGAGGCTACTTCCACCTACTTGTTGGGGTACTTGCGGAAGATGTCCCTGATGACCACGATGGCCTCCTGCACCACGTAGTTCACCTTGGTCTGGATGAGGTCCAGCAGTGTGCTCACACAGCGCTCTGCAGATTGCTGGAGAGAGCAGAAAAACACAATTTAAAAAGCTGAAGAAACACTCTTTCTCCCACAGCACTCACTGAGGAACGGGGTATGTGTATGAGAAAAGGCACAGAGGACAAGAGCTACAAACTCTGTCCAGAAATGAACAACAGGGTAACAAAAGGCTGGTTGTTACAGTGGGGACACCAGCTGGCTCCAGCTCCTCTAGAAAGTAAGAGAAGCAACTGTGCCAGCAGCAAGTTGGGTCACCACATGAGAGAGCTTGGGAACATCACCTACACTGCCATTTGTACCACCCTGGGGATGGTACAGACCACTGAATGACCTCTCTGGGGCTCTCTGATTGCCAGGCAATCAGAGCTGGGAAAGTTCTGATAGGGACTGCAGGAAAGTTTCTAGCAAAGCCAGAAGGCAGGAGAAAACAGTGTTGTCAAAACCAGCATCAAAAAGCAGCTCCCAGCAGCAACAGGTTCAGTATTTTTGGGGTGAGGTCACTAACAACATGTGAAATGTACAGCTAAAAACAGAAATTCAGCTGCTCCTAATGCAGTCTTCAATTAATTAGTTCAATTCACAGGCACTGCAAGATAACAAGGACTGGACACAGTCATGCTCCAGGAACCAGGAGTGGAGTTAGAGGCAGATAAAATTCAGGGAGGTCTATTCCCAAACAGCACAGCAAGGCAGGACATCACAGGAGCAACCAACACCAGCAGCAGAGTCTCAAATGAGGGCAGTGATTTGGTTATTAGCAGAGCACACATGAAGCCTCATTACACAGCTGGTGATTAATGTGAGAAGCAGACTGCTCCCAACACTGCCTTCAGAACACTCATAAAGGATGCGGGCTGGAGACAAACACTGTGGGGCACAAACAACAGCAATGTAGGTGGATTTTTCAATTCCAGTGAGTTAGCAGCTCCCTCGACTTACAGAGCACTTAAAGGCTGGGCAGAAGGAGGAGGAGTGAAATGGCATTTTACTCACAGGAATCGGTTCTTTGAGAATGGGCAAAAGTCTCAAGGACAAACCTCAGGAATTTAGGTCAGAGACTAAAACCTTCTGGCAGTTTCCTGCCCTCCTGGGTATCTCACAAAGGGTCTGTCAGTACAAACAGGCTGACATGAGGATCAGCCAAGGGAAGATCACCACAAACCAGCACTTGCTCTGTCTTTGCAAACTGGCAGTAAGTCATAAAACTCTCCCCTGAAATTCACACCAAACAGAAAAAAAAATCCAATACAACTGGTGTCAGAGAGGCACCACATAAAAATGGGTGATTGCTGTAATATTTTTTTATGATACCTCTCCCTCCTTAGCTCAGCTTTATGGGTACTATGGCACTACAGGGGCACTGAATGGCAACCTGACCATGTCCTGCCCCGATCCCTTCTGCTCCAGAAGGGATTTGAGGCTGTGACCTGGGAAGACACTTCCATCTCATGAGGACTGACCACAGACCTGGCTCCACACACTGACCTGGCTCACAGTGAGAGCCCTGCTCAAAGTCCTTGCAAGAGAGATGCTTCAGAGCTTCAAATTTCACCTCTTCATCTCATAACTTTCATCTGATATTTTAACAAGTGACCTGATGGGGGTAAATCTGCCCCACATCCATTCTACAGAATCTACAGCACCAGTCACTGCTGGCAAGAAGCAGTGCAGCCCTGTCAGAGCCTACAAATAACAGAGCTTTAAGAGCTGTACAATTCTTAAAGTTTCATTTTCTTCAGATGCTTTGAAGCGTATTTTTTTCCAGGAAAAGCACAACATCCACTTTAAAATACACAGCAATGATTTTTAGCCAAAGAGTCCCTTGGAAAGTGAGCAGTGGTGGGCACATGCCCAGAAGAGCAGTCCCTCTAACAAAAACCCTCTCAGCTCACCCCATCCCTTGTAAACACACTGCTTTTTGAAGGTGGACATCCTTGGGGACAGCAGAGCTCTGCAAACTGATGAAGGAGTGCCCCAACTCAAACAGCTTTCAAGTTGGAGTGAGAAAGGACAAGCAACCAATGTCAAAATTGCTTTGTTTTTCTGCAGAAACCAAATGAAAGCCCGCAAGATTACTGAAGTAGCACATATCACACTCAGCCATAAGCCTCAATGATTTCTAAGAACCAGGCTGCTGGCAGAATCTCTTGGAAACCAGACAAATATCCCTGTAAGATGGCTCCTTCTGCTTCTCCTTTGCTCCAGAGGAATCCCTATCTTTACTGCATCATTTTCTTTTCCCACAGGAGTGGTGCTTGTTTTCCTTAAAACCAAAGCATGGCACGATGGTTTCTTGTGATGCTGCCACTGGAGCAAACCAATTCACAAGGCAGACAAGTGTAGCTACACCAGAGTTTGCTGTAGATAAACCCAAATTAACTCTGAGCTCAGCTATCAATAATCCAGCCCTATCCATGCAAAATGATGATGTTCTGACATCCTCCAAAACAATGTGACTGCTCAAGCCTGGGCAAAATCTTGCTACTCAGTGTGGGTGTTGGTTCCATACCCCAACCAGCACCAGGAGCAAAGGGAAGACCACATTTGCTTTGCTGCGCACCTCTCAGCAGACAAATTTATTTCTGTCTCATTCTCCTAGGAGTGACAATTAGACAAAAAAAGAGGATCCCTAAAGGAAGAGCTGAGGTGCTCTGTGAATCCTCATCCATCAACAGCTCCCACTGGCTGTGTCCTCTGTCAAAAAGCAAATTTCTGAGCTTTGGGAATGTGGACACTGATGGCTGTGAGGATGCTCTCCCATTAGTCATAACTCACAGTGTAAACAGCCTCTAGTAAACACAGATGCACTGGGGACAGAGATTAACCTAGGGATGAGGAACAACTATCATGAGTTGTATCTCTTTAAATCTGGTTCTTGTCAGAGCAGGAAACAGACCTCACCCTTAGCAGCAGCATCCTCAATGGAGCAGTGCCAAAAATCAAGGTTAAAATGGCTAATGGAGAGGCACAATTACAATTAGAGGGTCACTGGGGCATTATTACTAGTCCTTTGCTTATCAAATATGACTGTTGTGGTATCAGAGATGGGGATAAATGTGGGGGATGAGGGCAGGAAAGGGTAAAAACTTCTAAAAACACCTCGATGCTGCAGGAATACACCACCCTCCATGTGCAACTAGGACAGGCCCAGGGCCAAATCCTAGTGAGAAAGTCCCTGCTGAGAACTAAAACAAATTCCCACCCTGCCAGCACAGCACTGCTACAAAAAGCACTGTCACCAGCTCCTTTTAAACTTTTCTGTAGCCCTCTTCCATGCTCAGGGGGGTTTTCCACTGCCACTGTTGTGCCTCCCTGTAGCCAGGTACCTGCCTGGATGCAGCATGGAAGGAGTGCTCTGGTATTTGGAAGTGCAGATATGAAATAGAAGCAGCAGCCCCTGTTCCATGGGGCCATGCTTCAAAGAAAGCCCCTGGCAGTGACAAACCTTTGGGGGCTGAAGGAAGGGAGAGAGAGCTGCACAAAAGGGCAGCTGATTCTCTCCAGAGGACAGAAGTTGGTGTCCTCTGTGCACAAGCTTGCAGGAGTTTAGCTGAAACAAGAGAATCCTGTGCACTGACACCACACTAAGCCAGGCATGATTAGGTTATTATTTAAATCTGCTGTCAGGCAATGCTCATGGGAACACACTTGAGCAAAAGCTAAATGAGCTCAGCTGAAATTAGAGCACTTTATGTGACATTTTGCACTCAGTCATCAGTTTACTGAAAAGTACCAACACCACAGCACAAATCTTCCCCCTCTTCACGGGATTTCTGAGCTCCTCACAGGCATTTCAAATTCACTTACAGTGAAATTAACAGAGACAGCACTAAAAAAACAATATTCTATTATGAGCACTTAGGTGGATGTTCCACTGGCAGAGGACATTTAAGACTTGTTTTGGATAACTGCAAAGGTTCCTGGGAACTTGTTTGCATAAGCACTGAGGTAAAAGAGAGCACACTCCAAATGAAGCTACAAGTTATATGGACTTACATAAGTAGAGTCAATCTGTTTGTATAAATTGCATTTAAGTGCCCCAAATCTCTGCAATTCTCTGCCTCTGTGTTCTGTTCTTCTGAAATGGAGAGGAGGGATGACACAAAATGCTTCATAATACTGAGTTTCTCTATACAGTATCTTCTTCTTCCCCCTTCCAAAGGTCAGGCCACAGCTATTAAAGGATTTGGATGGATAAGTGGTCGTTGTTCCACTAAAGTAAATGCAGTAAAATACTCCATCAAGAGTAAATGACCTGCCTTGCTCTGCCTGCAAGATGAGGGGAGCATCCCACCCTCCCATGACATGCTCACAGCTCAGTGCTGCTCTGCCCATAACCAGGATGTATCCAGGCCACTTGAGGGCCACCACTGAAATTCCAGCAACGTGGAAATGAGGTGGAAAAAGCCCCTCATTGGTTCTGAAGACAGGGAACCACAGGATGAGATACTTGCCTCCACCTTGATGGCACAGCGGCCGATGGCTCGCACGGCCTTGCGCACAAAGTCGACGTCCACCTCGGTGGCGTATTCCTTGAGCTCTGCCAGGACCTGTGGGGACACCACACCAGTGTCAGCCCCTGGGGACACTCAGAGAACAGCCCATCCTCACAGGTGATGCTGCTTGGACACCAGAAGACAAGCAGGATATTCTTTCACAGCTACCACCCACATCCAGCCAAGCTCTGCCATCAGCCTCGCCCTCCGAAGCCCACTGGGCTGGTTAGACCGGTGTCTCATCCAAACTGGTGTGGGTTACACTTGGTGTAGGCTGGACAAAGTCAAAAGGTGGCCTGGTCTTGATTATTTTCAATCCCCTTGAACAAGAGCTGAGGAAAAAATCAGCTCTGCCAAACTTAAAGGTTTCTATTCCTTCCTACACTAAGAAGATATTTGCTGCGTGCAAAGCTCTCGGCAACAACCATTTTTGATCTCTCCTTTTCTGTGCTGAGGTGAACCTTTGGATCCCTGGTGAATCCAAACAGAAGCTGCAGAGGAGATCTGAGGACACTCTGGAACATCTCTACACAGATTAATAACAGCATGAAGATACTTCCCCTTGTAAAACTAAGATTTATTATTTTGTCTCAGTGTTTTTGCTAATGGAAACCGATGAAGGGCTAAACCAAGGATCTACTGGGATCTTACAGACCTTTAACTAAAAAGCTTTGTCTTAAATCACTTAGCTTACAAAAATTATTTCAAGAAAAGACCATATGTAATTTATATTCCCTCAAAAGCTCAATTTATTTCAGTTTCTCATGCCAAACATGACATCAGGGATTTAATCGTGATGTCACAAATAGATGGTGAGGGAGAGGGGAGCAGCACAAAGCCAGACAGTCCTTTGAAAAATCTCTCATCCAAGCAAATTGCTCAGATGAATGACAAGATAAAGAGGCCATGAAGGGCCAGACTGCAGACAGATAAATCTGCAAGGAGGAGACAGGACATCTGTGTTTTGAAGTTTTATTATTTCCTTGGATGATCTACATTGCACAGCACTTGGAGCACCTGCCTTTAGCAGCTGATGCTTCCCAAACACTGCCCAAGGCCTGGGCTGGATCCACCCTGGTGCCTCGGTCCAGGACGGGCACGGGGATGGAGAATCTCTACCAGCAGCACAGGAGGACGTGGCTGGAAGCTGCTCTCAGGTCTCATTCCAGGACATATTCCTGCTAATGCTCATGTTGCTTTATGAATGTCTCCAGAAGCTGGAGAGATTCATTCATTAGTCTGCAGATCTCAGACTGCCCTCCAGACACCATTGCCTTTCATGCAAACAGCCCTTATTACTGGAACATTATAAATTCAAATTGGTTTGGAGCCTACCAAGAGTAAAGAGAAAATTCCGAATATGTTCACATAGAAACTGATTTTTAAAATATTTTCCATGCCCCCAGCACAAAAAGAGCATGAATTACCTTGCTCAGTTCCAAAAACCATCAGGAAAGAGCTGAAAGAGCTGCTTCAAAATGTCACATGAAATGAAATTGTTCTGTGACAATTAGGATAGGACAATAATAGCACTAACCAGAGGCATTAATCATTCTGCATTAGTGTTAGGCCTCATGGCCAGGGGTGCACTTGAGAACACCTCCTCCAAGGAAGGGATCTGCATGAAACCACCATCAAATACAAGAAGAATCTACACTGTAAAGCGAATCTCAATGCAGTTCAGCTTCAGCTTTGTGCTATTTCCACTCTGGAAGCAAGTTAAGCAATAGGAAGATTTTTTTAGCTCTGAAGAGTGCCTGTGCAAGCATTATAAAAATTTTACTAACTTGAAATTCACACTTCAATAATGTTTGGCCTTTCTGATTGCCTCCCTTACAGGCACACCCCTCTCACTTGAAACAAGGCTCTCATTCCAACCTCAGCACTAGCAGTGACTCATTTGACAGGATCCATGAGTTCTCCTCCTGGAATTGTCATCTGTGAAGCAAGATCCACCTCACAGTCACGATGCATCCATGCCACGCTATTAACATTTAAATTCTGGGGGAAACTCCAGCACCTCCCATTAAAGGGCTGCACAGAGCACTCCACCAGGAACAGTGATGCCTAAAAGTGATGCTAGCTCTGGGAGTAGCTGCAAACACCCTCACACAAAGAGCAGGGGAGGGTTTTCCCCTCCCAGAGCACGGCAGGAGTGCCCCAGCTGACCTGGGCAATGTTTGCTTGGGAGGCCAGGCGGATCATGATGTCCAGTTTCTCCAGTTTGACATAGATGGGGTCGTTGTACTTCACAAAGAACACTTTGATCTCCTGCTTCAGGATTTCAGGCCTGCAGGGAACACAATGCTGTCACTCAAAAGTGGTAAAAAACCCAAACTATTGTAATAACAGGCATGTTTTCTTTAGAAATCTCCCCAAATATCCACTGAGAAACAGAATGATGTCATTTTGCCCTGGGTGACCAGGGAGGTCATGCACTCCCCATCCCTGGAAGTGTTCAAGAGCAGGCTGGACAGGGCTCTCAGTAATTTGGAGGTTGAAACCTGCAGAGGAAGTTGGAACTGGATGATCTTTAATGTCCCTTTCAACCCAAACCATTCTCTGACTCTGATTTTATGTCTAGGATGTGCAAACACCAATTTGAAGAGAGAAGTCAGGTCAAGAAGATTATTTAGATACAAAAATGCATAATTCAAGTCTTTCTATGGCCACATCTCTGCTTCCTCTATTTGAGCTGCTGAACCAACCATGACAGGCAGTTAACATTTTCAGTGAAAGAATAACATCCTTATCTCAATGCAAAACCTAGAAATTCATTTCCACTGTCACCTGCAAGATGCCAGTGCACAGTGACTCTGCCCTAAAATATAATCACAAAGTGCTATCCAAGCTTTCTCACCTTTCCAGCAAGGATCAGCAGCAATAAAACATGAACATGGGAGCAAAGTGTACGCCACAACCCACTGTACACCAGGATGTCACCAGCCTGGTGGCTTTGTGCTGAACAGAGCAACACAGGCACAGTGAGATCCTGCAGGTCACTATGAACTGTTCCTGTTTGCTATTTTGATTTATAGAGAGCAATTCTGACTACTCATAAAGAGAAGGGGAAGAGAGGCAGGTAAAGAAATACTGCATGAAACTGGTATCACAAGTATGCTGTAAAGGAAATCAGATCAGGCTACCAGAGTCATAAGACTATTTAACCTAGCTCTCAAGGGATCTGAGCCTGGATTAAAAGCAATTCTGTGCATGTGGCAATATCTGGAGATCTGACATAACCAGATGGCCTTTGACAACACAGGAATTAAACCCCCTGAGCCTTTACCTCTTCTGCACAATCAAGTTGATGTTCCTCAGGGCCACATACTGCACTTCAGGCTCTCCAGACAGCAAGGTCACCAGAGGAGGGGCAAGTTTCTTCAGCAGCATGTTGTAATAATCAGAGTCCTTGGGAAGGAGCTCCAGGAACTTCATCAGGACCTTCACTGCTGACAGCACCACTGCTGAGTTGGCGTGAGACAGCCGGGGGGTCACTCGCTCACAAATGCTGGGGACAGAGGCACAAGAAAGGCTTCAAATGGATTTCAGGGTGCCAAATACTTCAAATCTAAATTTAGGAGATGGCACATAGCTTCTCAGACACTGCTTGGATTTGGTTTTGTTCACAACGAATGGGCAAAGTACTGTTTTCCTGAACGCAGCAGGAAACAAACAGGGACTTCTCTCTCAGCTTCAAGTTTCTCTCCTGCCGCAGTCAGCTTAGGAACAATTCCACACTTCCTGCTTTTTCCTGGTGGTATTTTCTATTTGTGTGATCTTGTCTGTCACTTACAAACATAACTTTAACAAAAACAGCTACTGGAAAAACACTTTAGCCTCCATATAGCCATTCAGAAGCGATACACGCTTCTGGCTTGCTGTCATTTCAACAGAAAAAGATTTCTCTTCCTCTGAATACACAAGAAAAGAGTGACCTAAATATCCTCCTAAATCCCACTTGCCATAATGGATCCTGTAATCAAACAGCATCCTAAACAGCCCATCCCAAAAAGAAAGGAAGTTTGGGTTCATATGGTCTCTCTTACAGCATCTGTCGAGTTTCTTCCCACTCCCTCCTGCATATTGCTAACCCAGAACAATCTTATTCCCATCTGTGCCTCCTGAAGTTTCCTTCCCTGCAAGATTTGCTTTCAGCCATGCTGGAAGGGAAGCAGCACAGCTCAGTGAAGAGCAGAGAAATCCAAGTCAGGGTTGGGGCACCCCCAGCTGCCTCTACCCAAGGTCACCTGCATGCCCCAGCTGCTTCCTCTCTCTGTGCCTCAGTTTCCCCATGCACAGGGGAGTGACACTTTGCTGGAAAGGAGGGTGGCTTTCCCAGTGCTGTCTGACTCCAGGAAATAAACTCCACGCAAAGGAGCAAAAGGATAAATCACTCTTCAGAGGAATTGCAGCTGAGGAACTGGGACATGTTCACAGGTGCTCAGAGCAGTGGTCCCTCTGACAGAGCTGGGATAACACCAGGCTCACACCCTGAAGATCTCTGCAGGTTTCTAGCACTCATTAAGAGCTGTTTCTGGCACAGAAACAGAACACAAGGGAAAAAAAAATAAACCAGCAAGACTACTGGGAGGCTTCTTAGAGACAGTGCATCAAAAAAAGAGTCAATGAAGAAACGCATCAAATTCCAACTGGCCTGGCCAGGATTTTCCATGTGGGCTTGTGATCCTTCCTCCCCCTCCATCCCCACATCAGCTGCATTAAATACATCATCTCAGAGTCTCCCTGTTCCAAGTTACTTTTCTGGCTGAATCCTTGTTTTCTTGGGAACACAATCTGGCTTTTTGTGATTCTGGAGACAGATGAGGAAGACGCTTGAAGTGCACAAACTAACAGCCCACTACCCAAACCCTAAAGTCCTTCTATTTAGGGTTTAGTCATTGCAGTTAAAGGTAAAAGCACAAAGGTGAATTTGGAACAATAAGAAAGTTAATTTCTTACCTTTATTTTCACTTCTGTCATATCACAGACTAGATTTCAGTTGGAAAATATTCCAGCCTCAGACCTGCAGTACTTTGGAAACCCACAAACCTATAAAGGCTGCTCTCAAAGCAGCAAAACCAAATAGGAAAGTTCTGCTTTAAACCAGAAAATCCTCCAAACAGTGCTTCCACTGTTACAGGTTTGGTCTTGGGCTGATCCCTTCTTAGTAGTGCCAGTCCCCACAAGAACCAGCCTTTTAAATAGAAAAGAAAGTTTAAAAAAAGATAAACAGAGAAAATGGTTCTGCAGAGGGAAGGGGCAGGTTTCCAGCTACCAAAAGTAGCTTTGCTTTTAAATCTAGTTTATCAAGTCTTATTTGTGCTGCCACAGTGCCCTGCTATCAGAAGTCCTTTCAGAGCTCTACTACCCCCAGCAGCCCCCAAGTGCCACCGCACCTCTGAGCTTCCCGGTCATCCTTGGGGTTGTAGTTGGACAGACAGTCCAGGATGAAGATCTGCCCCCACTCTGTGCACTCATTTAAAGCTGTCAGCAGCTTGTTGATGTTCTGGGGGTTCAGATCCAGCAGGTTGCTGTTGGGGTGGGACTCACTGATCTCCGACAGGGCGGCCACGGCGTTCGCTACCACCTGGGGGAAGAAGAGTTCCTTGTTAGCAGAGCATGAGGGGCTGGGCAGGGATTGATCCAGGGCTGGGGACACACAGGGGGCAAACTGGAGCCCTATCAGCTGCCACAGCAGTTATCTGAGCCTTCTGGGATGCAGCACAACCTCAAAACCAACCTGCAGAGCCCAAAGCTTCACTGTGAGGAACGGGGACATCACAAGAGACTTTGCTGTGGAAGGAGCTGGAGATGGCACCCACAGGGAACACCACCACCCTGCCTCCCTGCAGGCTCCACATCCTCCCCCAGTTCCAGGGGATGCTCAGCTTTACAGTCAGGGTGCCCAAACCTCCAGCTGCCCTATTTATTCAGGAATGTGTGCCTCTTGCCCAATTTCCCCATGGCACATGGCTTAACAGTGATCCAGAAATGAGCTGGCAGGTGCCTGGCAGCCTCCAGCTCTGCAGCAGCACTGGCAGGTCACACAGTTGGAGAGCAAACAAACAATTTCTCTAAAATGGGCAGCTCCTGCTAAATTTTTAATAACCCATATTTCAATTTCAGTCTCTAGAATATCCTTTGGCTTTATGGAGCCGTGGTAAAGCAAGCACTCCAGCACAACTCATGCCTGAAAATATTCCTGCTGCATTTAGGATTATAAAAGGTCTTCTCTTTCATAAGCATAGATGAAAAGAAGCACAGAGAGGAGGTCCAGGGTCCAGATTGACACAAACAGAAGTGGGAGTGCAGCATAAATTTCTAATTCTAAATTCCATACTCAAATTCAATAGTTATTCCAACAGACTCAATGGGAAGATTTTTTTAAATTGAAGAGTCACAGAATATAGAGATAAAATAGAAAATTTGCAGATGAGACTTAAGTCTTATTTGTTTAACTAACAGGAAAAGGGATTTAAGCTGAGTTTGACACAAAAAATTGAAATCCCCTACAAAAAGGTATTTTCAGGACATTTTACAATATACATCATGTCCAGCCCAACTCCCAATAAATACCTGCTCAAATGGAGATTTATAGTGTTATTTTCTATGAGATTAAGGTGAAGAAACATCTTATCTAAAATCATCTGATTGTCTGGATGGCTAAAGATGCTTTTGATGCAGTACAATGAAAACAAGAACAGCACAACCAGAACTTCCCCTGCCTTGTTCCCATCCCTGCTTGTCATTAAACCAATGTATTCCAAAGTCATTGCACAGGCACAGTAATGTTGATTGTTCTGCATTTCACACCTAGAGGTCAGAGATAGGATTTTGATCCAAGATTTTATGAATTTCATTAGATGAATGAGCCTTCTGTCACCAAAATCATTAGCAATCAGCGCTGCTGTCTTCTTGTACTGTTTTAATGAGGAACTTATTAAGATAGGCTGCTTATCCTTCTCATTATTTAATTTGCCTAATTCTTGAATGGTTAATGTGACACAGCATAAAACTGAAGTCAAAGATTTTTAATATAATTGTATTTTTGAAGTTACCAGTGAAGACAAATCACAAAAGCTACTGAAAAGTTCAAAATCCTTATGAAAAAGTACTTATAAAAAGACAGTACTTTGGGGAAAAAATTTTGAATTGACAAAAAAATTTACATAGCCAAAGCATCAGAGAAAGAGACCTGTCAGTCATACAGAGGGACAGGAGCAATGGCAACTGCACTCACACTGCCAGGCACTTTGTTGCAGTAATTGATAAATGAGTAACTAACAGAGATTTTTAGAATAAAGCTGAGATTGCGGAAGAACTCCAAAATCACTGAATCCAACCAGTAACCCAATACTGCCAAGCCCACCACTGAATCACATCCCCAGGTGCCATATTCGGATGTTTTTGGCCAATTCCAGGATATCTTAAACCCTGTGCTTACATTTCCTTCCTTGCAGGGTCCATGGAGTCTACCCCTGTGCTTGCCATGGGGAAAAGGTGCACAGAAATTCTACTCCCATGGCTGGAGAGCAGCAGCTCCAACCCAGAGACCAAACTGTGAATGAGCTTTTGCTCTCAGGATCTTTTGGGTCTGTGTCAGCAAAAATGCAAGTGTCCAGTTCAAAGCTGAGGATGGGACAGCATGTGGCAATCCACTCGTAATTCCATTCAAAGCTTCATTCATAATTCATTCAGAGCTTCTGCCACTTCCTCATTTCACATGAGGAAGTGGCAGAAGGCCAGAGGGGCTTAGGAACATGGGCTGTGGTCTCCTTGAGTGTTAGAAAAAGGACTGGGAGGGGTTGTGAAACATCTGGTGGCAGCTCAGTCCTGCCAGAGGAGCTGGAATCTACAATCTACAGTCCACAATTAAAGCTGGTCCTCACCTCCCACCTCAGCACCAGTGACAAGGAGATAACTGAAGCTAAAGGGGAAAAGGGAAAGGGTGGGGGATAAATTCAAACTTTAAACAATATTTATTAAAAAAAGGACTTGCTGGCGATTTGCACTGAACATATTGATGTGTTATGGTGTTGTGCTATGCCAACAAAAACAATCAGCATCTTCAAGGCTTTTCACACAGTCCCAGCACAGCTGAAAGGCAAACAGCTCTCAGGAAACAGTCCAACACAAACACTGGCTGGAGCACACAGCCTCACCTCTTCCCTGGCACTGCCACTGCCTCAGGCAGCCACAGGAACACGGAGCAGCACGAGCCAGCACTGCACAATTCCAGCACTCAGCTCCTGCTCTGCCAACTGCTCCCACCAACTGAGAGGTCAGGTCAAGGACTGAGGCATCCCCCACTAAGAGTTCTCACTCAGGTATGGCAAAAACTCCATAAAGATCCACTCGACACCAATTCTGGTTTTACATCACCTGCTAATCCACTTGGCACTCATGGAAGTGCCGCTGGAATTATTTAGAAAGATGGCTTTTGGCAAAAAAAAAAAAAAATTAAAAAATCTGCAACATCAAAGCTGAACCTTAAGTAGTCAGCTCGGTTAACACTTCTTCCTTAACACAGCAGCACAACATCATGAAGTCCAGCTACATTAAACAGCAAGAACA
Organism: Anomalospiza imberbis; assembly: GCF_031753505.1. Lineage (NCBI taxonomy): Eukaryota > Metazoa > Chordata > Aves > Passeriformes > Viduidae > Anomalospiza > Anomalospiza imberbis. The sequence goes on from NC_089700.1 coordinate 5,432,846, forward strand.
AAGTTATAAGTCACAAGAACTTTGATAAGTTACAAGAAGTTATTTTCTCTTTAAAATAAAAGATGATAGAATTGCTGGAGGACATAAAAGTAAGCTAAAGGTTTACAAATGGTATAGGACCAAGGAACTAGACAAGCTTCAGAGGCTGATGGAAAAAAAACCTAAGTTTCTTTAGCAAACAAAGTGTTCTCTGCTTTTCAAAACAAGCCCCATGTTTATTTTGATGAGAAACCAACCAGTTGTATACTTTATCCCACAGACTGGAAGAAGCAGACTTAAAGTACATAAAACTAACAGCTGGTGTAGTCTTGAACTCTCAAAAATAATGAAAAAATGTAAATCAACCCAGTAGCCACAGATATGTAAGCCTAAACAGCCAATGAACAGGAAAAGCTTTTAAAATTCCAAGTGAACTCCACTGCAAAATGCCTCATTTGACTCACAATTAAGAATACCAACTTTAAGCTAAGAGCTACCAAATTATGATCTGCCTAAACATCCCCCAGAAAATAAAAATGCAGAGCAGATTGAAGAATTAATAATAATTACTAACAATAACAGGTCCCTGGCTTGCTGATGTAAATCAGTTTACCCTGGGTACACGATGACATTATTCAAAGGCAGCCACAGCAACATCCCTTTGGAGCACGGATGAGCCGAATGACAATAAACCTCTTTTGGCTGGAGGAATTTTGACAAATTTGGAAGAATTTACTGGAGGAAATTTATTGAAATTTATTGACAAATTTGAAAGAATTTATTGGAATTTCCCAATAAATTAAGACTCTCGGAGAAGCATGACTGGGATGAGGATAATCAAAATCTCCCAGGCTCTTATTTAAAAAAAATATAACAAAAAACAACAAGCCCAAACCTCTACACTTAGAGCTACATCACAGCTTTAAGAAGAACCCAACAGTTTTAAATCCACCTCCAGACAAACTCCCTCTGCAGCCAGGCAGAGCAGACCCGACCTCGCGGGAAGCGGCAGAGGTAGGAGCGCTGTGATTTCCAAGTGATTCCTTCTGGCAGCTCAAACCTCCAGCTCGGATCAAATGGTATCAAACAGCACCAGGGAGGGAAGGGGGTGGGTGAAAACCTGCGTGTCTGCCTGGCAGCCCACATGGAAAAGCTTTGCAGGGGCTGGGGGGGACAGGAGGGAAGCTTGGCACAACCAGAACGCCAACCAGTCAAAGCAATCTGATTATTTCCCTAGCATCCCAAACTAATTGGAAATCAAACCAAGTGTGTAATGGAGTTAATGAAATACAACATTCTGCTGCTTGAAACAGGAACCTCTGGCTCGCCACGCCGCTAAAGTGAAGCGAAAATGAAGAAAAGGAGGATAAATGAAGGGGCTCGGAGAAGGTGCTGAGGGAAGGCAGCATTCCCTCCACAGCTGGAGGCTCCTGCCCTCTAGAGAGCCAGGCTCCAGGAGGTGATTCTGAGAATGGAGCAGTGCTGACATTTCACAGAGCACTCTGGGCTTGCAGGGTACATCCGTGTCATTAAGCAGAGACTCCCAGGTGGGAGATTCAGAGCACCCATGGATGGCTGTTTCACAGGGCCACTCATTTTTACGACCACGCTGTGTGCCCAGAAGGTCCCTACCAGGTGCTTTCCAGAGAACACAACCCCTCATCCTGTTCACATCGTAACTTTTATCTCCAAGCCCTCCTTACTTTGCTTCCCTAGAAACAGCCCAGGAATCATTAATAATTCTTACTTTACAAAAGTAATTCTTCCCTGTGAGGGTGGTGAGGCCCTGGCTCAGGTTGCCCAGAGAAGCTGTGGCTGCCCCATCCCTGGAAGTGTTGAACGGGGCTTGGATAGTGGAAGGTGCCCCTGATCATGGCAGGGGATGGAACAAATTGAGCATTAAGGTCCCTCCCAACTCAAACCCTTCTGTGTTTCAATGATTCTACAAAATGGCTCAACCATGCACGTGAGAGAGCCCTCATGAGCCTCTCAAACTGCCAAAGCTTGTTTGTATGTATAGATATAAATTAAATCTCTGGGAGACTCACACATTCCTAGTTCCTGATCACATCCCAAAAACTGCCTGGGTAGGGAAGACCTCCTGGCTTGCTTTTTGCAAGTAGGCTGAATTTTTATGGAGGTGGCAATAGAAGGGAAGTGTTATACTTCCCACAGTGTGCTTGCCTTAACTGGGTTTTGCACTTCCCTGCAGAAAAATGGCACTTTGTGGCAGACTGGAACATCGCTCCTGCTCTCATATCCTTGCAAAAATCAGGATGTGTGAGCTGTAAGGCAGGAAAACAAGCTTCCCCCAGCTGTTGAAACTCCTGTGGTAGGTGGGCAAGAAGCTGTTCAGGGATGGCTCCATCACAAGGGGCTTCTCCTTGGCACAGATGAGCCCTCAGTGCAGGAAATTAAACTCCATAGGAAGACACAGAGGGTCTGCAACTCCCTGCTCTCCTTCCAAAAATCACTGTGGTGTGATCCCAGTCTGGATCAGGCACCTACCAGACACATCAGAAAGGTTTTGCTTTATTTTTTGCGATTTTCCTTGCACAGGTTCTCACTGGCACCATCCAGTGGTGCATGGGCTGTCTCTAATCTGAGCTGGGAAAAAAGGGACCAGCTAAGCACCAAATTCCTTACAGAGCCCTAAAAAGGGGGGTGCAGAGTTACAAAACATCATGACCACAACATTATCTGACAAATGGTACTTGTCAATAGCTAGAAGTGTCTGTTCCAATGGAAAATAACATGTAGACACATGTCAACAAAATTCCCAGCACACTGATTGATGCTAGAGATCCTGGAATGATGTGTTCAGCAAGACTAATGCTTTGGAAATTAAGCACATACTGGTGGCTGTAATTGGAAGGAGACAAGTCTCTGATGGATGAATTTGTCAATTAAGCTTTATAAATGAGGGATCTGGGAAGACAAACTCTGGAGCCATGGAAATTCACTAATTATCAAACTCCTCACCTCTCTGCCAGTACTGAAAACACAGGGAAAAAAGCACAGCTTCGAGGGAAGATGCTCAAGAGCTGTATCCTTCATACCAAAAACCAACCAAACAAAAACCCAAGTCCCACATGCATGCTTGAAATTCCCTCAGACCTCTTTAGGATGAAAATACCCGCTCAGTGAGTAAGACTCCCTTGCAGGAGCTGTTGTAGGAGCTCATTCCAAAGCCAAAGTGGTTTCACCAGCAGAACAAGGGGGTCAGAGTGGGAAACCAGAAGCTGTGCCACCAGTCACAGGTGGCAGCTCTCCCTTTCTCCCTACTTTAAGTCTTTGCTGTGCCTGCTGCCACACACACAGCTGGTTTCTGCACTGCCAGGCAATCCCCCACATTTCCTCTCTCCAGCATCCCACCACACATGAACACAGCCACTGTTCAGACAGGCTCCTCCACAGCTTCTCCCCATCTTGTTGCTGCTTTTGGCTGCATAGTTTACCAAAAGTGCTGCTCTTCCTCCTGGGCAGCTTCATGTAAACAGCACAAGCATCCCTTAGAGAGCTCCAAAGTGCCACCACCACTCTTCCAACAGCCCCAAGCAACATTCTCCTTCACTGCAACACATCCATCACTGGGTAAAAGAAATTCCACCCACAAATGCCATCAAGTGCCTCCAAGAAGGAAATATTGTCTCTACTTGCAGCACAAACATTATTAAAAAACCCCAAACCACACACAGGACCAATTCAGACATGGCTGGAGGACTTCAAGACCCAGCCTGCATCTGCAGTAGTTGGCTTGAAAAGAAGAGGGATATTTTTTTGCCCACAGGACAGAAAGGATATCCTGGAGCAGCCCCAGACTGATGAGATGCTGCAGAGCCCACAGCTCCCAGCAATATTCAGCTCCATACTGGGATGTGGATTTTCCAAGTCCTTACAACCTTCATGAGCAGGAATCATGAATTCATCCAGCAGTGACAGCTCACTCCTCCCACCAGAAAAAACCACCAGCTGCAGAGGGAAAACACAGGGCTGGGAGAGTCCCCATGAGGAACAAGTGACCTCCTGTGCCCAGGGAGAAGGTGGTGTTCCACTACCTGTTGGATAAAACAATTCCCACATCCCTGACTGCCTCCCACAAAGTCCTTTTGGGACTCAGGGGATCACCAGTTTCTCACCAAGGGGTTCTTTTCTCAGCTTTACTGCACAGAGAGGGATAAAATTCCTGCAGAGGACAGGCCCGGGAGGCAAAAGCTCCTTTTGTTTCTGAACAGGATCATTCCTCAGGACATCATCTCAGAGACATTCTGCTTGCTAGCTAGTAGGAAAAAAAAAAGGAAGATCATCTTCCTCCATAGGGTCATCCAGGAAGCTCCCACACATACACTGAAGTTCTGGCAGAGAAGGAACCCACATCCCTTGCAGGCACGGCAGGAGAACACTCTGATTTATCTCTACAGGTTTTTAGTCTCATCTGTGAGCTGTGGAAACTCAATACTGCTGGAGGGAATTCGGATTAGATCAAGCTGGACCTCACCACCTCCAGCTGTCAGATCTTAGATTCCCTTCTCAGTGTGGTTAATGCAAAAGGCAAAAAAATTCCAAGCTACAAGAGAGTTTAATTATACTCCACACACTTGGTGCATTTACTAATCAGTTATGTGATCTCAGGTTACTCTGTGCTGAGTCACAACAGGGTTTCTCCCAATAAATAGTGATGTAGAGGGTATAAAACACAGCACAAAAAGTCTGTATAGTCTATGAAAACACAGGAGCAGAACAGCCACACCTGAAAAACCTTGGATCCAGCATGGGGAAGGAGAAATGCTATAGGAAGGAATTAAATACTGAACAGGAAAAACCTAGAAAATAACAGGGAGAAGGTGACATCAGTTAAGTTAAGCCATGTAGACAACAGAGATTGGCAGGGAATCTATTCCATGGGTTAAAAGTTACCTTAGAAGGTCAAGAATTGAAAATATTTGGAGAGAAAGGTTGTTCCATTCAAATATTTAAAAGACAAGAAAGGTTTTAGAGGGATTTCCTCTCATGTTTTTCTACTAATATTTACATTCCTGAAGAAAACTAAGTGCAGGGATAAAAACCAGGAGGGAAGTAGTTACAAAATAAAGTGTCTAAAGATAGCTTAGGTTCTGCTTTCAGCTGCTGCCATCTCGTGGTCTGCTCTCCCTCTCCAGAGCTCAGCTCTTCCAATGCTCCAAGGAGGAGCAGTCATTGCATGGGATTCACAAAGGCCAGAACAAGACAGCAGCAGGAAAAAAAAAAAATAACAAAAGCAGGCTTTTCCATTACTTCAGAGAAGCTCTGGCCACCAGTAGGTGTGAAACACTCCCACCTCTCTCCCCTCACAGTTACCTATTGCTGGTGTGAACAGTGTTCTGCAGTAATGCAGTGCACAGAAATCTCATTTTGCAACCATATTTTTGTTAGAACATGAGGATTACAGGAGAAGAGGCTTCTGAGTTGCATTTCACCCAGGTTACTAGCAAGAGAAGTGCTGAGAGCTGAGCAAGTGCAGAAGCCCAAGGCAGCCAGGCCCCAGCTTTATATTCCTCCAGTCCTGCTTCTGCTGAGCTTCATGTGCAGAAATGCAGGGTGAAAAAAGAAGGAATTGCCTTAAGATAGCTCTGGGAAGAAATGAGGGCTCCCTCGCTATGGAAGGATCCTCTTCAGCAGGATCCCAACTGACAAAGTGCAGCCACAGGCACTCCAGACCCATCTGTAAAATGAGATTAAAGATTTCTTCACAATCAAGCTTCTGCAGGGCAACTGAACCGTGCCCTTGTAAGGGGTTTTGGGCCATGGGCTGCACAACACAACTCAGATAACTCTGCTGTCATGCCAAAAGCCACCAGCCCACCTCACCAGATGCATCCCTACCAATATATCTGCAATCAGAAGTTTGAATTAATTCACCCAGGGGATGCACCTGCACAAAAGATCTCTTCATGTGAACTAAGGCCATGTCCTGACAACAAAACACCCAGATAAAGGGGAAAGAACCTTGGCAGCACCTCAACAGGACTTCAATGCCCTGAATATCCCCTGGTTTATTAACACAGAGTAGTGCCATTAATCCAAAAATATAAGGGAAAAAAAAGAACAACCCCAACATGTTTCTGATAAGGTCACCTCCAACTTAGACATCCTTATGAAGGTGATCTGAGCTCAGAGAAATATGCACCCTGATCCCTGCACAATTATGAAGCAATTAGTGAGCCACAGATGGAGATGTTCCTCTACCAACACTCAGCTAAAATGCTTAGAGCTTGCTCATGTGCTAGAGGCAACCAATTACAAAGCCACAATAAAACCCTTCTTGAAGACTATTTTTCAGCTGCAGCCTTTTTTAGCTCCCGCTCAAAATCCTCATTTCTCAGAAGAGAGAACAAATGTGGATTTCCCATCTCAAAAATTCTGCTTCATTAAGTATCTAATGTTGCCCATTTCCACAAGCCATCAAAAGAGGAGAAACATTTATAATACAAATATGCATGAGCTTGGCTAACAGGTTGCAATGATTGAGATGCACCATTTACAGAGGACTAGGCCATCAGAATAGATCCATCTGCACCATTCCTTCCAGCAATTTTTTTTTTTGATAGCCAATACTGATACACACATTTTACTTAAAAAGACCTTCCAGGCAGGACTGCATTCCAAGGAAAAATACCTTAATAAATATCAACTTGCACACAAATATAACTTATTTGGCAAACACAATTCAAGGTCATCAGGAAGTTTCACATGGAGAAAGCAGCAGTGAGGTGGATAGTTTGACCAGGAAGATGAACCTGAATTAGGGGTGGATAATACCTGTACTTTTGAGGGAACCACTGTGCCACAAAGGAAGGAATTTCAAAGAGGATCAACTTAAGTAAAAGGTTAGTTGATCTAACTACTAAAATTTCTTTCTTTCTTCTAAAATTTCTTTTCCTTTTCTACTAAAATTGTAACCAGATTAAATATTGTATTAAATCAGCAGCTCTAAGAGCATCAAGCCTTTGATAAAATCTCTCCCCATGCACCCTTAAAAAGCAGCAGTATTATGCCCTATCTACAGTAAAACCTGGGAAACCAGTACATAGAACACCAGCTACAGAATCCTCTCAAACCCTGCAGATCTGAAAACACACCCCAGACCTCTCCTTCATCACCACCACTCCTCCAAACTGCATTTTCCAGCCCTGAATTCTCAGTTTTGGAAAGAGCAGTGAATACAACATGAGGCAGGTATTGAGACCTGCACAGCTTCAGGAGAGCTGTCCCAGCCCACCCTCATTACCCCCCAGGAGCCCATGAATCTTCCTGATGCTTTATTAAGAAGCCATGTGCTACTTTTGGAGGTTTATTTAGCAAATGGAACACACACTGCCCTTTGGTATTTTTCTTCTCATCATTCATTTAAGTTTATATTAAGTTAATTCACTTTTAAAATACATAGCTGTGCTCTCCTGTCAGCCAATGGTTCATTTACCAAACCACTGAGTTCCACAGAGATCAGCAAGCACAAAGGGCAAGCAAAACCTTGTTATTTCTCCTGAAGCACCACATCTTTTCAGCCAGAGCTCTTCACCTCATATCCATGTGGCTGTAATCAGAACAAAATCAGAGTTGGAACCAAGGCTGGGAGAAGAGGAGGGTCTGTCCCTGACCTCCACTGCTGCCTGGGAGCTGCTGAACAGCAGGGCAGAGCACTGAAGTGGAACTAAAGAAGCCCAAGCAAGTCCCTTCAGAGGCTGCAAGGCACACCCTCCACACTGAATTGGAACAGCAGGTGTTTCTCTACCAGCATCAGAGTTGCCTAGACAAAGAAAGCACCTTCAAGTAGTCATCAATATTCAAAGAGAAGCCTGGCATAAGAAAAAAAAAAAAAAAAACAACGGAGGCAGATAAAAAGAACAACTTGTAAAAGAGCTGGATATCAGAGAAAAGAGGTGTCTGTATCTCCTGAGAGACACCACCACTCAGACTGCTGCCTGTGACAGTCAGACACCTCGAGTTTTACTGTCTCTACAAAGTCTTACAAAGAGCAATCAGCAGCCTTCACTCTCCTGCTGAAGGGGATGGCACCTTATCACCTGCTCTTGGTTTATCTCAGGTGCCCAAGGACTACAGCAGGACTCAAATTCTGTGGTTTGACTCATGCACCACAGAAAGAGCTGTTAAACCTGCCCCAATAATGTGAGACTATTTCTTTAACCAGAGTCCATTCTCTAAAAGAACTAAAAAAGTAGCAGTCACATCCTTAAACTCCGAGTTAAAGCTGAATTAAACTGAGCTGCATAAGTTTTCTTCCCTGCTAAGAGTCAGGCTGATATTGGTATGCTCCCTGGATTCCAGCAGGAAACAGTATTAAATGAAAGGATGATGCAGTGGGGCACTTCAATTCCTTGGCCACCACCTTTTAGTCACAAGATAATAGCAGGAGACACCTGGCTTGGAAGTGGACCCTTCATCAAGCATAATTAAATGCTGATTTAGTAGGTAATTTACTCCTGTGAAATTCTTGGTCATGATCTCCACCTCTCCTCTGACGACTCGTATAACTTTATTAAAAACATTAGCATTGATTTTCTTCACTCATTACAAGCCAGTGGATTTATCTGCATTAGCAAATTAATTCATCCAAACTCTTATTCCAAGAAGAGCCAAAGCCTGCAGGAAAGCAAGAGCTACAAGCTGTCACCAAGGCAGCAGCATCACATATTTCTTGCTCTTCTGACTCACCTGGCCTAGAAGTTACACTTCTGCAGCAATTCAAAACAGGCAGAAGCCCAACAGATCAAACAACAGATGATGTTCCCTGTTCTCTGAGGCAACAAGTGTTCCCTAACCAAAATCATCCCAGTGCAGCAGCTGCAGTGAAGAACCTTTCACATTTGTGATTTCCAAACAACACAAACACAAGCAACGTGCTGGGAATACGTTACCATGGGATTGGAGTCTGCAATCAGGTCCCGCAGGGAATCCAGGAACCCTTGGTCCTCCACCATCTGGGCATTGATGTCGTGCAGCTTGGCCACGCAGACAGCTGCAGTTTTCCTCACGTAGGGGTCCTCATCCTTCAGACACTTGCGCAGGGGCTCGCACAGGTACTCGGTGATTTTATCCACGCGGATGCAGCCCATGGTGCGCACGGCCAGCGCGCGGATCAGCGGGTTCGGGTCCTCGCAGTCCTGCACCAGAACACCAACAAATCTGCACCAGTACATCCCCTGCAGCCAGGCTGCTCTTACTTAAGCAGCATCTCTCTGATTACATGCTAAGAGCCAGGCAATTATTTCAGACCAGGGATAAAAGGGCACTTGGTGCTTCATGGAAACATTTTATACTGTCTCAAGATGTTTCCATCCTGTAAAATTGTTGTCTGGGTGTCCTTTCATTCTCCCAGCAAAGCTGCTTTCAACATGATCCAACAGCTAAGCTGGAGAGGAAGCATCCAAATTCTCACCACAGACAAAGTAATTTACTGATTTCCAACCTTCCTGGTTTAAAGGAGCAAGAAATAAAATGGGGAAAATCAGCAACTAAATACAATGCAACAGTCATCTAGACCTACTTCTTAATGGCCAAACACAAACATCCCTCAAGTTACAACACATGAAGCACTAAGCAAAGGCTACTCTAGAGTTGCTTTTCTAAAGAGGAAAAAGAAAAGGCAGACAGGAATACAACATTTCCTACTCCAAGCCTACATAGTTTTCCATGCATCCAATCCATCTACATCTCTGAGCTCCTCCAAAATCAGCCTGTAAAAGGATGGCTGCAGAATGACCTACAACAGCATTTACCTTTCACTGTTCAAACTTCCTGCAGCTGAAAAACTAATTTAAAGTCTGCAAGAGAAGTGACATCCTACCAGTGCATTCCCCACCTTGAACTGGGAAGTGCTGAGTTAGTGCACACCAGTGCCAACACTTGCTCTTCACTAACACCTGTCCCTCAAGTTGCCAAAAGGGACAGCAGGCTTTCCTCTGCAGGGAGTGGGATGGAAAATATAATTTTGTTTGTCCATTCTAACAGAATTGCACTTTACAGACAGACAATATTCTTTCCAGAGAGGAAGACAGGGACATCCTCTCTGAACAAAAGAGCGGATCTCTCAGCTTAGGTCTTCTCACCTCCTTCTGCCTCAAGAACCACAACAGAAACTTGGAACTCAATCCCATTCCCCTGTGTCTCAGATTTTATAACACTCTGCAAGGAGTCTCAAACTTCTAAGCACTGGGTTTTATCTTGCACAACATGGAATTGAAATAACATTTCCTAGATAAGGAGAGACAACCTGACAACAGAACTAAAGGCAATCCAGCAATCAGGCTGTTGTTTTCCCAGTGAACTGTCTCTCAGTTTCACCAGAGATAAATGTTTTCCACATAGAGCACAGCTGGAACATTCAAACAGGAAGTTTGATATCCATGTCTCAGATACTACAAAGGCTGGAAGATGAAACAGATAAAATCTGTTTTTCAATACCAGAAGTTGGTAAAACAACAGAAGCAGCTTTCCCTGGAGCAGACTCTTTCACAGCCACTTACTGGCTGTTGAAGTCATCACCTCTGCAATAACCAGAAGGAACAAATGAGAGAAAGGACCCAGATCTAGTGGATTCAGCACCCTCCTCTATGAGCCCAGCCCCAAAGCAGAGACAAAGCTCCCACAGAGATGTGCTGGCAGCCACTGTGTGGACCCTTTCCTGATGTGCCAGGGGAGCGGGTTACCTTCACAAAGCTGTTGACAGCCATGATGGCCATGTCTGGCTGGCTTTTGGCATAGTTCATCAGGTACAGGTAGACCAGCTTCTTCAGCTCCAGGTTGTCAGTCTGCATGCAGTTGACAACATCAGGGAACAGAGAGCTGGATACACAACACAAGGATAAGCAAGGATGGAATCAGAGAATTGTTTAGATTAGGAAATGCCAGCAGCTCCCCCAGCACTGCCACAACCACATCCCCAAGTGCCACATCTAAACACTTTCTAAAACTCTTCCAGGGATGGTGACTCCACCACTGCCTGTTTCAATCCCATCTGAACCTCCCTGGCACAACTTGAGGTTATTTCCTCTCATCCTGTAACTCATCACCTGGGAGAAGGGACTGACCCCAACTACACCCTCCTGGCAGGGAGTTTAGAGAGTGAGAAGGGCCCCCTTGAGCCTCCTTTTCTCCAGACTGAGCCCCCCCAGGTGCTCCTCCTCATCAGACCTGTGCTCCAGCCCATCCCCTCCTCTGGACATGCTCCAGCCCCACAATGTTCTTCTTGTCATGAGGGGTCCCAAACTGACCCCAGGATTCGAGGTGTGGCCTCACCAGTGCCCAGCACAGAGGGACAATCACTGCCCTGCTCCTGCTGGCCACACTGTTCCTGATACAGGCCAGGTGCCATTGGCTCTCTTGGCCACCTGGGCATACAGCAGCTTATGTTCAGCCACATCTGACCAGCATCCCTGGTCCTTTTCCTTCTTTCCAGCTGCTCTTTCCCATGTCTGGAGTGTTCCATGGGTTGTTGTGACACAACCTCATATCACTGAGCCTCACACCCTGGCCTGAGCCCATGGACTCAGCCTGTCCAGATCCCCCCTGCAGAGCATTCCTGCCCTCCAGCAGATCCACACTCCCACCCACAAAATAAAAAAGAGAGGTTGCATGGCATGCAAAAGGGATAGTAATAACATCAAGGAAGCCAGAAAAACTAGAGTTACACTTTAAGCACCCTGCTGTTTAATGAAAGGTCACCTTCCCTTTCAAAGCAGTTTGCAATGCTTTTATAATAATAATTTAATCTCTTCTACTGCTTTAACATAGGAGGAGGTGAAAACTAATGCCATTTCCTAAATGTGTTTTAACTGGGGAGTTCAACAAACAAGAAAATTCTACTGTGCCAGGCCTGGAAATGAACCCACAAGAGGAAAAACGTTGCTTTAACATGTTTTGGTCATGCAGGACACTTATGAAGAACCTGCCAAATTTCAGACTAGCAAAGTCCAGAGTGATTAGAAGCTTAAACACTGACAAGCTGGGCTTCACTGAAATGTCAAGCAGCCATCTGTAAACAGCACTGCAGAATAACACAGGAAGTTACACAAAGATTCTGCAGCTCCCAGGTTTGCTGTGGAGATCTAAAGGTGATGGGTAAATGCTGCTGGCAGAAAAGATTAGGGTTTTTTCCCCTTTCAGTTTATATGTTCCTTCACTCTATGATGAAGTCATGATGCTGAATTTGCAAGCATATATTGATTTCCGTGGCAACAGACCAGGCTGCTGTGAATTCAGAATTACTGACTCTCTGCTAGGCTCCAGGAACAGGAGGGAGAAAGGGAGAAAGCATTCATTCCAATAGGTTTTTCTGGTTCTCTCAGAAAGCACTACTGGGGACAGTAAATGCCAGTGTCCTTCAGCTGCAGTAAGACACAGGTCCAATTTCAATATCAGCCATTTTAAAATGTAGCTTTAATTTATGCTGTGCCAGATAAGGCTAAGAAAAAGTTGGAATTACCTTTGTAACACTAAAATCCAGGACAGCAAGCAGCAAGAAAACATCACCTAAAGTGACATACAAAATGGCTGAATTCTGGGTATGCTTTAAATAAAAAGGGCTCTTGGCACTGAGCTAAACCCACACTGAAAACAGTTGTTTCTCTTGCTTTCAGTGCCAGCAAGGAGTCTGAGAAACCTGTGACTCAGGCACAGCACAGGCAGGGACACAGCCATCCTCACCAAGGTGCCAAGGAGCTGTTCCATGGACATGTGCCACCACACCTGAGAACCTGAGCTGCTTTTACCTGACATCCTTCCCCACAGTCATGGCTGCAATAACCTTCTTTACAGCTTCTTTCCTCTTCTCTTTCTTTTCATTGTTGAGTTCAGCCTTCAGCTCAAAAATCTCTCCTGGCAGAAGACAAAAAAAAAACCAAAACAAAAAAAAACCAGATTAAATCTCTCAGAAGAAAAGAGTCTTGTTCTAGGGATAATTCAAGAGTGAATTTTTGTTTTCTTGGCCTGTTATTCCCATAAAACTGGCCCAGCTGCACTTGGAAGCTGTCAGGCTTTGTGCAGAACATGGTTCTCTGAGAAGCAAAGCTGCAACACTCAGGGGACTGATATGACTCCACCTTGCAGAGGAAAATGCCATGAACAAGAACCACACTGTGTGTGGCAGCTCTCCCACTTCCAGGACACCAAATCACATCCCTGGAGCATCTGTTTCTCTGAGGCAACCATTACATAACCAGCATGAAAAGGGACTTGGAGATGCCAGATTCGTGCCTGCAAGAAACAAACTAAGCCAGGAATTTTGCCCAGACTTTTTAAGTTTTGCTCATTATTGAAAGCTTCCTCAGAAAGCTGGAGTGGAGCCCAAGTGCTGTGGTTCCTGAAACAGGACAGCATGTGTTTAGTCCAGTGGAAAAAAAGCTAAAAAGAGCTACCACTAACAAAAGCTGCATGTAACACAGCTTGTCTGGATTCCAAGGTTCCCAAAGCAGCCTTTTCCACAGCATTAATTCTTCCAGATATGACTGTGTAGAAAGCCAGTTCAGGCTGGGTCACCAAAGTGGCAATCAAGTTATAAAATAAAGCAACATGTGCAAAATGCTGTTTATCAGGCCTGTTCCAGACAGAGTCAGTGGTATGAGAAGGATAATGCTCCTGACAGACAGACAGACAGCTTTCCTCAGGAAGGACAGCCAGCAGCATTCCCACTGGGAGCCACAGCCTGAGCACATGTTACAAATATCCAAATATCCCTGACACGTTCTAGCACCAACTTTCCATTCCTACCCTTGCTCAGAGCAGCACTAATTAAAATCTGACACAGGGAGACTGCCAGGGACTCCAGAAGAGAAGAGAAGCTGCTGCAGTGCAGAGACCACTCGTCATCCCTCCTGCCTGAGGAAGAGCCTGGCATTACTCACCCAGAGCTTGTGCCCTGGAGCAGAGCTGAGACAGCTTCAGCTTTCACCCAGCCCTGCAGCCAGCCCATAAAAACCTGCCTTCAGCTCTGAACTTTCAGAGCTGCTCCTTGGAAAGATGTCAACTGCATTAGCTCCATTTATGAGCTCATTGTGAAGCTTAATGACACATAAATACATCAACAGTGTGGGTTTTTTCACTGGCAGGCATTCAGAGGGAGCACTCAGCCATTTTGCAAAGGAGAGGTTAATGCAAACCATTTTCCACATCTGCTGGAGAATGATCAGGCTTAAACTGCACTCAGAAACAGTGTTTTGTTCAAGAACAGGTTAGAAAATCTGCCTGGGACTGTCTTGGCAGAACAAGCCCTGTTCTGAAACAGCTGAATAAAGAAAGTGATCCCAAAAATCCTTTCCAGGCTTCCCATTTTTAAGGGCAGCAGTTTGTCCTGAGGTGAGGTAACTACCACACCTGCAAAAAAGGCAGAGGAAAGTCAAACAGTGCACCTGCAGCTTTGGAGAAAATGGCAGCAGGAAAACCCATTATGTTTGCTTGATTTATATAAACAAAATATTAAATTCTTCACATCAACCTAATCCTGTGATGCCCAAATTAACAACCATCCCTAGTCTGGCACTTGTTAGCCCATTAACCAAAACTTTGTCTCTGACTAGATCTGCACTCAAATCCCGTTGCTTTGCTTTCTGATCCTTGAAAGAGCAGCAATTTGGGTTATTTTGTGAATCATAAAAACGTGTAATACCCCAGTTGTGTCTTTTGTCACCATGTGACCTACTTTGGAAGTTTCTCCCTGGATGATTAAGAAGAGAAACAGGGACAGAGCTACCAGAAAAGCACAAGTTCTCCTGCATGCAGTCAAAAAAGCTGTGTAAAAATAGCCACCCACCACCTCCTATCCACTGCACCAGCTCAACACCAACCTTTTTTATTGGTTGTGAAGTATTTGGAGTCCGTCATGGTTCCAGTTCCTTAAAACACCTGAGAATATGAAGAATAAAAAAAGAACAAGTCAGCTCCAAATGCTGTTTGGTGGCAACAGGCAGTTTGTGAGGCAGGAACTCGAGCAAGGACGGTTGGTGAGTGAAGGAGGAAGCAAAAGCTTCACATCCACAGGCACGAGTTCCCCAATCTTCACCCTGCACCTGCTGCTGGTGTTACCTGGCAAAGCCAGGGATTTAAAGGGCTTGGTAAAAACACAACATTGCTGCTCAGCCCAGCTTCCTAAATTCTCAGTCTCAGCAGGCAAGAGGCATTTTTTGAACTCCTTACAACCAGCAGATGCTGGTATGCTCTGCAGCTGTCTTTCCTGGGTACAGAGCTTCATTTTCCAAGGAAAAGCACATCCAGTGTCTTGCCTGGCAGTGAGAAGTCCACGTTTCAGACAAAGGAAGCTGTCATCTCATCTCCCCCTTACGATATCTGCCTGTGCTTGCATCTGATGGAAGGCACAATTAACCCCACTTGCAACACCCACCCCCAGGCCTTTCATTCCTTTCCCTCCTTTTGTTCCCAAAAGATGCAAAACAGTGGGTTATTTTGAAAACAGAAGCCATTACTTTTCAGTTTTCTCAGGCTTGAAATTGAAATATTTCTCTGCCAAGATCTGACATCCCACCTCTGAGACACACACACACACAAAGCCTGTTATTTCAGTGCTGCTTCTCTTTTTTTTTTTTTTTTCCTGTGGACAGGATGGAAAAATGCTATTGGAGCAGCAAGTGCTCAGCAGAGCCACGAGAGTGGTCTCACCAGCACTTCTCTTGCTCCATAGACCTAAATTAATGCCTTGAAATACAGGGATTGCCCAAAAAGGATATATGTGGATATCCATCATTTTATTCTTACAATTGTTAGCTCTGTGACAAATATGAAACAATTTTCAAAACAAGCAGAGGAGTGGGTACTTTTACTGCTCTTGATGAAAGTCTGTATCAATGCTAGGAACTATGACCCTAAAACCATCTCAAAAAGGATTTTAGAATTTCTTTCCTCCTTTTTCTATCTTTTTGGCCCCAATTCCCCTTTTCTTACACATCCTTCCATGACCTTAAAGGCTGCCAGCAAAGCAGTAAATCATCTGTTCTCTAAATGCTGCCTGTCTTGCCTCTAAACCCTGCAGGTCTTGCTGGCTCAGCAACAAAAGGACCAGCACAGCTTTGAACTCCAGGACTGCCCAGCAGTGCACTCAGATTGTTCTTCCTTAACCCTTTCCTCCCTCATCCCTTCAGCAACCCCAATGCCATCACCATTCCATTTTCCCCCATCCACATGGACCAGGTGAACACCCCAGCAGTTGAATTCCCAGCAGCTGCTGAGGGGCAATGCCCCAATTTCCACCCCTTTCTCGTGTATGGAATTTGTCCAATTGCCAAACATCTGCATGAGGATCAACCTGTTGCTTTTCCCAGTTTCCTGGAGCTGCTGCCTGCCCTGTGCCTGCCTGGTTTCCACCTCATCCAATTAGGCTGAATTACTGGGTTTGGTTTGATTTCTCTCCCTTTCTGCTCCTGCCAAGCCTGGAGACAGCTCTGGAAACACATTCCTCATGCAGAGGAGCTTTAACCTCCTTCCAAAACAGAGGCTGGGTTGGGAAAGCCACACGAGCCACAATGCAATTCTTCCAGAAAAATATCTCACAGCCCCCCCAAAAGCAGAAGCTGCTGTGGAGCTTGTTTTGTAATTAAAACCAGAGCCTGTGTTCAGCTGCAATATTACTGCTGACAGAGTCCTTTGGGTTTGAGCTCAGCTTAAAAGGAAGACTTAAAATGTTTTTCTCTGTGAGAGTATTTGGCACAGTGCCATGCAAAAAGCACTGAACGTGGCCTTGATGTTCTTTGTTTGCATTATGTGGGGATTTGTCATCCAGGGTCACAGCTCAGCTGAGCTGCACTAATACAGCTTTAACTGGGGCCAGAGCAGCAGATTAGAGAGAAAATGGAGGGGGGGAGGGAAAAAACCCCAACCCAAACACCATAAACATCAGCCCAGCTGAATAAAGCTACACACAGAGAGGAAGGAACCCTGCTGGATTTCAGAGATGGTCGTTAAACCTCAAGTGCAGCATATTTTGCTGTTTTTCTCCTTTCAGATTTGTTTTTCTCCTTTCATATACTTGGAAACATGAAGAATCCTAGAAACACTCAGACAGGGCCAAGCACAGCTCATGCCTTTCCAACCTGCTTTGATGGATCTAAATGAGAGCTTAGGTCAATAACCAACCTGCCCTATTCCAGGTGCAGCACAGGGTAAAGCTCCTTTTCTCACGAGCACACAGATTGCTGCTTCATGTGTGTCAGAGCTTGCTTTGCACACTGTTCAGAGACAGCCTGCCAGCAGCACTGGGTATTATCTCATCACTAACAATCTCAGCATGCTTTACAGCAAATGGAACCAGATATTTAAAACACTGCCGTTTGTGTGACTGCAGAAAATGCCAGCTCCTTGGGCACAAATCTAAACCCAGGAGAGCCAAGGTAAATTAGAACATCATGAACAGCCTTGTATTTTCAGAAGAAAAATCTACTTTAGACTGCCCCCTCCTCACTATTGTTCAGTGCCCAGCTCTTGCTGAGATGCAAACAGGCAAGAGGTGCTCAAAGTTGACAGCAAAAGGCTCCTCCTGATGCAACCCCAGCAAAGGAGAAGAGATGAGAACGAGGAATGGCTCCAGAAAGCTCCAGCAATGCTCAATGCTAAAAACAGTGGCTTGACATTTCAATGTAGACTGAAGCAAAGCAAGATAAGCCTCCTCAGCCCAAACCCACACAGAAAACCTGACCCTGTGTCTGACCAACACCTGCTTGGCCTCACATATGACCCCAGTCAGCCTGTCCCGCTCCCCAGCACTGCTCCCACACAGGAGAGTGGCAGGTTTAAGGGCCTTGGGATTAAGGCAAGCTCCTGGACATTGAAACCATCAATCCCTAAATCTCTCAAGTGATCCCTGGTTTAACTCCAGTGTAAGTGGTGCCACCCGTTTTTCCTGGAAAGCCTCTCAAGGAGCTGTGTGACAGCCCAAGCGTGGCCCAGGGCCGCTGGAGAGCCAGGAAGATAAACAGAACAATGGAACAGGGATGGCAGAGGGAGAGCTGTGCCTGCAGCCCTGAACTTGTGCTGCCACAAGGATTTTGTTCCCATTCTGGGGACCCAACACCCCCTTGGTGTTCCCCATTCCACCTGTTCCTCCTACCACCTCCCCATTCCCTGGAAGCCCCATCCCAGCTTTGCTGCCAGCCCCTCTCACACCTCCAGCAGGACTCCCAGCACCCACCCACACTCCAGACTGGCATCCCAGTACCCCCCTCAAGCCCCCTGCCCACCAGCCCTTGCCCAGATCTCTCCCAGTATCCCCCAGTTGCAGGCCTATTCCCCACAAATCCCAGTTCCCCTCCCAGCAGTGCCTGCCAGTCCCTCTCAGCACCCAGCCCTTATCCCTGCCTGCTCCCACCAGTATCCCAGTAGCTTGCTATGCTCCTTCCCATCCCAGTCCACCCTCCAGCATCCCCACCTCACCGCAGGACCCACTGACCCCACTCCTCACCCCTCCATCTCCTCCGCAACCACCTGCCCACTCCTCCCATCCTCTGCCAGTCCGTCTCCAGAGCCACTCCCAGTGCCCCACCAGCGACTCTCCCCACGCCATTCCAGTTCCCCCTCCCAGGCCCACTCACCTCCTCCCAATGCCCCCCATGGTGTCCCTCCCAGTACCCCTCACCTCTCCCAGTACCCCCTTCCCACCTACACCAGTGCCGCCACCCCTCGTCTCCCCCCGGTATCCCCTCCCAGCGCCCTCCCATCGTCCCCCAGCCCCTCCCTAAGCAGCATCTCTCTCTCTCTCCCCGCCCTATCCCAGTAGCCCACCAGTACCTCACAGCTTCTCCCAGTATCCCCTCCCACCACGCCTGCCCTCACCTCTCCCAGCGGTGACCCTCCCCGCGCCCCCTGCCCCTCCCACCTCGCCCTCAGCCCCGGCCCCGCTCGCGGACCGGACTCACCGCTGCGGGGGCGGCGGCGGAACCGGAAGCGGAGGGGCCGGGCGGACTCGCGAGCAGCGAGATCAAACCCTCCCCCGCCCAGAGCGGCCGCGCCCCGCCACCATAGAGCGGCGGCAGCGGGCGGAGCGCCGGCGGCCCGCGCTTCCGGGGGGCGGGGCGGGGCCGAGGCGCCCCCTGGCGGCGGGGCGGCGCGGGGCGGCGGTGTCATGGCGGAGGTGGGCGCGCACCTCACGGCCGCCCCGGCCGGCGAGGACCGGCCCTCCGTGTTCGAGGCGGTGGCCCAGGACAGCCTGATGGCCGCCGTGAAACCCGCCCTGCAGCACCTGGTCAAGGTGAGGGCGAGGCGGGCCGCGGGTGAAGGGAGAGGAGGGGGGCCGGCGTGTAACTCCGGCCGCACTCGCAGGCAGCGGGACAGTTGTGAGCCCCTGGCTTGTGTTGAGAATTAGAGGCGTCGTTTACAGCTGCTGTGATTTATAATTTAGCACTTTACTCCGCTTTTAGATCCTTCCCTGTGAGGGTGGGGAGGCCCTGGCGCAGGCTGCCCCATCCCTGGGAGTGTTCAAATCCAGGTTGGACGGGCCTTGGAGCAGCCTGGGACAATAAAAGGCGTCTGGCTGGAACCACATGATCTATAATGCTCCTTCCAACCCAAACCACTCTGATTCCTCCTGTTTTGTGTCCCTTTTGCAACAGGTGCTTGCTGAGTCTAATCCTGCCCGGTACAGTTTCCTCTGGCACTGGTTTGATGAGATCTACGTCCTTCTGGATTTGCTGCTCCAGCAGCACTCCCTGGCCAGGTGCAGTGCATCCTTCTCTGAGAACTTCTATAGCTTGAAGAGGATCCCCATGGGAGATGGCAGACGGCAACCTCTGGCCACAGCTGGCCTGCCAAAGAGGCAGCACTGGAAATCTCTGCTCCTGCTGGTTCTTGTTCCTTATCTGAAAGGAAAGCTGGAGAAACTGGTGTCCAGCCTGAGGGAGGAGGATGAGTACTCCATCCACCCTCCCTCATCATCCTGGAAGCGCTTCTACAGAGCCTTTCTAGCTGCCTACCCCTATGTAAACATGACCTGGGAGGGCTGGTTTCTTATCCAGCAACTGTGCTACATCCTGGGCAAGGCTGAGCATCATTCCCCCATGCTGAAGCTGGCTGGTGTCCGCCTGGTCAGGCTGACTGCAGAGGATATCCAGGCCCTGGAGAAGAAATGGGCTGCAACCACCTCAAGTCAAACACATAGGTATGGCAGAACCTGGCTCAGGTGTTGCTCTTCAGGGGGTTCTGTGTGCGTGTAAATTTAGAGGTGATGTAGCCAGTAAAAGTGCCTTGTTCTCCAAAAATCCAAGATGAAAGTTTGCTCTGACAAAATGTGCTCCAAAAGGATGTAGTGAGAGTGAAAATAAGGAAACCGGTAGCAGGGATTAGCTTGAAACGATTTTGTGGTAATAAAATTTCAGTTTGGGGGTGTTTTTGGGCATGCAAGCCTTTATTCTGTTCAGTCTTCCCCTGCACTTTTCCAGCAAAGGAGGTGCAGCGGTTGCAGCAATGTTGCTGAAAGGATTGAAACTTCTTTCTTTGATTTTCCTAAGCAGCAGCTAGTCATGGGCACACTGAATACCCTGTGATCCAGGAGTGAAACACTCTGTGGTCCAGGTTCCTTTAACCCAAATTCTTCTGATTTAGACTTCTGAAAAAAACAGGATTTGGATCTTCCTTAAAATAAAAAAAGAACCTGCAACATCCTAATAAGTGCAAACACGGGACACACTGACCATCTAACTTAGCATTAAGGAGCTGTGTGAAGCAGTCACTCCCCAGGTGCTTTTCCCCATGGTCTCCAGATGGATAAATGTGCAGTAGTAACCACCTCTCCCTGCTTCTCTCTGCTACAGCTTTACCTCACGAGTGCAGTCGGCCCTGAGGAAAGCTCTGGGTGGCATTGCCTTGTCCCTGTCCACCGGCCTGTCCGTCAGCGTGTTCTTCCTCCAGTTCCTGGACTGGTGGTACTCTTCGGAAAACCAGGAGACCATCAAGTCCCTGACAGCGCTGCCCACGCCCCCACCCCCCGTGCACCTGGAGCAGGAGCCCAGCTCAGCTCTCCTGCCCAGCCTGAAGACCGTGTGCCCTCTGTGCCGCAAGGTCCGCGTGAACGCCACGGCCCTGGCCACCTCCGGCTTCGTGTTCTGCTACCGCTGCGCCCACGGCTACGTGAAGGCTCACCAGCGCTGCCCAGTCACGGGCTATGCCACAGAGCTGCAGCACCTGGTCAAACTCTACTCCCCTGAGAGCTGAAGGGCTCCCAGGAGCCTCCAGCACCTCTTTGTACATCCCATGGAAGGCTTCAGACCGCCGCAGCTCCTCGCTGAGCTCTGCAGCACCCTTGAACTCGGTGGTTTGTCAGCTTTGCTGCCTTTGCACGTTCTGGCAATGCTCTGCCCTTTGTTGATGAGCTGTTCAAACATCCTGGCAGTTGCAGAGGGATCACACAGCCCCAGCCTGTCAGCCAGCACAGAAATGCCTTAAAAGACCTGCTGAAAGGGAGGAAACATTGATCCTCACATCTGCATCCTCTTACCCAAATCAAAGGCCAGCAGTGGTGCTGCTTGAAGGCATGAGCCAGCAAGTTAAAGAGGTGGGGAGATTCTCTAGGCAGGTTTTTCTTCCCTGGGCAGCTTCCCAGGCCCTTGTGCTGCCCAAGGTGAGCTCTGGCTTTGTCAGAGGTGGAGACAGGCTTAAACCTCTGCTCTTCAGCCTCCTGCATTTTCAGGCTCTTCACTGTGGAACTGAGAACATCACCCTCTGAATTCCCATCAACGGTTCTAAATTAAGATTGTTGACTTTTTAAAGAACAAGATGGACAAGAGGAATGTGACATTTTCTGCACAAGAGAGAAAATGACAAACCAGATTAAAACTGACTCCCAACTGATGAGATTGGTTTATTGTTAAAGAAGTCTTTGCATTCATTATTATCTGCTTTTATAAAGCAAAATTCTTTCTTGATTGAGAACCTAATTTAATTCTTTTCTGGTTATTGGAAAAACAGCTTGCCCCTCTGGGGGTTCTATTTACATAAGAGAAACAAGACTAAAGCTGCTTTCATCTTTCCATGTGATGGTAGTGGATGTAAGATTAGCATTTTGTAGGCTGAGAATCTTTAATGTCTGAGCATTACATTGCAATTATTCCAGTCCCAGCCATGTAGCACATTCATATCAGAATAAAACATCCTTCCACTGAACAGAGGAGGAAAGAAAACCTGTGGGACATGGTTGGCTCTTGCTTGACACCTGATTTTCCAGATGGAATGTTGTTTTCCTTACTCTAGGGAGCAGCAGTGCTTCAGATACCAAGGTGACAGTGCTTAGAGAATACAAGAGCAAAGTTTGCCACACAGAGTCCAGGACCCCACTCCGGTCTTTCCAGATTTAGAGATATTTTCTAACATTTAATCCACCAAACCAGGCATCTCATTTTCTCTCCACTTTAGCTCTGCTTCAGAAGATAAAAATCCCCAATATCCTTCTTCACCTGTAAGCAAGAGAGGAAGGTTATTGAATAATGTGGGAAAATTCAGTCATTTGAATCTTCCCCAAACACCTAATAAACGAGATTTGTTCCTGATGCTTTATTATCTCTGTACACCTCCCTGACCCTTCTACCTGTGCCACTGTGGAGTAATAATAAAAACTCTCATTTCTCTCTTCTCCAGTGGCTGTGGGATCCATGAAGATACTTCTCTTCCCTTTAGAGAGCCAGTAAGAACACACACATTTTACTGGAAGACAGATCACACCAAGGTGTGAGATTTTCTGAGGTTCCACATCACTTTTTACTTTTTGTTAATGTCCTGGTGACTTCAGTGCAAGAGCTCATTTAAATTAGCATTTGACTGATGATTGCTTTTCAGGATAGGTTTATTTTTCCTTTTATCCTTCCTATTCTTTCCAAGTTATTTGTCTGCTGCTCAGGGCGAAGCTGGGCAGGCGTGGGACACTCACCCCCAGCACTGCAGGGCTCTTGGGGAGGTTCATCCTCCCTCTAATGTAGAATTCACTGCTCCAGGACCTCTCCAGCTCCATCTCCCAGGATTAATGCTTCTTCCTCTCCCCAAAATGCCCACCAGATGCCCACCTGCCAGGCTCTGGCTGCTTTCTGCTCCTGCACCACACCCTGTCCCTGCCAAACTTTGATTTGGCCAACTCCAAGACCAGCACAGAACCACCCACATCGAAGCCTCCCAGTTCTGACCAGCTGTAATTACTCTTGTACACCATAAATTGTCCTTTAAAGCTTAGCTGAGTAACAAGAATTAAACCCACCACGGTGACAGGCTCAGCAGTTACCTGGCAGATTTTATGTGTTCCTGGAGATGGCTGCAGGATACCAACTTGGATTTGACTCCTTTGAAACCTCCTGTCCTTAGCAGCCAATTAATACTCATTTGTCAGGTTTCTTGCTCTAAAACTAAGAACTATGCTACAAAACCAATTTGGGCTATAGAAAAATTCCTATCAATCTGCTTTTTAACTGTATTCTTAAAACCATGACAGGCTAAAGATTGACAAGAGAAGTTTTTTTCAGGGAGCACCAACTTTATTAAACCAACCTCTGGACTTACATACTAATTTGTGATTTCTATAGAGTCATGTACCACATACACCCTAAGGATGCTTTTGTGTTGCTCAATACAATTTCATCAACATTAACAGCAGCACTGGAGTTGTTCAGTATCCCATAGCCAGGACTTGACTTTGCAAGTCTTTTAAAAATTATTTTGTGAACCTAAGGCACATTCACAGCTCATCTAGGCAGTGTTTAAAAATCAGAGCATGAAGCAACTGAGTTTTTGCTACTTCCTTAACAGAAACAAAGTAGCTTCTCCTGTTAAGGGAAAACCACTAAAACATACTCCTAGGTATATATTCCACATAGGTGCTTCCTTCTCCACAGGAACAGAGAAATCAATATGAAGATATCATCAGGACCTGGAAAAGAACAAAAAAACTGAATTAGAGAATAGCCCCATCTCTTTTCCTGGGCCCTTCCCTCAACCCCAAAGGGGTTGCATTGCATGAGGAGTATTCCAAAAATACTCCTGGCTCCCTGCTGGCAAGCACTAAATGAGAATACTGAATGAACTGCTAATGAGCTTCTACAGGACAGACAGCTCAGAGTCTGCATTGCACTTACACAGGAGACACAGTGGCACAGTATCTGGAGTTTTGTGATCCATGGCACACGCAGGAGATAAACCCACATCCCCCACCTCACTGCAAGCTCACACAATGCTGCAGCAACAAGTATTAGGGTTACTTTTCAAGTCAAGGCTTTTTCTGCTGTTAAATTGCTAAAAACTCTTTAGTATTTTTTTTAGGGTGCATCAAAGTTTCAAGAACAGCAAAGCTGTTTCCTGCAGACGAGCTTAGCCTAAAGTAGCTCAGAGAGAAGATTAGGTGATCATGCCCTGGTCAGAGCAGAGACACGGAGTCTCAGCAATACCAGTTCAGACTATACTTCACTCATCATTGCTTCTGGGCAAATCTATTTGCCTTCAATAAGAAGCTCGCTCCCAACCCAGGCCTTGGGAGGTTTCCTCCATCCCAGGAGGACGGAAACCTCCTTGGGTTTCCTCCATCCCAGGAGGACGGAAACCTCCTTGGGTTTCCTCCATCCCAGGAGGACGGAAACCTCCTTGGGTTTCCTCCATCCCAGGAGGACGGAAACCTCCTTGGGTTTCCTCCATCCCAGGAGGACGGAAACCTCCTTGGGTTTCCTCCATCCCAGGAGGACGGAAACCTCCTTGGGTTTCCTCCATCCCAGGAGGACGGAAACCTCCTTGGGTTTCCTCCATCCCAGGAGGACGGAAACCTCCTTGGGTTTCCTCCATCCCAGGAGGACGGAAACCTCCTTGGGTTTCCTCCATCCCAGGAGGACGGAAACCTCCTTGGGTTTCCTCCATCCCAGGAGGACGGAAACCTCCTTGGGTTTCCTCCATCCCAGGAGGATGAAGCACGTGGAGCAGGGGAGCACAGGGATGGAGGTGACATCCCTTCTGCAGCCGAGCAGAGGCTGAGGAAGGCAGGTCACAAACTGGCATTCCAAGGTCAGCAGAGCAGTACCAAGCAAACACAAGAGGAAAAAAACGTGTCTTACCTATAAATGCTGCTGCAGTCAGCGTCCCTCCAAGGCTCCAGAGGCCTGTTTGGAACCTTCCCTCCCCTCATGCCACACGTTTACACTCTCTTCCCATCTCCTTCCCTGTACCCTGCCCACCAGGTCCCTGCAGCTCTTCACTCCCCAGTTCCTCTGCCCGTGCCGCCCTACCCCAGCCTCGCACCCCTTGAGCTCCCAGACATCCTCCCCGCATCTCAGCAAGCCCCACATGCCCTACACCTCGGCCGGATTGCGGCTCCTCAACCAACCCCTAGAGCCGCTTCCGCGTCTCCTCACCCTCCCTGTCCCCGTCCCCTCACACTCCGAGCCCTCAGCTGCCCCTCCGCGGCCCCGCATCCCCTGGACGCCCGGTGTCCCCATCGGTGTCCCCATCATCGGTGTCCCCATCATCGGTGTCCCCATCATCGGTGTCCCCTGTCCCGCACCCCTCACGCCGCGCCGCTCCCGCAGGCCCGGCCGCGCCGGGGCGGAGCCGCCCTCTTCGCCCCACCCCTCCGCTAGTAACAACCAATCACAGCGCGCGGCTCTGCCGGTGGGAGCCAATAGAACGGCGCGTTAGAGGAGCGGGGGGCGGCGCGGGCGTTTCCCGCCCTGAGGAAGCCTGAGGGGGGCTGAGGGAGCGGGTGGTCCCTGTAAGTGCAAAACGCCTGTTCTGTCCGCGTTTAGCTGAAAGAAATGCCAACGAATGGCTTTTACAGGAGTTATTGCCGCACTCAACTTCAGCAAAAGTCAGTAGAACGCAGTTGCTCCAAAGAGAAGCTTTACTAGGAGAAGGAAAACTTTACCCTTCAATACCAATTGTCTTGGTGTCAGAGATCCTGGCTAGGTAAACCTATATAGAGCTAATGTAAAGTACGTTCGAAAGCCAGATTCAAGAGCCCTAAAAATGGGTATCCAAAAAGTGAAGGCGGATAGAAAACAAACCGTATTTCCCACCACAGAATGTGGCTCCCTCGGTTTGGAAGAACAGCCTCATATCCCCCAGCTGTGATTATAAAGCACCAGCAATTTAACTGAACGTGATTACATTCATTGAATACAGCTGGAATCACCCTCCAAATAAATTTGCCTTCAGGTTATCAAACCTATTAGCTTAAAATTTTCGATCTTTTCCAAATTCAGGACACTAGAAACACTATTTTTTTTCCCTTAACATGCAAGAAAATACTATCCTCATGGTTCCTTTCATAACCCAAAACCTCAGTATTTCATCATGCTATGCCTATTGTGAACATCACTAATATTTAGTATGATCAGAAATATTTTAATGTGTTTGAATTAATATTTAAATAATTATTGAGTAAGAATATATTTATTACATGCTTAGGGACTTTTCCCCAGGAACTAAAACAACAGTCTGTGATTTTTGTGTTGTCCACAGCCTGCATTAAGAATTTGTGGTTGAATGAAAATACTTATGTAATGAAGTTTAACGTGATGACGACTGGTGGATTGCTTCTCATTCTGCTTTTTTCATAAATGGGATATTTTCAACATTCCCCGTGCCTTGGTGTGACACCTTTGTGGTGACTGCTGCATTTGGGAGCACTGGATGGTTTGCAAGGAGTGAAAATTCAACCTGTGTTACCAGTTACTCCATTTTTCCAGGTGTGATGCAAGACTAGCCTTAAGTTCTCCTTTGGCTTAATAAAATCAGAACAGGAATTCTACATGGAACAAAGTAGTGAATTTATTAAGAGTTCACCCACCATCCCCACACTTTGGCACACAGCTTCCAATAAATGAACAAAAAAGCACACACCCAAAATCCTATTTTCTGACTACAGAATAGAAGGCACTTAACTTTCCCTGTTCCACCATTGCTGGGAATTCTAGAATACCAGGAGTTGGAGGTGGTGGCAGAACCAATTTCAGCTTTGTTGAGTTTCTTTCCAACAGCCTCCTGACACATCTCCAACACAACCCACTATTTTACAGCTGAAGCTTTCATCATCAGCAGCTGAATGGGGGCAGAGAAGGATTTACACCATCTGGGAATTACTCCCCAAATTTCCCAGGCAAATTCCCTCCTTTTCCTCATAGAGCTTATGCTCCTCCAAAGCTGTCCCCACACTATTCAGTGCCTTGACAATGGCACTAGATTCTCCTCATGGCTCTCACTTTTCCATATTTCTCCATTTTTCCCCCCCACACTCAGCCTTTTTTTGGTGCTTTTCATTCCCTCACTGAGAGAGAGGTTTGATCAGCTCGTAATCCATGCACTTGGTGAGGCAATCACGTGCCACACTAATGATGTGCTGCTTCTTGGGGTGATCCTCCTGCTTCCCAATGTACGTCAGGATCTCCAGGAGCTCTGACTCCACGAGCTTCTTCGCCAGCTCTTTGTCAGAGCTGATTAAATTGAAAGCAATGACCAGTCCTCGGTGCTGGACCTCCATGTTGTCATGCAAGCAGAGCCTCTGCAGGATTTCAAGCCACTGGGTGGTCTGCAAGGGAAAGAGAGATCATTAGTACTGATCTGAAGAATATCTCAACCAAGAACATGACTTTTGCTTCCTTCAGCAGAAGGAAGAGCAATACTCATGTCATTTATGGTTATTTCATTTTTTAACTAAGGAAACCTAACTCCAGACATTTTAACCCAATTTTTCTTACACCTAAGTCAGAATCTTCTACAGCACTGGGACAACATGGAACACGTTTCATATTCAGGCTGCTGCATAATCTCTGTGAAAAGAACCTGACCACAGTCTTGACACAGCTGAAATGACCAGGACCACTCCCCCACCCCAACCTGCTTGAGCTTCTCTGTTGGCTTGATTAATCATTTTATCTTAATGAGCTCCAGAGTCCAATCATGTGTGCAACAAGACAGGGTTCAGGAGTTCTCAACCACAGCTCTTCAGACACTCAGCCATGTAGGATCTGGGTTCTCAGGGTCTACAGATCTGTGCAGGGAAGGGACATCCTTTGGGATCTCTAAAGCTCAGTAGGTTATCAATAAAGCTCTTCTCATTTCCGGGTGGAACAAGGTTTGGATTTCAGGTTATTTATCAAAATGGACTAAAAGCATGCACACCGAGGACCCAGCTTCTCTAGGTTCCTCGGTATCAAACTAGTAAACTGCATATTCCTTTGGAGAGACTTTTTCACGCCTGAGCCAGGACCCTTGCAGGGTACATCCCCCACACTGCCCACAGTCAGAGTTATGGCCTCACCACTTGAGTCATCTTTGAGCAGAGTTTCTTTTGTGCTGCCGTAAGCATGGCAAGGGCTCCTGCTGCTGCAACCTGAACCTTCTCATCATCCTCACCACACAGCAACACCACCAACTTCAGCCGGTCGTTGCCATCAGCCACAAACCGCTCCTGAACCTAAAAAAACCCCAGAGATACCCAGAGGTAACACAATCAGGGACAGCTCCTCACAGGGCCAGGTGCATGCAGTCAGGTTGGACATGCCCAGGGGTTACCTCCTTGTTGACCACCAGGTTGCACATGCACTCTGTGGCTGCCTGTCGAAGTTGGTCGTGGTTCTCAAACATGTAGTTTTCGATATCTGGCAGGGCCTTCTCTTTGACTATCTTCAACCTGTGGCAAAGAGCAGTAAAAACCCCACATTATAGGTCAAGCAGTAGTCAACTTATCAAATATTAACTGCAGGGAAGGCCTTGAAACAAATCAGTGTCTGGAGCTCATGATGTGGTTCATTCCCTGTCTAAGGCAGATGAAGTTCATATCTTAGCTGTTTCTAGAGGAAAATATGTCACTCTCCTTTTCTTATTTCATCAATCTTTTAGCTCTGAGACCTTTGTAGCTCTGCCAGAGGTAGCTCAAACGGACCCGTCTTCATAGCCCAACAAGTAACTCACATTCACTCCTGGGGAAGAAGGAAGGTTAAAAAGGAGTAAAGCTCACCTAAGTTTATCACTTCTTCCTGAAAAGTTTGTGAGCCCTAACAGAGCCTCGTAGTTCTGGAGGCCATCTCTCTCTGTGTTCAACAGGCTGACAAGGGGCCTCACCACCTCGTACACCTGGAAGAGAAGGCCTGTATTAGCAATTTTCATTTGCTAAAGGAAGTATCGATGCTTTTGTTTTTATTATTATTTTTTTAAGCTTACCCTCTCCCCTGGGAATGCCATGTCTGGATTGGAGATAGCAGCAATTTTTGCTAGAGCATGAGAAGCCTTTATCTTGCCAATATCTGTGCCTTCCACAGCCAGAGGTATCAGGGCCTGGAGACACACAGGAAAAAGCATTCAGTGTTCTGAGATTTACAGGATTGCCTTAACAGACTAAAACAAGTTAAAAATATCCCATAACCCTCTGTGATGTCTTGCTTTTGTTCTCAAATAGGCACCACAAGCTCACACCTCACTCCAAGAACATCACTTCTTTGGAGCCTTGCAGAGATGGAACTGCAGTGTCAGTATGGCCCGGGTGGGGACAACTTGTGCTCTTCTGTCACTGTCCCTCACCGGAGACACAGCCCAGGCTCCCAGCAGACATTAACAGCACATCAGGAGCTGTGAATATAAAAGTAATCACCTTCCCACCACCTTGAGCGACAATGGTCCCGCGGTCCTTGGGGTCTTCACACAAGGCAAGAAACACCCTGCAGGGGCACAGAACACTCAGTGAAACAGCCACAGGGGACAGCAACAGCCAACAGCCTTCATGGAACGGGGCTGAGGTTTTGAAGGAGTGCTAGAGCCACCAGGTAAATTCCAGGTGGCTTAACCCCGTGCACACAGCACTCTATGAGGAAGCAACAAATGGCAGACAAAGTTTCCAGGTCTGTAAAATGAACTCTATTCCAGCCAGAACCAATACAGAGAACTCAAAAATGCATTCCAGCAAGGCAGCTTGAAGGTCAGGACATGGATTTTTATGACACTGCCGAACAAAAACTTTGGTTTTAAATCTTTGCTTCACATGCTCCCCCACAGGCAGAATGCCCCACCCCAGGTGTCCCTCCCCATGGCACAGGGGCTGCCCAACACTCCCAGCTCCCAGGACTGCAGTGAAGGCACCTGGCAATGAGCTCCTTGGTCTGGTCAGTCAAAATGGCACTGTCAGCCTTCACCATGCAGGCCAAGGCAGAGACAACCCCAGCCTTCAGCAACCGCTTCACCCGCTTCACCACAAAGTCCTTCTTGTCCTGAGGAGGAAACATTGGGAAAGGATTAGCCCTTAGCAGCTGCCATTTTGCCATCCAGCCACCTAAGAGCCAAGCCTGGTTTGAGAGCAAAGCAATTTCAGTCTGGAGACAGGAGACCTGAAGTCTGTGACAATGGATACACCGAAGAAAGTCTTTCTGAACAGCATCTCCAGCTGGACACAACCCACCTTTGGATGCTCCTCAGGCACGTGCTGCTTGGAGAATTTTGCCAGCTGCACCAGCTCTGGGACCAGCTCCTTGGTATCATAGCTGTTGGTACAGTTCACCAGCGCAGAAGCCACGGAATACAAGATTGTCTTGTCGCTTGCCTGCACAGGAAAATAAAGCTTGTGTGAGGGTGAGAAGGGCCTAGCAGGGAAACAGGTCCCTTTGGGCTGCCATGATAGTGTTTCCATTGGTGGAAATGTTCTTAGCTTTATCCCCAGTTTCATAACCCATGAAAGCTTTCATGGTCATACAAGGTGTTGGACACCATCAGGTGCTGTCAACACCTTGGTGCCTTTGGTTTTCATGCAGTTGCTGACAGTGAAGGTAGGAGCAACCTCCCTCAGGCTAGGGAGAAGAGCAGGATGGTAGCAGCCCTGAGATGTCTCTGGGGCACAGGCAAAACTGAAGTTCTGCTGAACCAGGTGAGGGGTTGGGGTCACAGGTCGTTCTCACTGGGGCTGGAGAGCTGGGAGAACTTGATGCTACCAGAGGAATGAGGGAACAAGGAAAGGAGATGGACCTTGGCTAAATCAAACATAGCTTTCAGGGCTGGCTCATCTTCAACAAAGTCATCTTTCACATCTGCATCGAGGGTGAGGTACGAGAGCCCTTCCACAGCCCATTTCCTGGTGCGGGCATCAATGCTGGTGTTGCACAACCACCTGGAAGAGAGAAAAACACTCACATTTCTATCTCGGGGGCCAGAACTAACTTATCTGGAAAAAGAAGGAGGAAAAACAGATATTGAGGCTGGTTCAGGCCCAAATATGTCCTCAGGTTCTACTGCAGCTCCTCAGACTGGGGATGCTTCCCCTTGAGACATAACCTTCCTCCCCATGGCCCAACTTGTGGGATCTAAATGCTGCAGGGAATGACAGACCAGGACAGCTACTCAGCGCTGCTTTGCCTTTTCCATCACATGAAACACAAAATGCTTGCAGGAATGACCACCCATTCAGTCACTTCCTAACTTGATCCCACCTCCTCGGTTACTCCACCTGGCAAATTCACCTTCAGAGGGGACTTGTGCATATTCAAGGTAAGCATTAATTAGGCTGTGACACTCTGGCAAAGAGGGAGGCACCAGGTTTGGTGTCTCGCACAGGCAGTGAGGGAGGGAGAAGGCTCCTCTGGATATTGAGGCAGGAGGAACACATGGCTGCCTCAGGCACAGAGGAGCTCCATGTCCCAGTGCAATGGCTCTGGGGGCACTGTCAGCTGGCAGGCAGCACAGGAAATGAAGGCAACATGTGGGCAGGATCTCATGGGAAAGAAACATGTTGAGCTTTGCAAAGATTGGAATAACTGAAGGAAGAAGTGAAGTCACTCACTTTCGGCACTGCTTGGCTAACTTCTCAGTGGAGCCCTCAGCAAACTGCCGCAGGCCATAGTCCGTGCCTCCTGCTGAGCCCAGCTTGCAGAGACCCTGAGGAGGACAAGAAGGATGTACCAGTGAGAAAGGCTCATTAATCCTCTTGTGTTGCTGCCCCAAAACAGCCTAAGCCCATCTCTCATCCCCAGAACCTCCCTCCTCTCCCAAGTCCGGGACTTAGCTGCTGAGTGTGGCAGGCAATAGAGGCAGGGCTGCATCCTTACCACCAGAGCTCGGATTTTGATCTTTTCATTCTTGGTCTTCTTGTAGATCTCCTTCAGGAGTGTCACCCCATTGGTGATGATGAAGGTGGCTCGGCTCAGCTTGGTGGAAGCATGGATGAGGGCTTCCACGGCCACCAGCTGGTCAATCTCCCTCTCGGACCCACACAGGGCAACCATCATCTCCATCACTCCCTTCATACCAAGCAGCTTGTTGCCCAAGTCAAAGGGCCCTTGCAGAACACCAGACACAATCTGGACAGCATGAAGTGTCTTATCCATGTCTTGTGGGTCGATTTTGCTCCTGCATGGGATAGAGTGAGTAGGATAGAGAACAGTAGTGGGGAGGGGATGTCCTCCCTCAGCTGTGCTGCTGAATCACATTGGATATTTGGGAGTGCAAATTCCCGCAAAGCTGTGACCCAGCAGGATCTCAAGCAGGTCATAAACTCCCAGAGCCCCAGTTTTGAACACAAGCAGACTTCAAGTGCCCCTCAAGAAGCCCTGCTCCTGCCCTCTGGGCCAGCTCAGCCCTGACTCACTTGATGTACTCCTCGCAGATCAGCCGGTAGTTGTCCCGCTCCGGGTCACAGCGCAGGTCATCGTAGAGCTTATTTAGGAGGACAGAGGCAGTCAGCTGGGTGTTCTCTGTCAGTGGCAGGCAGTCAGGCATCTCAGGAATCTGGCCCACCACTTTCAGTATCTTTTTTAAGCCTGGAAACGATAGAGTGATATGGCATTTAGAGGGGAGAGGGTCTGTGCAAAAGTCGAGATACCATTTTTTACTTTCTTGCTGTGGAATAGCCAGCTTGGATGGTTTTCCATTATTTTGCAGCCTAATCACATACTCTTAAGCAAAAAAGACACTCAGATATTTACTAGGGAGGAGCTTCTGCTGGTGAGATTACAGGTTTGCAGCATCAGACTTTTTTCTAGTTCTCAGAGATAAGCAGAACTGCATTAGGCCCCTGGCTGAATCTGTTATTTTTGTCAGGAGACATTAAACCTACTGACCTCCAAGGCTGGAGGCTCTGACTGAGGAAAACCCAGCCACTTTAAGTGATTCTGGATGACTTAACTCTCCTTTTGCTGAATTATTATTAAATAACTTCAATCAAAATGGTAACACACACATGCATTGGAATTGCTATAAAAACACACAGCACACATTTTCCTCACCCTCATCCAGTTTTATAGTTGATCAATTTATGAGTCCACCAAGCTCAGCAGGTGCTCATCTCATCCTGTCTAAACCAGACAATTTATCCAAGCCAAATCCTCCTTACATTAGTAAATACATTGGAGAAACTAACCAGAGATATTAGGCAGTCCTTTAGAAACTCAAAGATTCTTGCTCTCATACAGAGTTGATTTTCTCTTAGTACTGTTCCCTGCTAATAAGTCTAGCTTTGCTCCAGGCTTGCATGCACCAAAAAAAGCCAGAGAGAATTTATTTCATAGGAAGGACCAGTTCTACAGGTATTCAGGAAAGAACACACAGCTCCACATCTCCCAGATCAGAACATGGGCTCACCATTGTCGATGACAAAGATGCTCCTGCTGTTGTCATGGTCTTTCAGGTCCTTCCTTGGTATGTTCTTGTTGAGGAGGTTGAGGGCTCGGTCTCGCCCTTGCCCAGACACTTTCTTACTGACCAGCATATCCAGCAAACACATTGTGATCATCCTCAAATCCTTCTTAGTGTCTACACAGAAGCAAAACAGTAGTAGGCAGTTACAAGAAGTTACCTCTGAGAGCAGGTGAGGTCAGTCAAAACCATTCAAAGCCATTAAGAGCTGTGTGCAGGTTGTCCTCCTGTACAGCTGAAGGGTGAAGTCCCCACTTCAGCAAAGAACAAGGAATAAGGAGGGATGCCATGAGCAGAGCCCTCCCTGCTGGGCCCGCTCCTCCTGCAGGCTGAGGGAATGAAGAGCAGGTGATGTGCTGTTACCTAGCACTAGAGCCTCCTCCTTGCCGTGGTGCTCCTCCTTCCCCTGGCCCAGCAGGCAGTCAGTGATGGTCTGCAGGAGGTTGCAGACAGCCAGGGAGATTTCTTCATTGTCCACTGACATCCACATGCAAATGCTGTCGATGCCCAGGTAATGCAGAATGGCAATGGCCTGACCCCAGGAAGGAGAGAGCAGAACAGTGTTAGAAAAAGGCCTTTCCTCCCTGTATCCTCTAGGCTGAGCTGGGACAAAGAAATTATTTTCCTCAGTGAATCTTGAATCAGTACAAGTCAGAGTTTTAATCTTCTCCCACTGCTCACAAACAATACAAACTATTTCAATTTTCCCTCCCCAGGTGCAAAAGGCAATAGCAGTGAAGGTCCAAGCACCCTGTCCTTACCCGAGCCTTATGTCCTGTGCACATTCCTGAAAGTGTCCTCACGGCTGCCAGGATCAGCTCAGGATTTTTGGTTTCTATCAGCTGCAGCAGCAAGTTGACCCCATTATTCTGGAAAATCCTCTCGGCACCTGCTTCCTCCCGCCCCAGGACTATGAGGTTGTTTGCAGCCTAGATGGGAGGCAGAAGAACAAGGGGTCAGTGGCACAGCCCAGCCTCCAGAACACCTCCATGCAGCTCTGGGAGATCTGGTGGGAACCATCTCCTGACAGATGCAGCAGATCAGCTCAGACTCCACCAGACAGTTTATCCAGGTGCATTTAGGGATCGGCTCTGCTCTGCCCAAGAAGAGTGGGTCACTGCTTGGAGGAAATATCTGGAGGGTGGCAGGACCTGAGCAAAAGTCCAGGCTGATCCCACCTTTGGTATTTTGGGAGGTTGGGCCACCTGCCCTTGGCACAGGGGTGATTTTCCCTCTTTCTGAGTGCAGTTCACTTTCCAGCTCCTTCCCTCATCCTCCATCCAGGGGAAGTGGGGAAGGGAACACAGGGCTCTGCTCCCTGGAGCAGCCTCTGACATCAAACAGGCATTTTGCCAAGGCCAGGGCAGTTCTCACCTTTTCTCGCTTTTCTTTGTCACTGTTCTCATCCAGCAGGATCTCAAACATCTTCTGCACCCTCGAGTCCGTGGAGAACTGAATGCGCAGCTGTGCCGAGAGAGCACAGAGCATCAGGAGGAGAAAACTGAGGAGCACCTTTCCTTCTTCGCTCCAAGAATACTCCCTCCCTTCAAACCACAGGCAAGTTAAGCTGAATATCAGGAGATAGCATTTCTCAGCAATCGGTATCCACTACCCATCTCAGAGGCACAGGCAGAGCCATCCCTAAACCGTGATTTCTGAGACTTCACAGTAGGTAGTGGTGCAAGGATTTCTTCACAGCACCCCTGTAAAGGTAACTCTAGCAATGTGGCAATTGCCAGACCCAGCCCAAAGCTGGTCCAGACCCTTGCCAAGACCTTTCCAAGACACTCAGGACCAGGCCAGCCTCAGGAGAGAGCCACCACACTTTAATTTAACCAATCAACCCAGTCCTCAGATTTACACACATCAAGTATGAACTTCCAGTCAATGGAGCCAATTTATCCCCCTATATTGCCACGAGTTTCCAGTATGACCAACAACCCATTGATGTAACCCAGAGCAAGGATTTTCCACCCCTGGTCTGTGAATCCAGCACTGTTCCCCTGGCATTTACCTTCTCCTGGATGTTGGCCCCCAGTCTCCTCAGGGTTTCTTGGAAGTTTTTGTTGCGGGGTTCAAGAGTGGCACATTTCTGAGCATCTTTGAATGCTTGGTCTAACTTCCCCAGCTTTTCCAGGGCTTGGCTGCGCCGGTACAAGGCTTTGATATCTGAAGCATTGATGTCAATAGCTGGGAAAGGGATCCAAAACACCAGGTATCAGAACTTGCTGCTTGGAAGTGGCCTGTGCAAACTGTGATTTGCTTTGTTATTAGCATCAATCAGTGCCTGATTAGCACTGATTGGACCAGCACACCAAACTGGAACATCACTTGAACTTCCAGGAATTCCCTTGTGGCCTCAGCACTCGGGTGTTAGTGGACATCAAGGAATAAGGCAACAGTGTCCCAAAAGCAGATGTGAGAGGAGGCTGAGGAAATGTATCCAGCTGTCCTCACAACAGCCCCCTCCTTACCTCTAGATGCATCCGAGGCTGCCTTGGCATATTCCTCCTGTTAAACCAGAAAGGAGAGCTTTGTTCACCATGGAATAGTAGGGCATGTCCCCATTGCTGATGGACATTGGGACCTCTCTGTTCCCATTTCCCAGGGGGACACCCCAGTGAAGCTCCAGCACAAGCCCAGAACATTTCATTTCAGACCAGCTGGAAACACCCTATTCAATAAATTGACAAACCACCCAGTGCACAGCCAGTGAGTGCCCTTGGCTGCCCTCCTGCTCTTCTCCCCTTGAGCACTGCCCAGGTGAGGGGAGCTTTTCTCACCTTTTTGAGGAAACAGGCTGCCCTGTTCCTGTACAGCACCGCCTGCAGCGCCTTGTCCTTGTTGAGCTTTATGGCTTGAGTGTAGCTTTGAAGGGCTTTCTCGTAGTCACTGGCCTGAAAATATTTATTGCCCTCCTCTTTCAGCTGAATGGGATCCTCCATCTGGAGAGCTTGAAGGAAAAACATCAATTTGTGTCCCATTTTCAACTGCCTGGGTTGCCTGCCACTCCCCCAAGCTGAGTTCCACCATGAGACTGACATATAATTAATACACATTAATAAAAGCCGCTTACCAGGCCGAAGAGTTTTGAAAATGAAGACCTAAATTGGTCTTCAAGGCTGTGACTTCTCAGAAGCTTTTCCCACCAAAGTAAATCCTTAGGAGTCAATTAAAAAAAAAAAAAAAAAAAAGGAAAACAGCAACAGAAAAAGGAATTAAAGAAATCTGCCAGCACTATGGAGAGTCCGTGTGGCTCAGGAAAGAGCTCGCTTCCCACTCCAAGTTTGGGCAGGACCTGGCAGCTCCTGCTGCCTGTCAGCGTCACTTGTCACCACAGCCTCTCCCCTCCTTGTCCCCTTGTGCTTTATACGCCTGGGGAGGGCTGGGAGCCAGGGCCAGCTCGGGGGGCACCTGGCTGCAAGCAGGCAGCACCCCTCTGCAGCAAGAGCGAATCTTCTCCCACCTGCCTGGGCAAATCCCAGCTCCCCTCTGCCTGCAGAGCTGCAAAGGGTGTGGGGAGCAGGAAGGGGGAGGTTCATGCCAAAAAAGCCCACGGCTGGAATGGCTGACCCCTGTCAGAATGCTCAGACCCTTTTCCCTTTCTATTTGGGGAAGCATGAGACAGCTGAGCCTCGGGGACAAGTGGCCTCAGGCCAGCAGCTGCAGCAGTGCCCAGCACCTTCCAGAATTCCCTGGGATGGAAAGCTGACTGACACCCAGCGCTGCCTCCTCCTCCTTGCAGGGCATTTGGGAGCCCATCCCACTGGAAATCCCACCCCAGTCTGGTGCTGCCACCCACCCCACACGTGGTCATTCAGCGACACACTGAGGTGGGCTAACACAGAGGTCTGGGCTGGAACACACTGGAAGTGCTGTGAAGAGTGGCTCAATTTGAGTGGGACCAGGAGGCAGAGCAGCACTGAGCTCCAAGAGAACTGAGCCTTTCAACCCACCCTGTTCCCCAGCAGTCACAATCAGGAATTCTGCTTTTTGATTGATCTCCCCCCAAACACAGGCCTTGCCTTCCCCTACCAGCATCCCAGCTATAAAGCAAAACGGGGACTGGCAGGATGGGGAAATGACTGAGGAGAGCATGGACTGACCCAGACACTGCCAGGAGCAAAAACATCATTGTCTTTAATTGTGTGATCTGTGTTGTGGCTTGTGGCTCTTATGCAGCAAGAATTAGCACAGAACTTCCCTGTCCAGGGCTCCTGTTTTATTTGCCAACCATCAGCAGCACTGCCTGGTCCCTGGTGTACAGGCAGGAGGCGATTCGAAATCCATTTGTAAATCCTTTCACAGCAAATCAGCAACACCACAGCTGAAGGCAGCTTCATCAAGAGCAGCTCCCACATCTATACCTGTTGGAGAATAGGTCCAAGGTACAAGGACAACAGCTGTGGAAAGTGCACGATGCCATCCCTGCCTTGGACAGACTCAGTGCAGTGGCTTTTCCAGCATTCATTTGGATTAACACACCAGAAACTCCTTCCAACATGGCTTTAGGTACTGGGCAAGGCTCAGCTGGCTGAAATATCAGTACTCGTGGGCTATAGCGCTGCCTTTCTCACGTCAGCCAGACTACAGCTCCATTTTCACAAGCGACATTGTCACAAGCGGCAGCACTGCAGGTAAACTGAGTTACAAAATCAAAGAGTGTTGGGTGCAGCCGCTGCTCAAGGCAGAGCTGAGAGTGCAGGGCAGGCTCAGCAGCGAGTGCCGAGAGCCCTCTTCAGGTGTCGGCTGGAAGGAAAAACATAATAATAATAATAAATACCCCAAAAATAGCTTTCCCAGGAGAAATGCAAACCTCCAAGGCAGCCAGGGAAGGACAAAGATCCCAACACCTGTAGGGCAGCAAAGCTCCCCAGCCCTTCGTGCGCCTTCATTTCCCAGCGGGCAGCGCTGGCCGATGAGCCGGGACAAAGCCAGTCCCGGGAGTGTCACAGAGACGGCATGGTTTGGGTGGGAAGGGACCTTAGCGCTCTACCGATCCCGGCGAGCGGCCGGGGCAGGGGAACCGGAGCGGGCCGGGACAGCCGGGCCGGGGAAAGCGAAAGGGAACCCCGGCGGGATGGGAGAGCCGGGGCCGGGCAAGGGAACCCCGGCGGGATGGGAGAGCCGGGGCAGGGCAAGG
This sequence comes from Anomalospiza imberbis, assembly GCF_031753505.1. Taxonomy (NCBI): domain Eukaryota; kingdom Metazoa; phylum Chordata; class Aves; order Passeriformes; family Viduidae; genus Anomalospiza; species Anomalospiza imberbis. Next base: position 5,471,583 of record NC_089700.1, read on the forward strand.
GAACCCCAGCGGGATGGGAGAGCCGGGGCAGGGCAAGGGAACCCCAGCGGGATGGGAGAGCCGGGGCAGGGCAAGGGAACCCCGGCGGGATGGGAGAGCCGGGGCCGGGCAAGGGAACCCCGGCGGGATGGGAGAGCCGGGGCCGGGAACCCCGGCGGGATGAGAGAGCCGGGGCAGGGCAAGGGAACCCCGGCGGGATGGGAGAGCCGGGGCCGGGGAAGAGAACCCTGGCGGGATGAGAGAGCCGGGCCGGGGAAGAGAACCCCGGCGGGATGAGAGAGCCGGGGCAGGGCAAGGGAACCCCGGCGGGATGAGAGAGCCGGGGCAGGGCAAGGGAACCCCGGCGGGATGAGAGAGCCGGGGCCGGGAATCCCGGCGGGATGGGACAGCCGGGGCAAGGCAAGGGAACCCCGGCGGGATGGGACAGCCGGGCCGGGGAAAGCGAAAGGGAACCCTGGCGGGATGGGAGAGCCGGGGCCGGGGAAGGGAATCACAGCGGGATGGGAGAACCGGGCCGGGCAGGGGAGCGGCCCCGGCCCTTCCGCCGGCGGCAGGAAGCAGGAAGGGAGCGGGCAGGGCTGCGGGGAGCCCGGGCGGTGGGTAACCATCGTGGGGCTCTGATGGAGGTGGCTCGGGATGGAGGGTCCTCTTGTCCCGGGAGGGAGTCCCCCCGCCCGCTGTGCTCCCCCACCCCCAGCACAGCGATGCCCCCGTGCAGGATTTTGGGCTGTTTGGCCCCAAAGAGGAATTAATTACCCACCGTAACCACTCGTCCCAAACACAGCTTGGGTGGCTTCTCCCCGGCTTCAGGGGCAGGCGCCATCCGTGGCTCAGTGTTGGACCTGGCGATGCAGGGTTGAGGGTTGGAGTTGATGATTTGGATGTCTTTTCCAGCCTTAATGATTCTATGAATCCCACTCTCCCATCTCCTCCGCAGGTCTCTGCTCTTCTCCCTCCCTGTGGAGATGGTGGTCCTGCGGGCTGGGCTCTGCCCTGGTCTCACTGAAGACATGATCCAGCTTCTCAGGGCCAATGGCATCAGGACAGGTAATAGGGTGGCATCGGGGTCTCGGCTTGGGGAACATCATCCCCTGTGCATTTTGTGCATTTGGTGGACCTGTGTCATCCCACATCCTGGGAGGGTTGTGGTGGTGGAATATCCTTCTGTGTCCTCCTTGCTAGATGTCTTCTGGGTCCTCCTGGGTGGATACTGCAAGTAAGGACTTCTCCAAAGGAGCAGGAGAGTGTAAGGATGTGGTGAGAGATGCCTGCAGAGGTTCATTGAGGATTGATCAATTCTGGCTTTTTTGTGGTATTTCAGGAGGGTTTGTGCAGTTTTCCCTCTGAAAAATGCCCACCTTCTTGGAATGCTGTATCCTGGGCACCTCCTGCCCTTAGAGGGGAAGGAAAAGGTGCTGGGCAGCTCTTGAGCAAAACAGGGAAAATTTTTACCAGCTTCTCTCTCTGCTCTGTTTTGCAAGAAACAATTTGTTCTGTGATGAGTGATGGGGCCATCTCAGAGGACAAACTCCTCCACTCACAGTGTTGACAGAGGGCACAGCCACTTTGCTTGTTGGTGCAGGTTTTGTCTAAGCTGATTGCCTTCTGGTGTTTGTGGTCTGACCACGTTTGGCTTCCAACCTCTTGTCCCTCATGTTATTTGCAGTGCTGGACTTTGTGTCGTCAGACCTGGAGGATGTTGCTCAAAAGTGTTCCCTGTCTTACAAGGTAGAAGGGACTACTCCTCACTCCTGGTACATTAACCAGGGAGCTCAGAGCTGTCTGGCTCATGGACGAGCATGGGCTTGTCTGGGGGGCCCTTGTGCAGCAGTTGCTGGCTGTTGATCAGTCCCATTTCCAGACATCCCTCTGCCCCCAGGTGCTGGTCGCAGTCAGACGTGTGCTCCTGGCCCAGTTCTCTGCCTTCCCTGCCAACGGAGCAGACCTCTACGAGGAGCTCAAGAGCTCCACTGCCATCCTGCCCACTGGCAGCCCAAGGTGGGGACCTCACCCACCCACCAGCTCTGCCTGGGGCTGGGTTTGCTGCACAAGGCTATGGTTGCCAGCACAAGCTTTGAATTTCATTCTCCAAACCATTCCCATGCACTTTTGTGCATTTGGGATGGGGACTTTGAGGACAAATACCTGGGGACTGCTGCCTCCCGGTGCTCCTCCCATTCTGGCTGAAGGGGTGTTGATAATCCCACCTTGTGTCCATCCCACAGCCTGGACCAGCTGCTGGACTCGGGGCTGTACACGGGGGAAGTGACAGAGCTCATGGGAGCACCAGGCACTGGGAAGACGCAGGTGAGTGGGGTTGAGGACAGAGGAGAGGACAGGTAGGGTGAAGATGTCCCACAGAAGGGCACGTGAGGGCTGGCTGACACCCTGTCCTTGTTCCCCCAGGTGTGCCTGGGCATTGCAGCCAGTGTGTCCCTGGGGCTCAAGCAGCACATCCTGTTTCTCGACTCCACGGGGGGTTTCACTGCCTCCCGTCTCTACCAGATGCTCCAAGCCCAGACAGAGGATGAGGAAGAGCAGGCAAGTTCCCCTGGAGCTGGTTCCTCTGCTTGCTCTGAAACTCACTTTGCTCTTGCTTGCAAGAAACCCCAGAGATGGTTTGTCTTTCCAGCTCTGCCTTTGTCCTCATGGGCTTTTTTGAGTCCAAACCCTTCCTTCCATGGCCCAGTGGGTGTCATGCTCAGGACAGACTGTGCTCTTTGGTATTTTTCTTGGGAGAAGGGAGGGACTTACAGGACTTGCAGGACTTTGCTCGCTGAGCTCAATCCTTGTTGCTTTTCCATCAGTGCCAAGGGGCAATGGTTTTCATGGGGTGGAGGCAAATGTGGAAGAATAAGGCTCTGTGGCATGGTGTGGGTGCAGGGAGCTGGTGGCAGCTGTGGCAGGAGGAATAGGCCAAGTCCTGGGGAGACTGAGGCTGTGTTTTGTGCTGCAGCTGGAGGCTCTGCAGCGGGTCCAGGTAGAACGTGTGTTTAACATCTACGAGGTGCTGAGTGCCTTGCAGGAGCTGCGGGATCGCCTCTCCCAGCAGGTAGGAGCGAGCCTTGGGACCCCTCTCCCCTCCCCAGAGCTGCAGGGAGGCCAGCAGGGCTTGTGTGCCTGACAGGTGACTCCAGATTGCCTCGTCCTGGGGATGTTGGAGCCTCTCTGCGGCTCACAGCCTCCAGAACTGCTGGATTTGTGACTCCACGTTGCACCTGGTGCCTCCTTGCAGGTCGTGAGCTCCATGGGACCTCTCAGGATGGTGGTGCTGGACTCGGTGTCGGCTGTGATTTACCCTCTGCTGGGTGGCAGGCAGTCAGAGGGTGAGCTGGGTCACTGTGTGAGCTGTTCTTGGAGTAGGGACTGGGGCAGGACAGATGTGGATGTGACTGCTCCCAGCTTTTCCCTTGGGAGAGGATAAAAGGGGGGTCTGTTTGCAGTGTCAGCAGCAAACACTCCAGCTGGCTGTGGCCATGCACGCTCATGGCAATGGTATGAAACCCATCTTGGGAGGCACTGGAGTCTTTGCCCATAAATTAAAACTTCTCTTACAGTGTCAGAAATATATCATGGGACAGTTTGCAGAGCTCCTCTGTGGCCCTTTTTGCCAGAAAGGACCATAAATCAGAAGTGAGGATGCCAAGGAACACCCTCAAACACCTTCCAGAGGGTCTTGCACAGCTGGGTGGTAGCCAGTGCTATCACAGGAGGTCCCCTCACAGCTGTGGGCTGTAGGAAATGCAGCTGTGAGCGGGAGAGATGGGTCCTGTGCCTGCTAAGTCAACCTGGCCAGCTTTGTCTGGAGCTCCTGATGCTTTTGTAGGATTTTTTGACCTTGGGCCTTCTAAGATAGGAAAGGATGGGGAATGGTCCAGTGAAGGTGTCCATGAACACAAGTGCTGACCCTGAATCCAGTGCTCATGCAAATCCAGATGTCAGCTGCTTCCAGGATGCACTTTGGGGGCTGGTCCCCAGACAGCCAAATGCTTTGTCCTGCTCCAGGTTTGGCCCTCATGATGCAGCTCTCCAGGGAGCTGAAGACCTTGGCCAGGGAGTTCAGCCTTGCTGTTGTGGTGAGTGTTGCTGTGCTTTGTCCTTCATGTGCCGGTGTGTGGCAAGGAGCCATGGGGAGGCTCTGGAGCCTGTGGGAGAGGGAACCAGAGGCCTGAACCCCACAGTGTTCTGCTCCCTGACATCTCTGCAGCCTGCAGATGTCTTGTTCCAAGCATGGGGCAGGACCTGGGCTGATGTTCTGCCTCCTGCTCTTGCTGTCCTCAGCCATTCACTGGGTGGAGCAAGGCAGAGTTAAATACAGGCAGGTTGAAAGGCTGGTTGTGTTTATTTTTAATATAACACCATTCATTTAAGGGGCTGGCCAGCTTCCTGGGTAACCTCTTGGTCACCTTGCAGGAGCTGCAGGGCATTGCATCATCCCACAGGAGCTGCAAGGGCCCTGCTCTAGCCTTCCCCAGCTCTTGGCCAATGCACCAGACAGGTGGGTGGGACCACAATCAATGTGTCTGAACAGGGAAGGCCACACCAGAACATGGTGGTCTGCTGAACAGATCTGCCTTTCATTCTGATAAAGTGACAAGGACAGCGTGTCTGGAAGGACACTTGGAGGCCCCAAGTTAAACTTTGTGGTGACTTCAGCACCAGGAGTGATGCAGCTTGCAGATATCAGAGAACTCCTTGAGCACTGCTCTGGGTCAATTACCTGGGCTGTGCTCAGAGGGGATGGCACAGGAGCTGAAGGAGAAGGAAAAACCTTCCTAGAAGTAGCAGCGTGGCCAGGATTTCCTGGTGACCTCCAGTGTGTCACTACACAGGGTGGCACTGCTTATCCCAGGCACTGCTAAGTCTGTTTGTGCTGCAGGTGACCAACCAGGTGACAAGGGACAGCAGCACTGGCCCACTGAAGCCAGCCCTCGGCCGCTCCTGGAGTTTTGTGCCCAGCACCCGGGTGCTGCTGGAGAGCAAAGAAGCCACGTGGGAGAAATCCAGCACACAACGCACTGCTTCCCTGGCAAAGTCACCCCGACAGGTGAGGCTGCCTGGATCCATCCCTGGGAGTGCAGGAGCAGCTGTGGGATTGGCCCTGGCTCTGTGGGAGTGGGGCAGGACCCAGCCTGGCAGCGGGAGAGCAGCTTGTGCAGCCTGGCTGCATGCTGCAGAGGAAAGAGAAGAGCATCTGTTCCCAACAGCCTGGGCTGGTGTTTACAGGCAGGATAAATGAGTGGCACCACTTCCAATCCAGGTCACTGTGTTCCTGGTGATGGTTTCACTCTCCTGATGGTGTGTGGGCAGTGAGGGTTCTGTGGAAATGGCTCTGACACCTTCAAAGGTGACTTCAGCTTGAGGCCTGCCTGTGTACAGGCACACTGCCTGAGCCTCCTGGCTCTGAGCCTGCTCTGCTGCTTGATCCAAACAAATTTGGGTATGGTGGTGTGCTAGGCAGTGAAACGCATCCTGGATGTGCTAAACGATGGTGTCTGGGGATGTCTCAGAGCAAGGTGTTCTTTCTAAATTGCATTGTCTATTTGTATCTCTGCATTCAGCAGACCCAGTTAAAACAGGGGCACCAGCAGCAGGAAATCCTCAGGGGGATTTAACTGGGACTTTTGGCTCTGAGACAGGAGAGGGAGCGATGTAGAGTCCAACAGTGTGAGGATAAGCTTTGCTCTGTTCCTCCTTGCAGCCAACAGGGATCCAGGTGGAGCTGGACATTGGAAATGGTGACGTGTTGGAGCCGAGCCTGGTGACACCCACACAGGGACTCTGATGGCATGGAAAAACAAATGTCACAAGGTTCAAGAGAGCTGCACAAAAGCAGGCAAGCGCTGAAGGTTTTACAAACTGACTGAGAGTCCTGCAGCCCTGGGAAGGAGCAAAAAGAAAAATCTCTTGTTCTGCCCCATGGAAGAAGTCAGTGTGGGGTTCCCTGGAGCCCTCTGTGCCTGCAGTGGCTGGGCTGTGAGGGCAGCAGGACAGCCAGGTTCTCCCCTCTGCTGCAGGCTTGTGTTCACCCCCCAGCGCCAGCCCTGTGCTCGGGTGTTGTTGGGATCAGCTGCCCTGTCCCTGCACAACCCCACAGCTCCCCGTGCTGGTTTAGTTCCCCCTGTGGCTCCCTGCCCTCTGCTCCTGGAGTTCTGCTCATCCTTGGGCACACAGTGGGCTTGGTTCAGAAATAAAAGAAAAAAAACAGCTGTTGTACACTGCTGTGGTTGTTGAGAGCTGCAATTCAATTAATGACAGCTGCTCTGAACTTAATTAAAATGTTGAGCAGGACTGAGGAGGGACAGGCTGCTGATGAGCAGGGACTTAATGAGATGCTTGATCTTCCCTTCTCCCCAGAGTACCACCAGGCCCTGTGGGGACCTGCTGGTGTTTTTGGGGCACAGCTGGACTGTGTAAAGGCTTGCTGATAACTGATGGAGGTTCTGATCTGGATCAGCTGAGGCAGATGGGTCCTGCCTGGCACCAGCTGGCCCTGCTGGATGCTCAAGGACCTATTCAATTGCATGTGGTGATGTTTAAAATAAATCTTCCCGTGCTCCAGTGCTTTCCAGCTGCTCTTGTGTGCTCTTGGCAGCCTCCTGAGGAGAGGGGAGGCTTGGATGTGGAGTTTCCTCTTGGTCTCAGATGCCCTCAGTTTAAGAGACCTCCTTGGCAGGTGAGCTGAGCCATGGCTTGCACTTCAAGGCAGCTGATGGAGAATTTGGGGGCTGGGACTAATTAGGGCATGCTCATTAAACTAATGACACAGCACCACAGCTGCTGGAGCTCTCTAAGGCTGTGCTTGGCACATCAAATACATCATTTTTACTGCGAACTTTCTAAAGTTGTGTATTTATTTGTATTTCTGGGCTCTCCAAGCTCAGGAGGGGAGGTTTGGCTCTAGGATTTGCAGCTTGGTTGGTTGGGGTGAGGAGGAGGATGGTTTTCCTGTCTGCTGGAGACCTGTGCTGGCGTGGCTGGAACTTACAAGCAGAAATTTACCTTATTAGCTAATTTCTTTTTAGTTAATTCCTTGATAGCTCCTCTCTTGGAGCAGTGGGTGAAGGGGTGGTGTAGGCACATTTCAGTTACTAGTTCATCTCTCTGCCTGAGGTTCTGCAGGGGAAGCAAAGCTCTTGTGGGGGGAGTGTGGAGCAGGGAAGAGCCAAATAGAAACCTCTGGGGTTATATTTGAACCAAGAGGGCTTTCCAGATGTTTCCTTCCCCTAGCCAGCAGGATGAGAAGAGGAACAGCATGCTCTGAACCCTCGTTAGAGTCAGCATGAGACCAACCATGTGTGCATCCTCCCTGTGATCCCTGAGAAATGACAGAAGAAATTCCAGCCTTGCACTTGGTCACCAGGGAGTCACAGGGTGGTGACTCAACAGGGACACTGCCAGTCTGTCAGGAAAGGTGATGGTGTGAAGTCTGGGCTCCTTCAGAGCTTCCCATCCCAGCTTTCATTGGCATAATCGTGGCCGGGGGAGATTTTCTCTCCCTGGCATTCAGCTAATTGCAGCTGTTTCCCTTTCAGGAAACATTTGGGGAGGGTGGTGTGATTTGGGGCCTGGCTGGGTTTTGTGTGGCAGCTCTTCTGCTCCCAGGTGTGCTCCGAGGTCCCAGGGGTGTGCTGAGTTTCTGGCTGTGTTGCTGCAGGGAAGGTGTCACTGTGCCTGCTGGCTGCTTCCCTGTGTGGGGACAGCAGGAGCGTTCAGGCCAAGGGAATCTCTCACCTCATCTGGAAAAACCTGACTTCCTGCTCAAGCTGATTTGCCCTAAATTTGCATAGTAAAATCAGATTTAAAGGAGTTTCTGACCTAAATATCCTCATTCAGCCTTTCCCCTCCTTGCTCAGGCAGGCACTTCTGCAGCTCTGTAATGCAGAGCTCAGGAAGTTTTTTAACCCTGCCTCTTCCCAATGCCCAAAACAGCTGGAAAACCTCTGGAAAGGCTTGGAGCAGGGCAGTGAATCCCATCCCAGGGCAGGCAGGGCACTTCTCACTCCAAACAGCAGGGATGCCTTTTGGCACTAAGGATTTATTTGCCCTTGATACATATAAAATAAACATAGAAATGTGTGTTTACACAAATTGTGTGTGTGTGTGTGTCTGTATGGGATGCGTGTCCATCTATCTCGGGATGAGAGGACAGGAGTCTCGAGCTGTGCCAGGGCAGGTTCAGGCTGGACATTAGAAGGAAGAAAAGGGTGGTTAAACATCGGAATGGGCTGCCGAGAGCGGTGGCGGAGTCACCATCCGCGGGGTGTTCAAGGAGAGACTGGACAGCTGGCCGATCAGCATCTATCAGCATCCCGATAGATTCTGTGATCTCTCGCTGTATGTTCGCTTCCCGTGCAATGCCGAGCAGCCCCAAGGGCCTCCCCCAGCGCACAGGAACCCCGCAGTGTCCCCCTCCTCCTCCTCCTCCTCCCAGCTGCCCGCGCCGGGTCTCGAACCCGCGCTTCTCGGAGCCGCCGCGGAGTCCTCCCGGCCGCCAGGGGGCGGCGCTGCCCCGCCCGGCTGCCCTGGGGCCGCTCCGGCCGCCGGGCCCCGCGGGCAGTTGCCATAGCGCCGCCGCCGCCGAGCGCAGGCACCGGGACGGGACCGCCCGCTGCAGGCCCCGCTGCCAGCCGGGACGCGGCTCCTCAGGGGGAAGGTGAGGCGGCTGGGGCTCCGCTGGGGTCGGGGGGCTGCCAGGTGTGAGGGCTGCGTGTGGGGCTGTGAGGCCTCGGCGGGGCTGAGAGGGTCTGGGGCTGCTGACAGGGCTTGGGGGGTGTGGAGACTGAGGGGAGCTGGCAGGTTTGGGGAGTGGGGAGCACTGGGGTACAGAGGGGCTGGCAGGTTTGGGGAGTGGGGAGCACGGGGGTAGAGAGGGGCTGGCAGGTTTGGGGAGCACGGGGGTAGAGAGGGGCTGGCAGGTTTGGGGAGCACTGGGGTACAGAGGGGCTGGCAGATTTGGGGAGCACTGGGGTACAGAGGGGGCTGGCGGGTTTGGGGAGCACTGGGGTACAGAGGGGCTGGCAGGTTTGGGGAGCACTGGGGTACAGAGGGGCTGGCAGATTTGGGGAGCACTGGGGTACAGAGGGGCTGGCAGGTTTGGGGAGCACTGGGGTACAGAGGGGCTGGCAGGTTTGGGGAGCACTGGGGTACAGAGGGGCTGGCAGATTTGGGGAGCACTGGGGTACAGAGGGGCTGGCAGGTTTGGGGAGCACTGGGGTACAGAGGGGCTGGCAGGTTTGGGGAGCACTGGGGTACAGAGGGGCTGGCAGGTTTGGGGAGCACTGGGGTACAGAGGGGCTGGCAGGTTTGGGGAGCACTGGGGTACAGAGGGGCTGGCAGGTTTGGGGAGTGGGGAGCACGGGGGTACAGAGGGGCTGGCAGGTTTGGGGAGCACTGGGGTACAGAGGGGGCTGGCAGGTTTGGGGAGCACTGGGGTAGAGAGGGGCTGGCAGGTTTGGGGAGCACGGGGGTACAGAGGGGCTGGCAGGTTTGGGGAGCACTGGGGTACAGAGGGGGCTGGCAGATTTGGGGAGCACTGGGGTACAGAGGGGCTGGCAGGTTTGGGGAGTGGGGAGCACTGGGGTACAGAGGGGCTGGCAGATTTGGGGAGCACTGGGGTACAGAGGGGGCTGGCAGATTTGGGGAGCACTGGGGTACAGAGGAGGCTGGCAGGTTTGGGGAGCACTGGGGTACAGAGGGGCTGGCAGGTTTGGGGACGTGTGTGAGGCTTTGGCAGGGAGTTTTTCAGGGTTTTGGGGTTGGGGCAGTGAGGACGCTGCCGGGTTTGGGGGGTGTGTGAGGCTTTGAGGGTGCTGCCAGGGTTTGGGGTGTGGGGCAATGGGCGCTGCCAGGGTAGAGAAGCGTGGATGGGATAGGGGAGGGGAGGCAGGTGAATGTGGGGTCCATGGAGTTGTCACTGAGGGTTATCCAGGGGCTGTGGGGTGAGGGAATGGCTCTGGATTGGGGTGTTGGCAGGTGTAGGGGACAGAGGGCAGGAGGGGCTGCCAGGACTTGGGGGGCACAGGGCAGGGGGAATGCGGCTGCTCGGGTTGGGACAGGTGCAGCACCTGGGTTTTGTTTTGGGGAGGTGGGGTCAAGGGCCTCCCTCCCAGAGTTTCCCTGATGAGGGGGAGTGGGGCTCTGGTGCAGCCTCTTTTTTCGTGTTTAAAAGTGGTGATGAGTAACTCTTCCCTTTCTGAGTTCTGCTCCCAAAGGGGCTTTGGGGTTCAGTAGGTTATTCTGCTCAAATTGCTGTGAGAGCTGAGAAATTCTGGATAAGCACCAGCCTTCTGTAGAGCTCACTGCTTAAATTATTGTCTCTTTGCATTTTAGCATGTCCAACGTGTAATTTGGTGTTAAGGACCTAAATAATTTCCTTCTCTGCTCGAAACTGGGGGGCGTGCTGCAAACTGAAAGCTGAGGAAGTTCCTTCCTTTGCTGCAGAAAGCAAAAGTTGTTCAGAAAATAAAAGTCCTCAAGTGTCCTTCCGAGCAGTTTGTTCCTATAAGCAGGTCAAGGTGTTTCCTGTGGGGAAAGTATTGACTCATCCTCGGGTTTCTTAGCAGTGTTTTGGTGTCTGCAGGTTAATAAATGTCAGCTCTGCAGTGAGAGCAGAGTCCTGCCTGAGTCTCCTCAGGTTAAAAGGCTGAGGATGGACAGGCTCAGCGTTTGACCCTGCGATAAAGCAGCAGTTACACTCCAGAAAAAACTCGGGTGTTTTCCAACACTGCAAGGACAGCTGGGCGTGCTTAGTCAAGTGTAGCATTAAAGGTAGATAGGAAGGGTTTCATTTTATGCTTCTTGGATTAAGCTGTGCCCAGGGTAATGTTTAATTGGCTGAGACAGAAGGGGTTTATTTGTGTGTTTCATTTGAGCTCACTTCCTCCCCTCTGACACACAGCGTGCTTTCTGTGGGGAGCACAGGATGTAACCTCAGATGTTGGTTTGGGAGGACTGTTCCACAGCAGTGCAGGGACCTGTGGCACTTTTCTGTCCTTTCTAACCTCACTGTGGAGGTGGTGAAGGGCTTAGTGGATCTACAAGAAGCTCTTTTAGCTCTTAGTATCATTAGGATGGGAGATGATGGGTGCAGTTTAAGTTGGTATTTTACTGTGTTTACACTTTGATTAGGATGGGAGATGATGGGTGCAGTTTAAGTTGGTATTTTATTGTGTTTACACTTTGGTGGGCTGTATTTCAACACTTTGAAGGTCAGATTTTAAGACAGATGATCATTAAGGCATATTCATGATTGCATAAACAAAAAGAGTTTTAATCCTTTGTTTTCCCACTCTTCCCTCATTTTTCCAGAGCTGAGGAATGGAGCAGAAAGCTGTGATGAGCTTTAAATGTTTCTTACAAATTCCAGATCCTTGGGTATCTATCTCCACCCATTGAATACTGAATTTCATTAACTCTTTTGTGCCCACAGTGATGGAGAGGGAGATCTTGAAGGCCTTCTCTGTAATCACAGTTGTTTTTGGGGGCACAATTGGGTCTAATGAACTACAACGATCACCTTTGCCTGTTGTGTTTCCCACTGGGGGCTGGGAATCCTGGAGCAGGGTTAGCCAGCTGCAGCACTCTGTGACTGCACATCCACTCAGCTGTAGCAACTGAACTTTTAATTAGAGGCTGATGGCCTTGACAGTGGTGCTCATGGGTTAATGCTTAATTGCTCAAGTTTTTGCTGAATTGGAATAGTTTTCAAGCATCACATAAGTACTGTGTTTATTTGTAGGGTAGAGAAAGTAGGATGGCTTCCAGTGAGGCTCAGTCTTTCTCAGCAGGTACCATGTGATTTGGCTCCTAAAATGAGAGCTGAATGCACTACTCTGCACTGAGAGCACAAAGGAACCATATCTGTGAGTTTTTGGGAGGTTAGTGGTCACTAGTTGAGTTTATGACTGAAATCTGTCTTCTTCACATCTTCAGTTTACTGTTTACTGTTGTTGACTTCAGTGTGGGTTTGTGTTGTTTTGTTTGTTTGTTAAATGGTGTAATTTTCGCTTCTTGTGCAACTTTGCACCACGGTTTGTTGTTAATAACAACTGAGATTGTAAACTCTTCAATTAGGCTGGAGCATGATCTGGGCTGGGCTGCCAGTGCTGTTATTAAATCTGTAGTTTGGACTTTGAACCAGTTTTTGCCTGGAGGGGTGGAAGCAGATTTCCATGTTCTGTCTGTTCTGTGTGCCTCTCCTCTGGCTCTCCTGGCCCAGCTTGGAGGGGGCACTGGAGCTGGGCAGGCTGAGTCTCACCCAGCACTGCAGTTTGTGTCCTCAGGTCTGGCTGGGTAAAATGCTCTCCTCACCTAGGCTGTGTTGGTGTCACTGCAGGAAAAATGGTGTTTAATTAGGGTTAGGCTACTTTCCTGTCCCTCCCAGTGGGTTTTCATAGGATATGGAATCACAGAGTGGATTGTGTTGGAAGGACCCTAAAGATCACCTAATTAAAGATCCCCTAATTATAGATGCCCTGGCTCCATCTCTTCTCTAAACCTTCTGACCAGTCCTGATCTGAAGATAAGAAATCAAAATACATTGAACCAAGTACTTGTTCTTGATGAAACACACTGTGGGCTGCAGGATGGTGTGAGCTGCAGGCAAGTGTGTGCATGTGGCCCTTTTCTGGACACAGCTGTGTGTGACCTGCTGCTGAGCAGGGGAAGGGGAGCTCTGGGTACCTGGCAGTTAAGAGAAATCGGTTGTTCTCTCTAGTCCCAGCTGACTACAGACATAACTCAGCTTTTACCTGGATATTGCTGGCAGTGTGGATGCTGGACTCTGGATTGAGCTCTGGAAGTGGTGCAGCCACAGCCCTGCTGAGGTCTCTGATGCTGCTGTTCACTGTCTGTGCCTTGTGCTCTGCACTTCCATGGATTGACCTGGTGCAAGCGGTCCCCCAGCCCTCCCCTGACTGCCCATTGTGAAACCCCAGCCTGGCTCCTGCTCCCCGGAGTGATTCCAGTCATTATCCCTGACAGTCCCTCTCTGTGGTTTCCCAAGCCTGTTTTCCTCCCCTTCCCAGGGACTGTCCTTACAAAAGCCAGGGGCTGGGAGTGTGAACTTCCCTGAGCTGGCATTCGGGGAGCAGGAATGATTTGCAGGGGTGAGCAAGTGGCATCTCTGTTTCACAGGTGGGGACAATCCAGTCGTGTCACTGCTGGGCTGATGTCAGGACAAGGACTCACCTGCATGCAAAGGTTCCTAAGCCCCTGCTGGTAGGTGCCTCTAAAGCTGATTTTTTAGTCTTCAAATAACATTGCAAGGTTGAAAAATCACCCTCTTTGATAACCCAAGAGTAGGACTGTCAGATCAAAAATTCAGATTTTGTATTAGGTTTTTCTTTCTCAGCTGGTTTCCTCAGAACTGAGGTGGCTCATTCTAACCTCTGAAAGGCCTTTTTGGCTTGTTCAATTTATGCTCCCATAAGGGACTTTCTTTAGAAAGAACTGTTCTGAGATGCTGTTAATTCTTCTCAGTGTCTGTGAAATCTACAGCTTCTTCACATTAATTGCTCTTGAGGTTTTCAGTTTACTCAAAAATATTAACCAGGCTTCTTTCTCTAATGCCCTCTGGCTCCTCTGCCAAATAGTCTTGGAATAGGAATTCCCACATTTTATTTCGGTGGAGACTAAAATATTCATTAAACATCAGCTTTTTTAATGCTGCCACCTTTTATTTCTATTCAGAAGGTTGTGGGATGTGCTTGTAAGAATATACTTAAGGAGCATATGCTTTGAATCTTTTAGTTTAGGCTTATGTTAAGTGAGATTTGAAACTCATTAAATGTAATTTAAATTTAAAATACTCTCTTTTGGGAGTAGCTTGTTGCATGGTAACCTCTGCTGCAAGAAGGATGGTTCCTTTGGGCACTATATATTCTATATATACACATGGATGACTTCAAATTGCAGTGTCACAAGTGGCATCAGTGAATCCACACCACTTGAGCTTTTATTGCTTTGGCTTTTGCCCAGATGAGTCAGGAACTGCATCCCACAAAATTCCAGACTGAAACTGATGTGATGCTACTTTTTGTGGATGTCAAAATACCTTGCTTAGAGCAAAATGACTGCTGGCACCAGAGGATGGCTGCCAGGTGTCCTTCCCCCAGACACTTGGCTTGCTGGCATCACTCAGATGAGCAATTCCTGTGTTTGAGGTCATCCTCCACAGGGTTGCATCATGCAATAATAAATTTGCTTCCATGGAAGTGTTGGTCCTTCCCAGGGCTTTGCCTGGGCCATGATTACTTGGAAAACTGCCCAGCAGTGCTGTCCCTGGGCATGGAGGGTGATAAGCAGCAGCTTCATGCTCTGCTGTAGTTTGGTGTTCAAATAATCATGGCCAGGCTGGAAGCACAACTGGTGCTGCAGCTCTGAGGCAGTGAGCAATTCCTTCTCTGTGGGATTGCCTTTGATTTTATTTTATATGTATCTTAAAAAGGAGCTTTTATTCATCTGCTGGAATAGATTTCTTTACAGACACTTGAATTTGATAATCTGAGGAAAAACAGGCCTCTGGGTTCCTGAACGATTTTTAAAATTACAAATTAATGTTTAAAAGAAGGGAAATATCTGTTTAGATTAACAAAATAACTTTTTTCTTACTGAATCCATGAACCTCTTCCTATATATATGCTCCGCAGTCTGGGCTAGCAGCAGAGATGGATAGAATGTTAAACTTGATAGATTGCTGGAGCTGGTTTTTGGTAGTTAAACAATAATGGAGCTGTTGTGTGCTTGCAGGGAAACACTGAGCTCTGTGTGCAGACTTCAGCCTGGAGAAAGTTCCAATTGTTCCAGAGAAGGGCAAGTTCTAAAATGCAGCTTCTGTGGCTGGTGACACAGCTGGCCAGATCCCTGCCTGTCCTGAGGCCCTTGCACAAGCATTGCAGGAGAGTTTGGAAACAGTTTATTTTTCAGATTCCAAGTAAAATGTAGATTTCCAAATCCGCTTTGACTGTATAATCCAAAGAGTAGAAATTGAAGCTGGTTTTCATGTAGGGGCTGTTTCATGCTCTTGGAGCTCAGAGCCCAGGTTCCTGCCAGTCAGACAGAGGCTGATATTGCATAATCCATGCCTTGTGTCTCTCAGATGGAAAGGCTGATCAGTTGTTGCAAGGGATCATGGAGTTCCTTGTCAGCTCAGTCAGACCTGATCTGTCACTGTGCATCTTCTTGTGCAGAGGGCTCTGGGGTAGGAGGAGCAAGATTTTGTCTCTTATGCAGAAGAGAAACAAGAGAAAGTTGAACCATGAATTTAAGAAAAATAAATCCTAAACCCTCAGTGTCCTTTTTGGCAAATACTTTTCTATTCCTGCTGTTATTTATACTATTTGATGCTTGCACCTTTAACCTGAATACACATCACAGACAGATTTTTGCAATGGAAATACCTAAGGAATGAATTCTTCATTCTGAGTGAAGGAATTCCTGGAAAGAATTGAAATATGTTGTTCAGCTCGCTGCCAGGCTTCAGGAGCAGCTTGGAATGCCTACAAGGTGTGCAGGGAGAGTGCAGCTGGAATTCAAAGCACCTCTAAATGACTGCTTGTGTATGGCAAAATAACACACTTAGAAACAAAGCACTTGCAGCATTTTTTTTATCTGCCTTCAGAGGCACCTTAAATCTGCAAATAACCTTACCTGATCACCCTGATACCATCTCTGAACTCTGCCATGGGTGAAAACCTAATTCAGGGTTTAAGCTGTGTGTTTTAGAGAGAACACACAACACATTTAATACAGTTTTGCCATTTTGGTCCCTTGGAACCCTCAACATTGCATGATTTCAGTTTGTTCAGCTCTTGCTATGCTGAAGGCCGTTTATATCAGGTTTTCAAACAATGTGTTCAACTGCATATAATGAAGCCTTTTCATCCAACAGAATGTAGGCCAGAGCCCAGCCTGGGTCATGAAAGGCTTTACTTTGTGTGAGGGAAGTAAGATGATCATTCTTGGAATGAGGCCTGTCTCCCTCAGTGCTGCTCTGCCCAAAGCCAAACTCACTTGGTCAGACATTGTTCTGGAGGCCTGAGCTTGCTTTTTTACTTCTGGATGTGGTTCTTAATAACATGAGCTAAAGCTTTCACTGCTCTGGCAGGAATAAGAGATGCAGGCTTGACATTAAACCTAATACATTGTGGTATTTCCTAAAAATTCCCCAAATGAAGGAAAATATGAATGTAAGGGTATAAACTGTTACTGTCCACTGTGTGCTTGACTGATCAGCCTTAATCCTTGATATTGCAGGAAACAGTCTAAATGTATTGACCTAAACTTCTAAGGAAAAGGGTTTTTTTACAACATGTACAAAAGATTTCAGATCTAAAATCCTTGATGTTTTTGTAGCCAGCAGTTTGACAGTGTGCTGCCTCCATCTCACCTTAAGTCCCAATAATGTTTGTCTATTTTGTAGTGTTTTTTTTAAAGGCCACGTTTGTCAGTAACACTTTTATTTTTAAGTTGAAATGCCCGTTTAAGTAAAAACAAGCCTCTTTATTCTGCATGTTGACCATAATTTTCATTGTGAACTGGGAAAGAGTTCATACAAAAAAAAGTTGCAAAAAAGGAACAGGACTTGCATTGTCTTTTGCACTTGTGTCAAACATGAATTTGGCCTAAAAACCATCTTGTTTTGTCCTTTTTTTTTTGTTTATATTCTGTGTTGTAAAACTGTTAGGTTGCTCTGCAGAATTGCAAGGAGGTTGTTCACTCACATTTCTTCCCCTAAGTGCCTCACTTCTCTAAACTCTGTAGTTCTCTGAAAGCATTTAATTCCATTATGAATAGAGTACTGCTTTAAAGAAATGAAATATTGGTTCCATTCCCTGATGGGGCATTATCTGTATTTTGCTTATAGAAAACTCAAGCACAGAGAACTGAAGTGGCCCAGACTCGCAGAGCTGGAAACTGAAACTAAAAATCCTCACCCCGAATTGTCCCACATTATTTATTTCATTGCTAATCTGAAAATAACTACCCAATGATATTTCTTGAAATTTGGAGTTTAATTTTTTTTTAATAGGAATATGTGGTATCTGATTTTGTTTGTGTAATCAAAAATGGGTCATGTTCTTCTGAACTATTGAACTGAGAAGAGTAGAGTTTAAAAGAGAAGAAAGGTCATGCTGATGTTATCAGGTCAATGGTGGAAAAGATTGTGTCATAGGGAGCTTCTTACTGGCAGCAGTCCTGTCTGGTTGTGCTGAAATGTCAGATTAGTTGTTGTTTGTTTGGGATCTGAGGACAGAAGTGAAGATGTTTTGAGGCTTTATTTAAAAAGTAAGTATTTGTTGTTAGAGGGCTGTGTGAAAGTACAAGACTGCTTAGTATGTTCCCAATCTCCACGACAGTTGAATCTGGTTTTATTCTTTGTGCCCCAACACCAGGATTTAGTCTAATATGAAAATCTTGTCTGTCACTTTACAAAGCAAAAAACCTCCAGAATGGAAAGAAATGCTCCTGCCAGTTAGAGAGAAGCAAAATGAAAATGTGACGGTGCCTGTGTACTGCAAAGGTTGAAGAACAACTCCCAATAGAAGGTGAATTTAAAAACTCAACCAAAATGAAATAGATTTATTGGTTTCTAAACTCCAGTGATTTCTGGAGAGCTGACTCACAATGTCTGAATGTCTGGGCTTGCCAGAAGCCTGCACTGAAATGTGACCCTGCTGGCTTGGGCCATATATAGGAAATTTTCCCTGTGTGACAAAGGTAGGGAATCCAGGAGATGCAGGTCCCTGGCTGAAGCTTTCCTTACCTGCTGTCCTCTCAGTCTTCTGTGAAAATACATTCTCTGGCTTGGATCCCACTGGGGTTCCACGTTCAGCACTTTCTGTTTGATGCCATGAATTGGGTGGGTTTAGGTGAGCTCTGCCATCAAAGGATGCCCGTCCTGCCTCTGCTGGTGCTGCACACAGGTGATTAAAAGGCTTGACAAAGAACTTAAATGTTCTGCCATAACTTATGTATAGAGATGTGGCAATGAAGGAGAATTACCTTTTTTTGGGTCATGGCTTTAGTTCCTAGAGACAGATGTTTACTTGAATGGTTTGTGAGCCCCTGTGTGAGCTCTTGCAGAATCTCCTCAGGATGTACCCCCTCAACTCAGCAACCAAACCATGGGGCCAGATGACTGTTGGGTTTGTTCATGTTTCTGTTTGAATAAAGGGCAGATTTCAGGCTGCTTTGTTTTGGATTTCTCAGTCCTTAATGTTTCTGCAGAGATTGAGGCTGGAGGGAGAGAGGCACAGCAGTCAAACAAAGATGGTGATGAAGGAACCCATGTAGAACCTTCCAGCTCTAGAAACAAACACTGCAGATGGTTGGAAATGGACTTTTCCAAAACATCTGTCCCATGAATTCTGTAGAAAGTTCATGCTTGTCCTGCTGGCACACACTGGGTGCAAAGGCTTGAACTTTCCCTCAGTTTTCAAGCTCTTCTCCAGGGCTTAATGTAAGCAATTCTGAATTTCAAATGCTTCCATGCTAAATGGAGATTGGCACAAGAATAATATTTATGGAAATGCTTTAAGTGTTTAACTTCAAAGTCCCTCTCAAAGTTCCACCTGTATTAACTTCCTTCAGATGAGAGTGGGGTATTTTCCCTTGTCCACATATAGGTGACTAACCCATAAGCAAACTCACTTTTTTATCACACTATCTTTTGTTATCTCAAGAACAAAACCAGTCCTCAGGTTTGTATTCAACATCCTGGACCTTTTTTTAACTGCTGACTAATTTCTAACTATTTCTGCAGCCTGGGAGGGCAGCGCTTCCCACACCGTGTCAGATGTGACGTGTGAGCTGGTCTGTGTACGTGTGTGCTGAAGGAGAAGATCTGCAGCTGCATTTTATTCTATTTCAGCACCTAGTTTGGATTTGAATTCAGATTAATTTGGAATAGGCATAGCTATGAAATGAGTCTGCAGTGTTTGTACTTGTTACAATGTGCCTCAGTTATATACATCCAGATCTGTTTCAGTCTAGCCAAATAAAAATTATCTTTTTTCAGGCTCCAGTTAAATAGGTTAGAGGTTGCCTGCCAGTCTGTACAGAGCTGTGGTGCATCCAGTCCTTCTGCACGTACACTTTTCCACTTGTATAAATTCCATGGGGTTTAGGTACATTTTCTACCAGCAGCTCCTGGAATAAGGTGGGGAGAAGAGTAGGTTTGGCATGTGATGAATTTTGAGACTATATTTTGATTTTGGAGGGGTGAAATTTAGAAGTTTTCTGGTTAAAAATAAACTTGTAGCTTGGCGTGACAAGTAATTTCCAGGATTTCCAACTGGTGTTGTAATTTATCAGCAAACACTCTCAATTCTGGGTGCCTGAGACACAGTGATAGCCCAGAGTCTGTGGAGTTTTAGGGCCAATTGTAATCCCAGTTTCAGGGAAATGTAATGTGATTCTGGCTAGCCTTGTCCAATCCAAAGTTTGAGGAGCTGTATCTGGGTAATCCACGTCTCTCTTATCCTTTCAACTGCCCCCATATGCTTGTGCTTCATTGCAAAGCTGAACTGTTGTTGAATGTGTAATTTATGCAGTTGTCATAATGAAACAAGATGTGTGACTGTAACCATAGGCCTTTGGGGCCAGGGATTCCAATGGAAATAGCTTGATCTCTTTTTACGTGAAGTAGGGAACTTGAGATGTGATGAAAATACAAATGTATATCCTTTCTGCTCCCCTTTATTTCCTCCAGCTCCCTGAATCCCCCCATTTAGGAGACGGGTATAATTAAACCATCTGACAGTTGTTACCTTCTCCCATTGTGAAATCACCTTCCAGCAGAGGGGATTCCAAGCTATTCCCTGGTTAAACTGTGGATCTGCTCCTGTTTGTTAGCAATACCCAACCACTGAAGTCACTGAGTCCACAGCAGTGTTTTGCAGCACATCAGCAACTTATTTTCAGCAAGGTTCTATTCTGAGCATTGTAAAATTTGCTGAGAGGGGGAGATATTTGTAGTGTGGAGAGGAGGAGGACTCTCTGAAAAGCTCCTGCTGTGCCTTTGGAGCCTCTTTCTGACTTCCAGGTGGGCACAGATCCAGGAAACCTCCCCCAGCTGTTGCCACGTGGCTGTCATTGAAGAGTGCTTGAGGTGGGTTTTGAGATGAAATCTGGATAGGATGGAGCCTTCCTGGAGTAGGGCTGGTTAGGGAAGCTGCACAGTTATTTAAATGTTCAGGTTTTCATTGAAAATTTATTGCTGTCTATTGGAATTACAGTTTTAGCAGTGACCCATGCAGCTGAATCCAAGAAAACCTGTGAGGAAAGGAATGAATGGAGGGAAAAATCCAGCATGGAGCTTTTTTTCCATAATGAAAAGGACTGGTTGAGCTGGGAGGGGATAGTCTAGGATCCTGGACTTCTCCTTGTTGAGGTTTTGGTGGAGAGATTCCACTTTCAGTGATACTTTTGGGTGTGAGGCTAAGGATAGAGACACATCCAGCCATGCGGGATGCTGGGAATGGTAACAAAACAGTACTCTGGAATCTTGCTTCTGCAGAGTCTCCTTTCTTCTCCTCCTGACTTGGTTCATGCTATAATTACCACTGACTTAATTCAGCCTTGCTGATGAATATCAAACCGGTACGAAAGAGCACAGCGGCTTTTTGAATTGTTTTTCAGCGTAAGAGGAGAGTGGAAGGGAGATAAGCCCGAGGTCACAGTATGTCCCTTGGGAACAGGTATGGGACTAAGGACTTGAGATAGACTGGGTAAGAAAAATAATTTTCTAAAATCACACGATTTCATTAATCACTTTGTTTTGGTTTCTGTTAACTTGCTGGGAGAATGTCACTGACTTGCAAAAGAAAAAGGCAGTTGACTTTCCATCTTGGCAGATGTCTTGAGACCTAATTACAGTTAATAGCAAAAAGAACTTTTTATCTAAATATTTTTCAATATATAAAATGCAACTTTGGGTCAAAATAAACAGTTTATATTAAAATAATACTCACCTCAGGTATCCAGTTCCTTACAAAACAGGATTTCCAAGATTCTCATGTTAAAATGGGGGAAATTTGGTGTTACTTGTGCTGCAGAGGAAAGTGGGCAAGAATTGTATTTGCAATTCCAGGTGCAAAGCTGGGAGTCAATTGAGAAGGTGTCTGTTTTGGAATTAGCTTTCTGAGCAATGCTCTATAAATCCCACAGCTTTCTAAAACCGTTTTCTCAATTTCAAATGGGAATTGCAGCTCTCTCGTTTCAAAGAGGTGCTTGAAGCTGAGATCCTTCGTGCTTGTAACAGTGCTGGTGGGATTTCAGGTGGAGATCTGTCTGTAAACCTCCTGAACAGCATCAAGTGTTGCTGGCAGTACTGATAAGCACTGCTACAGCTGCAAAATGGATTTTTTTCATGTATATAAGAGCTCATAATTTTCCTCTCAGCTAAGCCAATTTTCCAAGGGCTTACCTGGCAAATGGTCTGCTCAATGTAAACCAGGTTATAGCAGCATAAAAGGGGCTTTGTCTGCACGATGGTTTCCTCTGTACCACGCAAGTGGGAAGTGATTTTTGGTGCTTCTCTGGGCTCAGCAGCAGTTGAAGGCGCTGGCGTTTCAGCAGAGCTGTGTGTGGCTGTGCTGAACGCCTGTGGCCCCATTCCAGCTTTTTTTTCCTGCTCTGCCTCGCACCCTGCCCCAGCGGGCTGCCCTGTTTACTCTCTGCTCTGTGGTAAATGGATGTCACTTCCTTCATTAAAATGCTGGTGCGTGGCCAGGTTCCCTTCCTCTGGGCTCGCATGCTCGGAGCAGCGGCGCTGCCGAATCCAGCTGTGTGCCACGCTCCGGAATCTGCTCCTGCCTGGATTGTTGGGATCTGCTGAGCCTGCCGAGGTTCCCGAGCCCACACACAGAGGAGGCTTTTGGAGGTATCTCCAGGGTGGAGAAGCACAGGTGCAGCTGTGTTGAAAAGGGGCTGAAGATGGATTATTGCTGCTGGGCACAAGCTGTGCTTCCAGCCAGGGACTGTGCGCATCCCATGGGGAAGGCGTAGGCAGCGTTTGGAATGGGGTGCCAGTGTCAGCCTGCTCTGGCCAGCCTCTGGACATGAGGATGTGGGTACTGTTCAAGGGCATCCCCTGATGTGCCTGGCAGTACAGGCACTCCTGGATGCACAGGATCACAACCAAAGGGACGCAGAAGTCCTGGACACCCTGTTCTGAGCACTTGGTGCGGACTGACCTGAGCTCTCTGCCTTTGTAGCCGACCAGGGCCTCACCTGAAGAGTTTTAAACTTACATCAAAGTTGCTGATCAGACTGGTGAGCAATTAAATGTTTGTCTTTGTTGCATATTTAGATGATTAGAGATGGAAAATGTCTCCAGGCTTTTGAAAGGCGCAGAACAAAATGGAAAAGTGTTTCTTCTTTCCATAATACAATTTCTTGTGTCTCCCCCATCTGAACACTCCTGTTTCTAGCTGTGATCCAGTGCTGGTATTTATTTACTCATTTTTTCAAGGTGTGCATGCTGTCACCTTGGGCAGGTGAATTAGTACCTTTAGTCATAAACATATTTTTTCCTATCTTACATAAAAATCTGACAGTTTCAGTCCAGTTATTTTATACAGTAAATTAGATGTGCATTCCTCATGACAGATTTGTGCCCCATCTCTTCCCTTTTTTCCTGCTCTGTACTGGTTGAGACACCATGTCTGCAAGTGTCATGCTCAGACTGGCAACCTGCTTCCTTCCCTTGTCCCTTCTGCAGGTGGCTCATTTGCTGACCTTTCCAGCTGTCCCAACATATGGCTGCTCCCATTTATCATAATTCAGGTCTGTGCCTGGGACAAAGGCTGATAAAAATAATACTTTGTGCATAAGTGGCATTTGAGCAGATTATTCTATAGCTCTGTTATCAAGCAAATACTGGTTTTTTTGACCTTACTGAATCCAGTTTGGAAGTGGTAGGTCATTAGTGAAACTAATTTTAGCAAGGCATTTCTTATCAGTGCAGGTTTGTTGAAATTAAAAAAAAAAAAGTAGTAAATTGTAACAATGAGCAATTGTGCAACACTATTAATGGCGCACCAAGGTGGTTAACTCATTAAATACTTCAACCATTTCAAACAGCATTCATCAAAATGAAATCTCATTCATTTTACAGGGGCTACAGCATGGATTAATAACAAAAACAGTAATTTAAAAAGAGACCTATCAATACATGAGTATTTTAAAGCCACACCGTCTCTTTCTGGCCTCCTGAACAATTTCCTTGATCTTCAAGCTTCTAGAAGTGGCAGTAACTAATGATGTTGTGATCAGCATTATCCCAGGGTTGGAGTGTTTTGTTGAAAGTTGTCTTACTGGTGTTGTGAAGGACACACAGTCTGTTGTTGTAGAGCATCTGTGGCTGCTCACTGCAGGTCCTGAAGGCCCTAAGAAGGTTCTGAAGGGGGAAGGAAAGGAGGGTGTCTCTCGATGGATGAGGGGCAGAGAGGAGCTGGGTGGTTCAGGGAGCTGGTGAAAAAGCAGCTCATTGTGGTGAGCAGAAGAGCTGTGAGGGCAGCTCTTGGGCTGATGAGCAAAGAGCACTGCAGGGAAGCCAGCCCTGCCAGAGCTGTTCTCTTGCATCTCCCTCCTTTTTTGGCACCCAGCTCCATCTGCAGTAGCCTCGAGGGTCATCAGCCCTGCTGTTCCAGTGGTTAAAGGCCTCTCAGGAGCAGAACTACTTGCTGCTGTGGTTTCTTCTCGTGTGGGAGTAGAATCAGCTGCTTCTGGGAGCTCAGTTCCTTTTGATCCCTTGATTCAAGTGTCTCCTTGGTGCTGCTGCATTCCAGCTGCTGAATTCCTGAGCAGTCAGTAAAGGAGCCAGACCCAGTCCTCAAGAGCTTTATTATACAGAGCTGGAAGCTCACTGATTCTGAGATGTTCCTTTACTTGCTCTAGTCCCTTGTCGTTTGTACCCTTAGGAAAATAAAGGCAGATTTTATATTCAAACATAAACCACAGTTTCCCTCTGCAGCCACAGCCTAGCCTTTGATGAAATCCAAACAGCATGTGTAATAAATCCTGTGTGGAGTCTGTGATCCCTGATACTCCAGCTGGCAAGGTTATGACAGTGATATTGCATATGGAGTGAGAACCTGAGTTCAAACACTTTTTTAAATGAAGATGGTATGTATAGGAATCCAGGCCTGCATTATGAATCCTCTCTTCAGCTATGTATGGGAGGAAAACTTTGACATCACTGGTATTTCCTTCAGAATTAAATTAATACAGAACTCGTGGTGTTGTGTAGAACGTGTTAATGAACTGGTGATGAAATGAATTTCACTCTCCTGTTTAAATCCAGTCAAGAGAGTCATGGCATGCACAGCTTCCTACTGGAAAAATAAATAATCAAATCAATGAAAGCAGTCCAGCAGAGCACGGTGGAGCACTGGCACCACTTTGTCCTTGGGAAACACCTCCCTGCCATTTATTTGATTTCTTCTGGCTTACCTTAAAGCAACTGAAGAAAGAAGATGAAACAGCCCCTTCCCAGGGTGCTGATTGCCATGTGGGTGGATGTGTTTGCAGGTCTGGGGTAGACTGTTTGATCTTAAGTCTCCACCCTTGATGAAACTCCCTCTCCCTTTGCCCTGGCAGATGCTCTAAGCACACCGTGCACTTAGGATTTAGGGCAGGTACTTTTTGGCTGCCAGCAGTCACTGTTGGGTGCCTGCCATGGAGCTTCCAGTTTGCCAAACCCAGCTCGGTTGTGTGGCTCAGGCAGTTGTTTCTGTGGCTCCATGAGGCAGTACAGTCACCTTGTCCAAGGATAATGCTGCTATCACTAGTGCCTGTAATGTCAGCTGTGCCAGTAAGTCCACATCTTTTATTCAAGATGTTCCTGAAATCCATGCTGTCATTAAGTTTTCCAAGCTGTCACACTTATTAGCCAAGTTACTGTAAGTATTTTCCCAACCCTGGAGCACAACACATAAGTAGCTTTTTCTGCTGGGTGTTCTTTTGTCTGGGCATTAATTTGTCACTTTGGTGTAGCTGTGGAGCTCCTTGGGTGCAGAACAGCAGCTCCTTTGCAGGGAATTGACAGGATTTCAACAGGGCAGGACTCTCTGGTTCTGACCCTCAGACTGCCACATCTGTAACATCCATCCATCCATCCATCCATCCATCCATCCATCCATCCATCCATCCATCCATCCATCCATCCCTTGGGGAAATGAGCAGTTCCTGGACTATGCTGACCACATACCTCCAGATGGGTAAGAGAATAAATAAGGGAATAATTTGCTGTAGCAAACATTGTAGAGTTATCAAGGAAATTGTCATCCTGAAATTCCACTGAGGCATTCTGCTTGTAACTTGGAGTCCTCTGTCAGTGGCAGTGTTCATTTCCTTGGTTCTAAAGCTGATCCTGTCCAGAACAATGGAAAATCCCTCTTGAAGCAGCTGCTGAATCTTACCTGTATTTCTTGCTGCTGTCTTAGTGCAGCTGTAGACAGCTACAGAGGTGTTTTACATGGGGGCTCCTTTTTATACCTTTGGAAAAATGTTACGGATCAGAGGACAGTCCTGGTTGTTAAGTTGTTTGTTTATGGGCATTTCCCTTCCATGCTTTTGTAGTTGAGCAGGATTAAGTTTCTTCTAAAGCAACATCTGAGCTTTTTGTTGGCCTTTTAATTCCTGGCAATCACAGAGCTACAACCCCAGCTGAATGCTGAGCTCTGTCTTATTTTATCCCAGTTTGTGCACTGCCTTGGGTTTTTCTTCCCAATGTTTGACATGTTGCAATGTTCCAGAGTGAATTAATAGGCTGTCCTTTTTTAGGAAAACAAAGTTTTTGGGGGCAGGCAGTAGCATTTGTGTATTCTGTTATCGTGGGTGGCCTTCAGCTTGTAGGGGTCCTTGAAACAGGAAGGGAGCTGAACTCTGGATTCAGTTTTCCACTGCTGTGGAGGCTGTGAATGCTTGTTGGACTGTGCAGCTTTCATGTTGTTTAGATTTGTGATTCCTAGGAACAAATTAAGCCTCCAAAGAATGAGATTTCAAGTACAAATTCTGTATTTGTGCAAAAGAAAGGCTCTGTTAACTTCTGAGTGGGACAGAGAGCTTGGAAATTAACATGCAGAGAGAAAAAGGGTAATTGTTTCTTTTATCTGTGCCATCTAAAGTGCGTGTTTGATTGCAGGGCAAAGCTAATAGAGATGGATGATAGATTATTTCTGTTTGTGCAGTGATTTCCTCCGAGTATTTATTGGGATCTCATTGCCAGCCTAAGTGCAATCCACACTATTTATTGAGATCTGGGTGCCAGCCCAAGTGTCATTTCCACTGCAGCAATGAGCACATCAGCTCCAACACCAATCCATGGTGTGAATGTGTAGATTTGTATTTAAACTCTGCAATGTGCTGAGCCTGCAGGGAGGGCTCCTGGCTGAGCTCACACTGTGGGCTTTGAAAGGCATCCCCAGGACAGCAGGGACTCTGACCAGCCAAATTCAGCCAGGTTCTGAAAGGCTCAAAGATGCCATTAAAGCAACAGATACTGCAACAGCACCAGAGTGCAAAAGTTTCCCAATTCAAGTACCTCAGCCCCAAAGTTTCAGCACAGTTTAAAAAGAACATATTATATCAAATAACCTTTAGGATTCCCTTCCCAGCCCCATTCCCTTGGGAATCTGGGGTTTCACAGTGGCAATATTTACTGAGTAAAGAGCAATGAATTGGCTATGCAGCTGTGAGATGTTTTATTTCCAGAAGTTTATAAAATCAAGCAGTTGCTGAACACTTATCAGTGAGGGAGCTTATTTTTAAGACCAAAGAGAAACAATTCAGGAGCTCCCATGTGAGAGCAGAAATGCAGAGGAGGCAATTTGTATTCAGTTTACCCGTAAGTGATGACACATGGTGTGTGCTCCAGAAACTGAATGCCCAGATGAATTCAGATTTCTTTGTAAACTCCCAAAAGCAAGTTTATAGCAGTGTGTTTCTGGAATATTGCAGCAGAGGTGGTCTAAGAAGACTTTGGAACTGAGTATTTTGCACTGGACTGTGTTAGGATTTTTGGTAAGTGTGTGTGTATGTATATGTGTGTATACATATAAAATTTAACTTGAAAAAATATTTTGATTTTGTGCCTCAGCTGCAGTTGTTTTCCCAAGCAAGTTACCAAAGCCAGTATTTGATTTTCTTACATTACTGACATTGACCTGCTGTGTGATGATTTAGCCTTGTAATGCTGTAAATTCAGCCTAGAACTGCAGTGTGTGAAATCACTGGCTCGGCTGTCCTTGCTTTTATTTTATCTTTTTGGATTTGTAGCTGTAAATCTGTAGAGGGATTTAGGATAAAGCTGAGGAATAGCCATCTATGATCCTGCTGCTGATTTTATTTAACTGTTCTGTGCCATATAATTTGAGCTTTTATATTCTTTTCCTGATGCATTATTACATCCTGATAAGTATTACAGCTTATGTGAAATAGAAACAGCCTGTTACAGGAAACTCAGAATCTGACACAGCCAAGTGGAACATAAATTTTATCTTATCTTTACTGTAGTCTCTTAACTCTATGAAATTTCAGTAATAAAGTTCTTTTGATCTTTATTTGTCCCTTCTCACCAAGCTGCGTCATGCTGGACCCCACATGTGTGGGGTTTGTGTGCACTTGTCAGAGGAAGGCTCAAAACTGACAAACGTGCTGTTGAAGATGACCCATGGGTGGGCACTGACCTGCATGTCCTGCTTTGTTGTCACCGCAGCTGCCGGCTCTGACAGGTGTTTTCCCTGGCAGGTACTATGTGGGCGAGCTGCTGTAACTGGTTCTGTGTGGATGGCTCCCCTGAGGAGATGCAGCCGCCGGCGGCAGCCCGAGCCCAGGCCTATTCCAACCCCGGCTACAGCTCCTTCCCCTCTCCCACTGCTTCTGAGCAGAGCTGCAAAGCCTGTGGGATGCTCTTCGACAGCTCCTCCAGCAAGGTGAGTCCTGAGCCTGCCCTGCCAGGCCAGCTGCCTTCATTTAGTTACAGACACACATTTTATAACAAGTCCTCAGATCTGGACATTCCATATGGGAGAAGACCGCTCACCTTGGTTCTGGGTCTTCGGTCATTCTGTCACAATTATCAGGCATCATTAATGGGACTGGAAATCCTTCAGCAGACTTCCTCAATGAGAAAGCCAAACTGCTGATAATCACTTAAAGAAGCATTAACTTTAGCATAAGTTATTAAATTTCTTATTTAAAAGCACTAATGTCCTTTAAAAATAATTATTGTGGCAAGAAGTTTAATAATGTTTGTGCTTTCAGAACAGGAAGATCTTCCTGCCTGTTTTCCAAATTATTGTTGCTCAAACTAAAAGCCAGTGAAGATTTTTGAGGGTGTGTGTAGAACTGCTGAGCAAAAATAGCCCCAGACCAAACCCAGATCGATTTTATCTTACTTGTAAACTTGATTTGTGGGTATATAAATGCCAAAATAATTGGTACCACAAGACTTAATTTGACAGCAAAACCTGCCTGGGGCATTATTTGGACATGGTGGGTCCTTTAATGCTGCTTGAAAATGTTCCAGTGAGGAAAATTGTTCTGTGTCCACACTCTGTGGCTTAAGAAGTGTCTGATCTATAGTTACTGAACTTTAAGTATGTGAGAATTTAAAAATAATGGTGAATTCTGACCACAGCCCTTTTAGATTATATGGGAAAGTTCATAAATTGGTTTACCTTGCACTTTTTATTTATGCATGAGGACACACATCTGAGGAATGGTGGGTCTTGGCAGAGCTGCTGCTCTCTACTCCCAGGGCAGCGGGGATGTTGATGCATTTTTGCACTGAGAAGTGCAGTTGCTTCAGGAATCAAACTCTGGTGATAAATTGTGGGGTGTGTGAGTGTGCTGAGACTTCTCCAGGTGCTGGGTCAGCTGCAGTGGGGCCCTCCCTGCTCGTGACTCTGTAATGTTGTCTTTGACATTGTCCTCATTAAGCCACATGTCCTCACAAATACTTGTGGAGAGAATTACCCTGGACCCAGCACTTGCTGTCGGGCATGGTTGCAAAGAGTGGATGGAGATAATTCTGAAATGAAACCATTTCAGGCAGTTGTGAGCTCAACAGCAGAAGCACAGCCCTGTTTTCCCCAGTATCTCCTAAATACCTGTTCTGTATGAGCTGCCCTTAGAGCAGTGTCTTGTACAGAGCCATCAATGGCTCCAGCTGAACTCTCTGGCTCACAGAGGAGAGGGAATGCTCTGGTGCACAAATTGTAGAGGATCTGCTAAAGCTGTTGAAAACATTCCTGCCCTCAGCAGCTTCCCCCTTTTCCTGTGGGATCTGGTGTCTGTAGCTGTGCTTGTGTCCAGCTGCTCCTGCTCCAGGCTGTCAGGGAAATTGAAGTTTATGTTCTATATTCCAAAGGGGGCTCCCAAACCTCCTCCCATCTTCCTGCTGCCCCAGCTCCTGAGCAGCGATCTCTGGGGGTGACTGGAGCCCCGTGCTGCAGGTGGGAATGCTGGAACAGCTGCAGGAGGGGCTGCCAGAGCTCACCCATCAGGTCTCTGAGGGAGTGGAAACATCCCTTGGAACACACTGGTGTGTTTGTGAGCCATGGGAATTCCTCAGTGCTGTTGCTGTGGAGGGAGCAGGGTATGAAATCTCACTGTGCTGCAAGGACAGCATGGAAAACTGCATTCTCTCTTGGGAGAGGCAGCACCTTTGAACTCCAGTGTCCAGTTAATGTTTATTCTGAAATACAGGGGATAAAAATTAATTCTTTCTGCACTGGTGACCATAAGGATAGCCTAGATTGCTTTAAAAAAGCCCAAACCCAACAAACCAACAAAAACCCCCCACATAAAGCATTTCAGGGCTGTCTGACCATGCTGACTGTGCTGTCAGTGAGCAGCAGTCAGATGTGGCCTGACCTTTTAAGAAAGTTTTAATGTACAACAACATCTGAAACTAATCCTTCTGAAGAACACAGTGCCTTGAATTAATGCCCTTTCAGTCAGAGTTTCAGTGAAGCTGTAAGAGCTGCTTGATACTTAGGTGTAGCCAAAATGTCCATGTCTAAACACTTGGTGCTCAGATACAGGCTGGGGAGGTTGTTTTTTTCCTCTGGAGATCAATCCTAGTGCTGAGCTGCTAAGTCAGAGACATTCCTGGGTTTATTTTCACTTCCCAAATGTATCCTTGGATAACTGAGGCAGGATTACTGTTAATTTCAAGGACATGTTTGATAGAAGAGTCCTTGTGCTGTGTTTGCTTTGTGGCACCTCAAGATGTGAGTGCTCAAGTAGGGGTTTTCTGGCTGGTGGAAGGTCCTTGGCAACACAGGGGCTCCCTTTGGAGCCAGTTTGGCAACTGCAGGCCATGGGGAGGCTTCCCCTGCCAGAGAAAAGTGGGGCTGCTTCAGGATTTTGGTTGTTTTGTGCATTTTTTGTGTTGTTGGGTGTTGGGGTTTTTAAATCTCAATTAATCTGATTTCTCCCATGTCAGAGATGGGGGATTCAGAGGACAAGTGTTACCAACAGGGTAATTTCCACTTCTCTGCCTTTGTGGATTTGTTTTGTTCCCCTGCTCTAGGCATGCATAGCCATCAGTTCCTGCCTCTGCCCTGAAAATTTCCTGAGGAACAGGATTGCTCCTGCAATCACAGGGTCACAAAAAGTCAATTACATATTCATTTTTTTATGGTGATGAAGTTAAGGAAAACTCCTCCAAACTGGATGTTCTGTGGAAATTGCCCTTCCTGCCTTGCTTTGTGATTGGTGAAAGTTGCTTTTCCTTGGCAGGCCCCCAAACAGCAGTTTTGAGATAAGGTTTCAAGAGTTTCTCTCTGTGGTAGAAATGTTAATGTCTTAAAATGCTTGAGCAGGAAATTGGGATTCTTTCCAGTAAGTGTCACTGTGAGTGTAGTACATTCACACTCTCTAAATGAGAGGCCTGGGGGTGTTAACTGGGGAGCAGGGAGGGTTTCAGGCTGAAAAGGGCATCAGAAAGAGCTGTTGTGAGCAAGTGGTGTATTTACACCCTGTAAAACATCTGCTTTCTTTCAGCTGGGATGTTCTTCAATCACTAGAGCAGTTCATAAAACATTTTTTTGTCTTTGAGTTTGTATTTATTACTTCTCCAACTCCACCTGTGTGTTTTTCCTTGCACAGCTCTGAAGGATCAGGATGTCAGGATTTCACAGAGGTGCTTGGCTTCTCTGAGACTGTGAATTGTCATTTTTAACCAGCACTGAAACCACTTCTTTCTTCCCTCAGGACTTTTTAACAGGCACGTAATGTGACTGTTCTGCTGCTATTCCTATTGGGAAATGTAGAATTTGCCTTTCCAAAGGGTTGAACAGTCAAGTTTCTGCAGAAGTCAACATGGACTGTGAGTGCTTGGAACTTCTGAAAATCAGGCCCTGAGTGACAAGATCAGAACCAGTATCAAATAGAAACATTTAACAACAGAATTCAGTCTGTAAAGTTTTTAACTGTCTGGGGCATATTTCCAAAATTTCCAACACTTTCTGTCTAGCACTAACTGGTATAAAGTGTGCATATTGTTTTCAAAATAAGCTATTTTTGTATAAATAAATGTCAGATTCTTTGATGTCTCTGAGATCTGGCTGTTCCCTGTCCCTCTTATGGTGAAACCAAGATTCATTTTGTGATTGCAGCAAATTGGAGGGAAAAAATAAAGGAGGGAGGAATGTCATTCATAGCAGGTATTTATGAAATGTTCTTAACAAGTTTCTTCAGTGCTGGAGCTTCAAAATGCACAGAGCAATGTGCACAACTAGCTGGAATGGAATTCACTCACAAGTCTGCTGCCTCCATCTCCTGATTTCCTCTGGCTTAAACTGCATGAGCAGGTGCAGAAAATTCCTTTCGTGTGAGGGAATCTTGTCAGGATATCGCATTTCATTCTGGGTAAATGGAGTTGGAATGGAACTGAGAAACCTGGTGATTGCTCAGGGATCAATCCTGTTCCTCCTCTAGGAACACGGGTGACCACTTGGTACTTTTTCGTGGATTGGAGGGTTTTGATTGTGCTTTAAGAGCAGCAGCTGCTCCCTTCGGCTGCGGCCGCGAGGGGAGCGCTGCCTGCACCGCCCTGTGCTGCTGGCACAGGGCACGGGCTGGCTCTGACTCCTTCCCCTCTCTTTCCCAGCACATCTGCTTGGACTGTAAGAAGAACTTTTGCACGTCCTGCTCAAACCAGCCCGAGGGTGGGCCCCTGCTCTGCCACCTCTGCCAGCGCTTCCGAGCCACGGCTTTTCAGCGGGAGGAGCTGATCAAGATGAAGGTGAAGGATCTGCGAGATTACTTGGCCCTCCGTGAGATTTCCACAGAGTTCTGTCGTGAAAAGGAGGACCTGGTATTCCTGATCCTTGGCCAGCAGCCTCCAATTACCCAGGAAGATCAGATAAGAACAAACACATTTAATACCAGTGAACAGCAAGACTTTGTGAGTCACTCCCCAACCAGCCTGGCCTCTCCTACCTCACACGATGAGTCCTCAGTGTCTGCAGATCCCATCTCAAGTCCAGAAGCTCAGGAACACCAACAGGTACAATCTCTGGCCAGAACCATCTTTTGCAAACTCATTCATCTCCATTTTTGGATTAACTACTAGGATGTTGCATGTGGTTTTGCTGTGTAAAGCTGTGACTTGATGTCACTAACTTTGATGTGCTGTTCATTATGGAATTTAATTTGGTGGGCAGTGCTGAATATCTCGAGCATTCACTCTCAGAACATCATCACTGCTCTGGGATGTGTTTTCTCTGGTGCTCTGGTCCACACTTCCATTGCCACACGATGCTCCTGGGATTGCTTCCTTTGGTCCTTGCTGATGGCTTCTGGCACATGTCTGTAGGTGTAATTAAGTAGTTGATACTGTTCTTTAATGCCTGTGCCAGATAACAAGGACAGTCTAAAGCAGTTTCGGATCTGGAACCGATCAGAGGTGATGGGGGATGGGTGAGGTTTGTGGTGTCTCCTGCACTCAGATCAATAGAAGACAAACCCTGAGTCTGTTGCCAAGTCTTGGTTTGTGATGAAAATGCAGTTCTGATGAACCTCAGCAGGGGCATTTGAGTTTAATTATTTTTTATTGACCTTGCTTTGTTTGTGTTTCTGCTCTCTGCTAAGGAAAGTTTACTCAGTGTTCGACATCTGCTCCTTGTCCTGTTACAAAGTTAATGGGTGTATTCAGTTCCCTGTGGGCCAGAGCTGTGAAAATGTGTGTACCTTCTGCTTCCTCAGCAGATTTACCTAGTTCAAAAGAAGAGTTCTCCTGGGAGAATGTTTTTCACAAATCATTAAAAGGCATTTTCATTACCTGGTTTTCTGGATATTGCCATTCCAGTTTTTACCAGCTCTGCTGTCTTCCCTCACTGCCCCATGATACATTTCAGCTTCTTGTCTTGACTTGCATGACATGGTGCTGCAGTTCAGGCTCTTTGATCCTGATTGTTATTCTTGGGCTCTGTAAATATTAACAAGTCCCCAGATGGATAGGTGGGATGGTAACGTTACAGTCTCTTTGTCAGTAGGAAACCAGAGGGAACAGTGGCTGCTGGGGGTGAGTCAGCTGAAATTACACTGCTCATTTTATTAAGTTCAAAGCAACTGCCCAGCTTTTCTCCTCCAGCTCTGTTGCTGCTGCTCCCTCACTCGGTGTCTCCTGTTTGCCCACTCCAGACCCTACCTGAGGAGGGGTTTGCCTGGTTACTGTGAAGATCTGAGCTGTTAGAGGAGGGTTCTGCAGAGCCTTGCACTGAGAGCTCTGCCTTCACACCACAGCACCGTGTGACCCTCAGGGAAGGACTGCACGTACCCTTACAAACTTGGTGTATACATTTGGTCTCCTCCTGATCCAGCCTGGAGTTCTGTACTGGGGCTTTTAAAGGCTCAGCTTCAGCAAGGGTTACTTTGTGTGAGTGCTGCACAGGGAAAACCCTCTGTGAGTGTGCCTGGCTTGTGCCTTGTCCTGCCTGTGTCCTTCCAGAGGTCAGGGACTGCAGTGACACTGTCCTGGAGTTGATTTCCCTACAGAAACCCACAGCTGGTGAAAGCTTCATTTCCTCTTCCAGGCCAATGGTCATGTGCCTCCGAGCCCAGCCTGGGGAACAGCAGCTGAGAATGCAGCAGAAGAAGCAGCAGCAGAGGATGAGATACAGGTTTGTGTGTCCTGGAACTGGATGGCAGGGAATACCAGGTTTCCTGGGCTGGATTTGCTACCAGACATGAACAGTAACTGAGATTGACCAAACCCAGTCAACCCCTTCTGTGACAACATCTGTCCTCCACATTCAGGAAGAACTGGTGTCACTTGGACACCATAGCAAAAATTACTAAGTTCTATCTCAAGATTTGTGTTTCTGGTAGATGTATTCAGAGTAGCCGCTTCTCTGTACATCCAAACCTGAACTCCTGCTAACACACATGCTGGAAGTTGATTGATATCATAGTTCAAGGTGTTGAGGGCAAGAATGATTCCCTCTTTGCTCCCTCCCAGTCTAGTGACTCCGAGGATAACCTGGTGCTGGGCAGGAAGGCCTCCCTGTCTGACCTGACGAGCGTCGGGGACATCAACGCGCTCTCCGTGCGGCAGCTGAAGGAAATCCTCGCCCGCAACTTCGTCAACTACAAAGGCTGCTGTGAGAAGTGGGAGCTGCTGGAGAGGGTCACTCGCCTCTACAGAGAGAAGGACCTTCAGCATCTAGGTGAGAGACTTAGCAGACGTGGGCCTGTTTTCCAGGTGTAGCCTTTTATGGACAGCTGTACAAGGAAATAGAACTTAGCTGACATTTCTGGTGCAGCCGAGTGAGGAGGAAGGAGGGAGTGTTTTGTCCAGAGTGAAAGGAGCCGAGCTCTGCTCACCACTCCTTGTTGTTTGAGGAGAAAGTTCTGGGAGCCCTGCAGCAGCAGCACAAGGGCTGTGCATCCTTCACCCTTGGTGTTGTGCTTGCCCCCAGCAGATCCCACTGGGCACTGCCTCACCCTCACAACAGCTGGTGGGTGGCTGGACACGACTGGATATGCTGAGCTCTTATCTCCTGGCTTGTGGTATCTGGCAAAGCCAGCAGGGAAATGCCCTGCCCAGGCAGTAAACTGCCACCAAAGAGCAGCTGGGAGATTCAGGGCATGTGCTCAGAGCAGTGGCTCCCAGGGCTGCCCAGCTGTGGGTAGCAGGGGTTTCACTCTCTTACCACCAGAATGTTCCTGGGCCTGCACAGGTGGCTGTGAGGGGACACAGGTGTGTGGAGAATATATCTGGCTTGATTTTCCAGGTGCCAGTTTGCACTTTGAGGGGATTCATTAAAATATATATATATTTGTAAATTAGTTATATGAGAAACTCACTTTAACACTTTGATTTCATACATTTGTTTCTCAGTGCTGTCCAAAGTATTGTTGTTTTGTTAAACACGTCTCTCTAGGCTTTGTCTTCTATGGATGATCCAAGATTTAAGACAGCAATTTTGGGGTTACATTCTCTCATTATCTTGTGCTTTTGATGCAATAGATCCTTTTCTTTCACTCACTCTGTGTCTGTATTCAATCACTGCTGTGTAGCAGCAGAGGAACTGGCATGAGGGGCTGCTGCATGTGCAGCACTGGGAAGCCAAACTCTGCACACATTCCAAGGCTGTCTTAAAAACTGAGACATCCCTTTGGATCCCGTATCTCTGGGAAGCTTTAACAGTTCTGTAAGCTCAGTATTGGAGAAAGTTCTTGCCAGTTGTTGAACCTCTCCTGATCAGAGCCCAGCCTGAACCTCCCATGGTGACCAGCAAAAAGCAGTTTTGGTTTAGCAACTCCCTCAAGGTTTTCAGCCCCTGCCTGGTAACACTTCTCTCCCGGCTGTTCTGATTCTCACCAAATCCCTCTCTTCTTCTGTTGCAGTTTTGGACACTGATGATCAAACTGGTGAGTGAGATCCTTGATCATAGAGTTGTTTATTGGGGAAAAACCCTCCAAGATCCAGTCCAACCAGCACTGCCAAGGCCACCCCTAAACCATGTCCCCAAATGCCACATCTGCATGCCACATCTGCACAACCCACCTCCCCCCAGGGTTGTTTATGCCACCACTGCCCTAAGCAGCCTTTTCTAGAGCTTGACAACCCTTTTGCAAATGGCTATCAGGAAAAATTTCTATCTGCACCTCCCTGGCACATCTTGAGGTCATTCCCTCTTGTGCTGTTACTTGGGAGGAGACCCATGTTGCTTCATTTGCCTCATCACTGAGAATCTCTGTGGCATTTGTTTCCATCTCACAGAAATTACTGTGTAAAAGCTAAAACTTCTGCTCCTTGCCAGCTGATGGAGCAGCCACAAAGGGAATTCCTTTGCACACCTTGTCCCTTGGGGAATCCCTTCAGCAGAGCCAACTGGGATTGCACAAACCTGCCACACCTCCCTTTGCCTGACCCCTGCGTGCTCTCCTGTCCCCTCAGGTGGTGCTGGGCCCCCCAGCACCGAGGACAACCTGTGTAGGATCTGCATGGATGCTCCCATCGACTGTGTGCTGCTGGAGTGTGGGCACATGGTGACGTGCACCAAGTGCGGGAAGCGCATGAGCGAGTGCCCCATCTGCCGCCAGTACGTGATCAGGGCCGTGCACGTCTTCAGGACATAGAGGTGGCTCTGGGCTCAGGGCTGCTGTGCCTTAAAGCCTCAGTGCTCTTAGGGAAAGGGCCAACATCCCTGCCAACAGCTACCCTGGAGATTAGCATGGACTCTGCTGCAAGAGAGGGAAGGAGGAAGCCTGGGGAAAGTGCTCTGCTCAAGCCATGCCCGACTCTGCTCATCCCACCATCGTGCTTTACACCACAGTGCCTGGACTCCTTGGAGCTCATTGCCAGCAGTCATTAACCACCTCCATCCTAGGAACATTTGAGGACAGATGGATGCCCAGCTTTCCACCAGGAAGATCTGCTCCAGAGGCTTTGTATTTTCCTCTGAATAATAAAAGTGAACTGGGGTCTCAAAAAGTGTCCTTTGTTTTGCTGCTCAGGCTATGCCCAGCAACAACTTGATTTTCAAAGATTAAAATGTCACTGTGCTTGTTAGTTTTATTTTTAATTTAATGTAAAATTGTTATGCTTGCAGGACAGGCAGACCATCCCTGCTTTCCCTAATTCCAGCCTAGTGCAATTGTGGAAAAATGTGTAATTTTATATCAAGGTTGTCTTTGTATTATTGAAAACTGTTGGGGAGGGAGGCTGGGAAGGCTCAGCCTTGCCCTGTATGCTGGGTTTTTGTTTCTATGCCAGAGGGAGGTTTCTGGTTTGATTTTTGTCGACTTTGACTTCACAGCACATGCCAGAGGTGGGGCTCAAACTGAACTGCCCTCATTGAGGGAGCTACAAATCCAAGGCTTGAGTCTTCCCCAAGGGTTAGTGAGGAAACCACAGAGCTGCAGAGAAGTGAGGACTCCACTGCTACACAATCATATTTAAGGACAGGTGACTTTGTCTTTTTTTAGAAGGGAATAATGGAAGAAAGCCTTTGTGTCCCTTGGATCCAGGAGCAATCTCCACTGCAGATCAGCTTGCCCATCCTCCCCAGGGCTCAGTTTTGCAGTTCTGTTACCTTCCACTGCTTGTCAAAAGCAGTTTTGTCCTTTCTGCTGGTGAGGGTGGGGAGAGAGGCTGTGTCCTGATCGCTGACAGCTCTCCTGGGCAGTGTGTTCAGCTGGAAGAGAGTTGCTAGAGCAGTCTGGCAGTTGTTGCTGGGGGTGATTCTAACTGGTGTCTTTTCCCCTCAGTGGCCTGCAGGCATCCAGGGCTTCAGGACTGACCGCAGCATCCTGCTGCCCTCAGTGCCCCTGGGCACGGGACTGTCCCCTAGTGCCCCTGGGCAGGGGACTGTCCCCTCAGTGCCCCTGGGCAGGGGACTGTCCCCTCAGTGCCCCTGGGCTGGGGACTGTCCCCTCAGTGCCCCTGGGCACGGGACTGTCCCCTCAGTGCCCCTGGGCACGGGACTGTGCCCTCAGTGCCCCTGGGCAGGGGACTGTCCCCTAGTGCCCCTGGGCAGGGGACTGTCCCCTCAGTGCCCCTGGGCACGGGACTGTGCCCTCAGTGCCCCTGGGCAGGGGACTGTCCCCTAGTGCCCCTGGGCAGGGGACTGTCCCCTCAGTGCCCCTGGGCACGGGACTGTCCCCTAGTGCCCCTGGGCAGGGGACTGTCCCCTCAGTGCCCCTGGGCAGGGGACTGTCCCCTCAGTGCCCCTGGGCTGGGGACTGTCCCCTCAGTGCAGGGCAGCTGAGGCTGAGCCCCCCTGTGCAGAGCAGTCCTGGCTGCTCTGGGGACAGG
Organism: Anomalospiza imberbis; assembly: GCF_031753505.1. Classification (NCBI taxonomy): domain Eukaryota; kingdom Metazoa; phylum Chordata; class Aves; order Passeriformes; family Viduidae; genus Anomalospiza; species Anomalospiza imberbis. Next base: position 5,509,867 of record NC_089700.1, read on the forward strand.
GGATGGCTCTGTGTTCCAGCCTGGCTGCCAGCAGAGAACAGCACAAAGCCACAGGGGCTCTGCAGAGCCTGCCCTCACAGCTCCTGGGGCACTGAAGTGCAGCTGCAGGGACAGCACCAGAGCTCCTGTGCAGTGGCAGTGATGTCAACAGCACATGCACCTGGTGTGCTCTGCACAGGGCAGTTCCAGGAGCTGCAGCCAGTGCAGGGTCTTTGCTCTGGGCACTGCAGCCAAAACAACACCTGGGAGGAGAAATCCATGGCTCAGGAGGCAGCAGGAGAGAGCCAGGGATTTCTCACTGAGGTGCTCCCAGAACTGCATAAAACTGCAGCAGCTGCTGCACTGACTGAACTCAGCATTCTGAGTTCTACCTCTGTCCCAGGTCAGGCTGTTCTGTAATCTCTGATTTAAGATCCAGCATGAGAACAAACCGAACAAGTCAGTGCAACACGACACAGAAAAGGGCAGGTAAGAAGTGACTGTTTGCTCTGGAGAGAGCACAGGGACCTCGAAGAGCTGCAGGAATACACAACGTGCTCAACAGCCTCATTTAGGAAATCCACTGTGAAAATTCATGTCATATTTTTCAGTGAACTCAGGGCTGGGGGAATTTAGCAGGAAGAAGATGATTCCCCTATGGATAGATGTACTTTTCCTTGTAGAGGGTAGGCTTAATTTTCTACAGCAATTAAATCAAGCTGCAGATCAATGCCTGAAATTTTAGGGATGAGAAGATCCACCGACCCTGTGACTTTAAAATGTGCTTTGTGAAGGGAGGACTCTTCTTGTTTCCCCTGTAAAAATGGATTCTCTACTTATGGATATGAGTTGTTTTTAAAGGAAAATCAAAACCTGGCGGAAACTGATTAATGATCCAAAGGAATATAATGTTCTGAACTAATAAAGTAAATTGAAATATTTATGTGCTTTATGTACACTGTACATTGTTTAAAGATTTTAAAACTTAATATTCTACTTGAAAGAGCATGTTATTCACTATTAAATTCTCTGGTACTATGACAGTTCAACTTACTAGTTTTGGTACAGAAGTTTGGTTTATAATTTTGTAATAAAGTTGAATTGTGATTTAGTTAACTTTGTTTCTGACTCTGTTACAAGCAGAGATCCTACAGCTACTGCTGAACCTCAGCCAGAAATTGGGATTCCAGGTGCTGAAATGCTGTTAGTGGGGGGGTACAGAAGAGGTGGAGGAGAAAAAATTACCTGACAACACAGATGACCTTGGCACCACAGCCAAGAGTCCCATGGAGCTGCTGCTCTGTTTTCCTGAGCAGGAAGAGAAGAACCTTTGGAAAATAAGTCCTGACAGCAAAGGAGAAGCTGCTTCAGTTTTATTTATCTATAAAAATACCCAAACTTTAAAAACCCAAGGAGACTAAACCAGCACCTGGTAAGGGCGGTGGACTATAGTATAGGCAGGAAAATGGGATTCAGCAGTGACATTTCTTCAGAGAACTTTTTAAATTCACTCCATAGGGCTGCTCTGGATCTTTGTATCTACTTCTGAGGGCACTTCCTGTCTATCCACATCTCCATGGAGGGATCTCCCCGTTCCCTCCACCTCCCCATTCCCAGCTGTCCTGTGCCAGCACTGCCCCCTGTGCTAGCACGGCGCCACCAGCCTGCGCTTCCGGATGCACTCCCAGATCCACCTGGGAGTCACCCGCTGGGCCCCGGGGTTGTCATCAATGTCCCCAATCACGTGGGTGGCCGAGGCCGTGTCCAACTCTGCCACCAGGTCCCCGTCGAAGGCAATGAAGTAGCGGCGGATTCGGTCAAAGTCCTTCACAGAGGGCGCCAGGTAGAGCTTCACCCCCGTGAAAATGTCCAGCAGCGGCTGCTGAGGGGGGAAGGAGAAACAGCTTGGGCAAAGCTTTCCTTGGAATGGAACTGAACAGGCATTCCTTGGAATGGAAGTGAACAGGCATTCCTGGGAATGGAAGTGAACAGGCATTCCTTGGGATGGAACTGAACAGGCATTCCTGGGAATGGAACTGAACAGGCATTCCTTGGAATGGAACTGAACAGGCATTCCTGGGAATGGAACTGAACAGGCATTCCTTGGAATGGAAGTGAACAGGCATTCCTTGGAACGGAACTGAACAGGCATTCCTTGGAATGGAAGTGAACAGGCATTCCTTGGAATGGAAGTGAACAGGCATTCCTTGGAATGGAAGTGAACAGGCACTCCTTGGAATGGAAGTGAACAGGCATTCCTTGGGATGGAACTGAACAGGCATTCCTGGGAATGGAACTGAACAGGCATTCCTTGGAATGGAACTGAACAGGCATTCCTGGGAATGGAACTGAACAGGCATTCCTTGGAATGGAACTGAACAGGCATTCCTTGGAATGGAAGTGAACAGGCATTCCTGGGAATGGAAGTGAACAGGCATTCCTTGGGATGGAACTGAACAGGCATTCCTGGGAATGGAACTGAACAGGCATTCCTTGGAATGGAACTGAACAGGCATTCCTGGGAATGGAACTGAACAGGCATTCCTTGGAATGGAAGTGAACAGGCATTCCTTGGAACGGAACTGAACAGGCATTCCTTGGAATGGAAGTGAACAGGCATTCCTTGGAATGGAAGTGAACAGGCATTCCTTGGAATGGAAGTGAACAGGCACTCCTTGGAATGGAAGTGAACAGGCATTCCTTGGGATGGAACTGAACAGGCATTCCTGGGAATGGAACTGAACAGGCATTCCTTGGAATGGAACTGAACAGGCATTCCTGGGAATGGAACTGAACAGGCATTCCTTGGAATGGAACTGAACAGGCATTCCTTGGAACGGAACTGAACAGGCATTCCTTGGAATGGAAGTGAACAGGCATTCCTTGGAATGGAAGTGAACAGGCATTCCTTGGAATGGAAGTGAACAGGCACTCCTTGGAATGGAAGTGAACAGGCATTCCTGGGAATGGAAGTGAACAGGCATTCCTTGGAATGGAAGTGAACAGGCATCCCTTGGAATGGAACTGAACAGGCATTCCTGGGAATGGAAGTGAACAGGCATCCCTTGGAATGGAAGTGAACAGGCATCCCCTGGAATGAAACTGAACAGACCACAACTGTCCCAGCCTCCCCCCACCCTGCTGTGGGTGCTGTCCGTACCTTCTTCCCGTTGTCCTCCATCTCAGATGCTTTTCTTTTCTCCCCTCGTTTCTCCTCGGATTTTTGAGGGGATCCAATGATTGCTTCGCTGTCTAAAAACAAAAATTTGGCTCGTGCATGTGCTCTGTCCAGATACTGGTTGAGTATTAATGTTGGGGGAAAGAGTAAAGAGCAGAAGGGAAAAGTTTCCTCCCCTTTCTGGAAAATCCATGAATTACTGTCACTAGTGAGACACATTTTTGTACTGGAAATGGTGTGGGGCAGCCTCCTGCCCCATTCCCAGGCTGCTGCTGCCACCTGCCCTCCATGCTGTCACCACTCTGGCCTCTGTGAAACTGCTCAGCTATCTGCTTCATGTTCCAGCTCAATTCACCAGGAATCACCTCCAGCCACGTGTCTCTTTATCCACATGAATTCCATCCAAATCAAATACTGGCTCATGGCCAACAATCTCTAACCAAAGGGCTGTGACCTGCAGAGATGGGAGCAGTGAACACCAACCTGAACAGCATCATCAGAGCTGTTTCCATCCCTCTTTTCCTAATCCCAGGACATCTCAGAGCTGTGGCTACTAAATTCATACAGGGCCAAACCAAGGATCTGAACAGCTTTGACCATTAACCCTAAGATCCACGTGAAAGGTGGGAGCATCAAGTCTCTCACAGAAGGCAAGGACCCAGAGCCAGCCCGCCCCAAGCACAGAGGCACCATCATCTTACCTTCTGCCTTCTGGGCTTTTGCAGGTGACTTGCTTGTGGGACTCTTAATACTGCTGTGAGGTGTGGAAGACCTGGAATTCCCATCATTCTCTCCACTGCTGCCAGCCGTGGACTCATCTTCCTCCCCAGCTGTAACACTGAAATCAGCCTTCTCCTTGGAGAGCTGGTACAGCTCCTGCCCAGAGAAACAGCACTGATCATGTCTGACACTGGACACGAGCTGTGATGCAGACTGCTCTGGTGTTCTCCTCCCTGAAGTGTTTGCTCAAAAGCCTTTTCTTCCTGCACCTCTCTGCAGTCATTTTCCTGTCACCTCTGTCCCAGCTCCCTGCATTCCACCCCTCTCCTGGCATTAAGGGAAGCCACACAGGGAGGAGCAAAAGCCACATTCACATCATGTGCAACAGAACAAGAGCCTGAAGGATGGGCAGTGCCCAGTGCTCACTGTGGGAAGGGCCCATTTGCAGAGGGTGTGTTCCTCTCTCCTGCCCACGGGGATCCTGGCAGGCCCTGGGGGCTGCATCACTCCTGCTTTCCATGGCACAGCAGCCCTGGCAGCTGCTGCCAGCCCCAAACTGCAGCAGCTCCCCTGAGCACAGAGCTCCCCCAGCTCTCCCACTGGGGTGGCTGCAGCCCAGGGGTCCTGGCTGGTGCCACTTGGCCCCCGTGCCCCAGGATAGCCACAGGCACTTCCCAAATGCCTCTCCCAGTCTCAGCAAATGATGGGAAACTGAGTGAGTGCGAAGAGAACAAAGGTCTGCCCAAGGAGGTGGTGGAGTCACCGTCCTTGGACGTGTTTAAAAAAAGCCTGGACGTGGCACTCAGTGCCATGGTTTATTTGCTGAGGAGGTGTTAGGTCATAGGTTGGACTTGATCTCAAAAGGTCTTTTCCAACCAAGTCCATTCTGTGATTCTGTGGTCACCTCTGAGGAAGGCAATTCCTCACCCTGCCACAAGAGCTGATGGAACCAACTGCCTGCAGAGGCTTCTCTGACAGGGCACAACAGCTCAAGGGACCTGGGAGGCCTCCAGCAGAACAACCCGGCCCGAGGCTGGCATGAAGGGAAAACGGAAGGTGCCATGACAGGCAGCAGGTGCCTTTGCATGCTGTGATTTGTCTGAAGCTCAGCGTAGTGCCAGAAGCTGCAGGGCCCCGTGCTGACCCACCTTGAGCTGCTGCAGGTTGGTGGCTGTCTGCCAGTCCTTGTCGTCGCGGATGCGGGTGCAGCGCGGGAAGCGGATGGAGATCCCGTCCGCAGTGTGCGCCTCGGCCTTGGAGAACTCGGCCCCCGTGATCTCCCACACTGGGGCTTTCTAAACACACAGGGAGGAAGCCACGTCACACCCCTGTGCTCCCTCAGGAGCCAGCTCAAAGTGTCTCACTCCTACACACTCTCCACCCCAGCACAGCTCCATATACACAAAGTGACCTTGCTGGTCACCTTCATTATTAAAACCTACTTTTTCTCTAAGCCAGAGATCCTTCACTAACACAAAATCCCAATTTCTAAGTGACACCTTCTCCTTCAGGCATACAGAGCATACTGACACACTCCCTACAACAACAGCAACTTGTGGGCTGCAGTTGTGTTTCAACCCTTTTAAGTCAGATTCCTCATATCTCAAATTTAAAGCAAGCTCACTTCTGGAAGGGATTTAATGCACAAGAATATTTCCCAAAACTGCTGCAGGTGTGATTTCTTCATGAAGCTCTTAGCCTCAAATGCACCTGCAAGATTGAGAGATAAAAACTTGTGCTTAATTTCCCATTCCAAGTATGAAGATTTATTTTGTAACAGAGACAACTTCTAAGTTGTCCTTCTAAAGGATTTATAGAAGATTGCAGAATAAGGACTGGGAAATGTTAAATGATTATGAGAGCACTTACCTTTGGATCTGGGACAATGAAGTCTGGGTAGTAGATTTTGTTAATTTTTAGCCACCTTGGAATTTTACTAGGATCCTATTAATTAAAAGGACAAAATTCAAATCACTGACACTTATCATCACATATAAACCCAATTCTACAACAGAAGCTGCTGAAAAACATCCTAGAAGTAGATCAGCAAAGAGGTATTACACTGCCTTTGCATGGATGGAACTTGCTCTGATCTGCAGCCATTTCTCTCGTCTAGAAAATCACAAGTATTGCCTGAAACACATCCCTCAATTCCTGTCATTTTGTGTGTGAAACAAGAACAGTTGATTCAATTGTGATTAATGTAAAACTACCATTTTTTTCAAAGATTCTACAACCTCGATGCAAATGGCCTTCAGGATGTCAAGGTGATATTAAAATTCAGCTCTCTGTTTATTTGTCCAGCCTTGAAAAGCAAGATAAATCACTGACAGAAATCTTAACTCCAACCCCAGGTTATGGAGCCACCAGACCAGAGCCTGACTGAGCATTTCCCTCCCACAGCCCCATCTAGTGACTGCCTTTGCCAATCACAACGTGCCCAAAAATCCAGATTAAAAATTGCCATCTTCCCAACAAAACCTTGTCCTAGCAGGAAACAGATGGTGCCTGGCTTCCCACCCAGTGTCTGGGTACAGAAACCAGGCAGTGCCTCCTCCAGGAGCTGGCTGCTCTGACACCTCACTTGTGTCAAGTGGTTGATGAGCTTTAACTCTGATTCATTCCTGGCAGGGCACTTCCACCCTGCAGTGAAGCAGCTCCTCTAAGGGCAGCTGAGCCCTTGGCTGAGCATCCCTGGGCTCCCCCCTCTCACCTTGCTGATCTTCACCATGTCCAGCTCTGTCTGCAGACGTGCCAGGGTGGCATCATCGTGGCCACCAGAGCACTTGGTCACCGTGCACCACTTCTCACTCTTGGGGTCGTAGCAGCCCATGAGGAAGATGGACATCATCCCACCTGCACAGAGACAGCAGGGTTCACACCTTGCACAGGACAAGCCACAGCTTTTCTGAGCCAAAACCCTTTTGTATCTTTGGGAGTCAAAGGGGCCTGGGCTTGTGATGGTTGCAGGGCCACTCACAAAGCTGAACAGAGCCCCTGCACTGTGCAACAGCCCAGCCCAACACCTCCAGCTCTGCTGTGCCAAGCAGCCCACAGCAAAGGCACAGCAAGGACATGATGGGCTGCAGCAGGTAACCACTGCTCCAGCCACCCTCATTCTGGAGGCCCGGGACAGGAAAACCTTGGGAGCTCCTTGAACAGACAGATCTCTGACTTAAGCCAACTGCAGACCTACCTTTACTGCCTTGTCCATAGAAAGCCCCCAGCACCACCAGGTCAGCAGTGTCAGCCATTGCCCCCTCGTTGAGATAATCCTTCTTCACCTTCAGCCAGTGGCGTTTCCCTGGCTCATAATTACCCTGTGCAAAGGAAGGCAGAGCCCCCTCAGAGAGATCCCCTGGTGGGCAGCAGCTCCTCAGACAGCCCTGGCTTTACCCAGCTCAGCAGCTCCTGAGCACAGCAGGAGGAGCAGCTTGGACTGGATGTCAGCACTGAGAGGAACCCAGAGATGTTTCTAGAATGATCAGTGTGTGATTCTGCCTCAGAGCTGACTCTGTTGTCATTCCCAAACTCCAAGCTGACAGCAGTACAGAGTGAAGGAAAACTTGCCTTTATATCCTTCAGCACCAGCCCTTCCAGCCCCTCCCGGATGACCCGGGTGATCATGTCTGCCAGATCTGAAGCTTTCTGCAAAGGAGAGGGATCATGGTTAGCTCAGGACTGTAAAAAGGGCTGAGCTCTTCAGGCTTTGTGTTTGGAGCAGTGGTGCACTAAACCCAAAGCAACTGCACAGAGAAGAAGAGGTACTTTCACAATTGTTTTCCAGAAAGGATCCTGTACATGTTCTCTTTGCTGCACACCCAGTGACTAAGCTGGGAATATGTCCCCAGAAGAGGTTGTTTGGTTAAAAAGTACCCCCCAGAGACGTGGCTGCCCCACTGGCTGTGTCCCAGTATGTCCCAAGTCAGATTTGCTCAGCCAGCAGTGCCTGCTTCCTGCTCCATCCAACTGCCTTGGGACCTATGAACCTTCTTCAGCCCAAAATGTCCAAGCGTTCTCCACCAAAGCCAAGGTGCCACAGAAATCAGCAGCAATGGGGAAAAATAATGGAACATCAGGCTTGTGCATAATCTAAGGAAAATCCCAGCATGCTGCTGCCTAAATGTAGGTTTTAGCAGCCAGGATGTCTCAAGGCTGTGTGGCACAAAGCTGCCAGTTTGGGAAGTGGCACAGTCTGGCTCCCTTCAATGGGGCTGCAGTCACAGCTCTGCACTGCACAGCACACACTGAGTGACAGCAGGATGTAACTCCTCCTAACAGGGTCAGAGTGACAATGGCTACAAAATCATTAACAAGCCATAAAACCTGAAGTATGCAAGTTAAGATTATACTGAAGGGGTTGGGGCCAGAAAAAGATGGGAATACAATGCTGGCTCAAGAAGTCTTGCACACCGAGCAGAAGGAGAACCATTTAACCAGGGTGAATTTGCAGAGTTAATCATAAAAAAGCTGGAGTTAATCATAAGTGCTGGAGGAGCAGGGTTAGGGTTGTAGGGGCACACTGGACTCACTGTGACATGTTTCATCTCTGAGAACAGGATCCTGTTGGGGATCTCCACCATGTTGTCGTGAAGGAACTTGCGCCGTTCACACAAGGGCCTAGAGCAGGGCATGGACAGTGAGGGACAAGCAGCAATCCCAACAGGAACATTGAAAAAACCCATTAAAGTAATTAAATCATTCATCCTAGAGAGCTCCAGAGAGGACAACTAGCTCTTACTTTCCTCCAGGAAGTGACAGAATGGCAATTCCAATGTTAACAGAGGATGTGAGATGAGCAGCTGAGATGCAGCTAATCCCAGGGCTTTGGAGAGCAAGAGGAGCTCCAGAGAAAAACTCCTTGGCACAGCAAGGTCCCTCCCATGCTGCCCTGATTTCCCAGTGAGTGGCCAGTCTGACAGCCCAGGTGAACTGGTCTGTCTGCATTAGTGGGGCTTTCCAGCCAGTTCATCCCAGGAAACCAGCCCAGCCACTCTCCCCTGCCAGCCACACCTGTCCATGAGGCTGATGTCATTGAAGTAGATGCAGTCAAACACAAACAGGCAAACGTTGGCATCCTGGAAAGCAGCTTTCTGAAATACAATTAACAGGATTCTGCAGTCACAGCAAACAGTTTTAGCAAAGTAATAAAAGGATGGATTTTTATCTCAGTAATATTTTAGGTATGATAAGCTTGTGCCTCTTCTAAAAGAAGCATTCTGAGAATTAAGATTTTACACTGAATGTGTTCAAGCACAAGTTAAGAACATAAAAAAATGTTTATTTCCTAGGAATGGAAAATAATGCTAAAAATATTAATCATTTTGGGCAATGCAACATCTGTCACCACTGCTGCAAAAAACCCACCACATTTCTACAGACAGAAGATTAATGGCTACTTTTAACTTAAGCACTTATAGATTCATTTTCATTTTCCTGTCCTTTTCCTCACCCCCATTCAGTCTAGACACAAGCACTACATAACATTTGCATGGAATAATCACTGCATCCCTGTGGTCTCCCAGGCTGCCATGCATTGCTCGAGCCATGAGAAACAATGACAGAATTGCAAGATTTTGCAAAGATTTTTTTAAATATTATTGTAATATTAATTTTAAAATAGTATTTTAATATTAGTATATTGAAAGTAAGTTCTGTTAATGTCCTGCCAGTGACCAGGTTAATATCAAATCTACTGTATTACAGCAGTACCTTTTCAACATCAGCCCTCTCAATAATCTTATTTTTTTCCCCAGATGCTTTAACAAGCATCAGAGCTCTGAAATTATCCTGTGATAACAGATTGTGTTCAAGTCAGCAGAGTAACAGCCTCCAAACACAAAAACCATTTTTATTTAATTTTTTTTTACCTTGTGCACACCAAGAGTCCCAAAAGGAAGTGGCTTGCCAGTTTTATTGTCAATCAGGAGAACTTCTGAATCCAGAATCATACTTTGCCCACCAGGGAAAGCCTGGGGGATGAAATCCTTAAAATGGGCTACCTTGGAAAAAGAAAAAAACAAAAGAAAAATAACTGGCTGAAGAGAGGGACTCACTCCAATGCAGGTGTTTTCTCCACAAGTGTATGAGGCACATGTGGCACATCTGCACTTCTATGGTACCCACAGCAGTTTATAAATAGAAAAATGAGGCTTTAATAAACAGAACCAAGTCACCCAACTGGCACCAAGGCTCCCAAAATGCAGTGCATAGAGAGGATTCTACAGCAGCCAGATGAAATTTAATTTCAAGCTCTTAACGTGCACCAGAATTAAATGATTACAGTTTTAAGTGTTGCTTTTCCACGTCTATATAAATTAGGAATGAGAAGGAATCCTCCTTGCCTATAGAAGAAAACTATTGGGAATGCAGTGGAGGAGCTGGCACAAGGGGTGAGGCAGTGCCCAGGTGCTTACTTTGTGGGGGAGCACAGGCTTGAGGCTCCTGCTGAAGTAGCTGAAGTGATCCCCGTTCTTGTGCACCTGCACGCGCTCGCCGTCGTACTTGATCTCGGCGTACATCCCGTTGGGACACTTCTTCATGGCGTACTCGATGGACTTGCAGGCCTCAGCCTGGGGAGAGAGGGGCCAAAACCCAGGTGACACATGGAAAATAAAGTTACTCTTACCTAAGTTTGTGAATGAGCTACTATGAATCCCCTTGTAGAGCTTTTTGTCCAGAACCTCTGTTAGTGAGTCCTAGTTTTCCTTAATTATTCACTTACTAATATCTGCATATGCCCAGATAATTACAGCTTTTCAGTGCTTATCCCCTCCAAATGCTTTAAAATGTGCACCGTGCCTTTTGTAGGAGTGTGCTCAGCCCAGAAGTAAATATTAAACTCTGCTTTGTTCATACAAAAAGCCAGACTTATTTGAATCTCTAATCCACTGGAAAGCTTACAGTATTTCCAGAGAAAGGATCAACTTCTGCAATGACAGCAAATACAAAAGACTGAGAGCAAGGCAAGGTTTTAGCTTGGCAATGGCACTGAAGGTGCAGGTACAGAGTATATCAAATACTTGGCCTGGTGGTAGGAGATGCTTTCTAAACTGGCATTAAAGAACACTGAGCCGGGCACAGCCAGCCCACGCTGCACAGCCACTGCCCTGGCTCCTCGTGAGGGTCTCTGCTCCGTGCCTGGCTGCCAGGAGGGGCCCAACCTACCAGCATGGGCTGCACTGGGGTCATGAGTGAGGCCTGCACGCTCAGGGTCCTCTTGAGCCCTGGCACCTTCTCTGCCTCCTGCTGGTTCTGCAGCACCCGCTCCACCACGTCCTGCAGGTTCCGTGAGGCCTTGAACGCCTCGTAGGCGTTGGGATCCAGAGCGTCCAACCTGCAATGCATGGAGAGAGGGGGAACATTGACCAGCCTCAGGGCTGCTGCTGCTGCTGCCTCAGAAATGAGCACTTCTGGGTTTGTGTCACTTACACGTGCTTTGCTCCAGCATTCATTTTCAAGTCATGTTTAATTAGCCTGATGATACACTTCAGGTCGTTGCCTGTACACCTGAAGAAGAGAAGATTCAGCAAAGGTGTCAGCTGAACAGAAGAAACTCACCCAGGTCTCTTTAAAAAAAGGCCCTCCCTTTGCAGAGGGTTTAACCAATCATGTTAACAGTGACACCTCAGAGACAAAAGGGAATATCCAAAAAGCTTTCCAGCATCTTGATGCCAACATTAACTCTGCCTCAGTGTTGATGTACCTTCCAAAATTTACTTAATTAATGCATCAAGAGTAACTGATTGGAAAATCCTCAGCCTCAGATCAACACAAACTGAACCAGACCAAAAATCTTTGTCTAAATTACTTGAAGGCTTTTTCCAACATGCTTAAGAACAGAAACTTAATTAACAGCTAAGCACCATTAGGGTGTAATTACAAATCACTTGAAGTGTCCTGACAGGTAGTGAGAAGTTCTCTAGCATGAACGAGAGCCATAAATGCTCTCCATTGCTGTCAAGGTGTCTCAATCACACCACTAACAGCAGCTTACAGATGCTAATTAAGTTCAGTCTTGGTGGCTCATGATTAATTTTTCACCTACTCCAGCTTGTAGAGAACCACTCCAGTGTTTGGGCAAACATTCAGAGGCTGATTCCTTCCCTCACCTGCGACTGATCTGCTGCAGGACACTCTGCTGGTCATCCTCCTTGGTGAGCTTGGACAGCTGGATGAGGAACTCATCGACCTCCTGGATGGTCAGGAGGCTCTTGGCTGCTGGAGGACAGGTCTTGCTCTGCTCGAAGAAGATCCGTATGGTCTCAGAAACGTCTCCCTGTCTCCAAAAATAACACCAGGGTGTGGATGAGAGGCATGGCCAGAGAATGGGGATGCCACTGGGGATTCTGCATGGTTCCAGTGAGGATTAAGGATAGGAGTGATGCTGGGATTGCATGAAGAAATCAGAATCAAACACTTAAAGAAGCTGCCACGACACATAAAGCTGCTCAGCTGTTTAATTTGCCAAGAAAGGTAATTAAGAGTACCAGCATCATCTCATGGCTCTATTTTTCACTGCTGCAGCAGCACAGACCCTTTATTTCCTCAGGATGAATCCACTTGTAAATCCAAGGACGTGGGGCAGGCTAGTGATGTCACTAGAAGGCACTAGAAGGCAGTACACAGCAAGGCAATGAACAGAGATGAAAGAATTACTTTTTTTATCTAATTCACCCCTTTTTCTGCACCTTGCAGTGAATCAGAGGGTGCACAGTCAATCACCAGCTCCTGTGCACAGGGACTCAATGCACAACTGAGCACCTGCAATAGTAGCAGCTTAATTGTATTAACCACCTGCAGCTGCCAGTGACAGGTCTGTTAATTGAATCCCAGGTTTTGATGTGTGATGGTACAAGAACTGTAATATAACTCAGTTCTGTAGCAATGTGCCAGACAAAGAAATTTAGACAAACAGATGCAGCCCACCTCGCCTAGATAATTTTAGTCTTGCTTTCTAAAGCTTTGCCAGGTGAATTCTTATCCTGCTTTCCATTCAAACATGGTTTTCTACATGTTCCAGATGGCAGAAAGTGTTATGAAAACTGCTAAAGCCAAGGAAAAACAAAATAAATCACCAGCTCTCATTCTAACAGTCAAGGTAAGGAGTAAAAAACCTAAACCATTACAGAATTTCCATAAGCAAACAGCTGAACAGCAGAAATTGAGAGCTGCTGTCTGCACTCACCTGCTCCAGGTCCCGGACCATTTCTTCCTGGTTGCAGTTAAAAATCCTGCTGAACAGCTTTACAATCTGTTTATCATTCAAGTTGTAAACTATTTTAATGACACCTGGTAACAGCATCTTAATGGTCAGGTATACATCACCATGGAAACCATCTGGTGGAAAAAAAAAGTACATTATAACAGTAAGGATTTATTTTCATGTCCAGGCTCTGGCTGGTTGTGTCCAAACCCTGGGGATAAAACTCACAGTTAGGGCTTGGGATTCTTAGGGAAAATAGCCATAATTTGCCTCTAAATCTGACCTCAGCACTAAATTTGGAACCTACAACACCTGAGTGAGACATTTTTGTCCAAATTTGATACTTAAAAGAGTTCACTTTTCAAAGATTATCTCCACAGTTCAGAAATCACCACAGCACAAGGCTAGGACCACACAACAATCAGATTTGAATTTCCCCTTCCCTTTTGAGATCAGCCTTTCAAGCTGATTCTGAGAGAGTTGAGAATTCCCAGTTGGAGTCATACCTCCTGCAGATCCCTTCCTGAGGAAGTCCTGGATGATCTGAGTTTTCACATTGTAGCTTGGCTTTTCAGCCACCATGGCGCAGAGCTTGCGGAATTCCCGCAGCAGGCAGTCCTTGTGCTTGGGATCACACCTGGCTGCAGACAGGCTGGGCTTCTGGGCAGAGTTTGCAGGGGCATCTTCTGAATTCTTTGGCTTAGCTGCATCAAACACACCACAAGTTGTTTTTCTAACAACACGGAGCAAATGTTGAAATTATCTCTGCCTGGCAAGCTGGGAACAATCCCAGTGTGCTGGCGAAGCTTCAGAGCTAAAATTTATGACTTTTATAAAAACCTTCCAACTATTTTTACCTTTCACATCACACCAGAATTTCCTAGATCTTAATTTTACCAGAAAAATATGGCTAAAACATGGTGAAAATTATTTTCTCCTTCCAGATGCCTCTGTTTTATCCATTTTTTTTCTACTTTTGGCCTTCAAAGCAAGACATTTCTCTAAGGTAATTTCTAAAATTGGGGAATACATCCCCATCCTCTCCTAACACCAGTCCCCTAAGGAGCTGATGTCTTTGGCTGTGTTGTGGCTCTGGGCAGTCTGGAGCTCCAGGTGGGTGTCAGGTCAGTCAGAGCTCACAGATGGACTGTCCTGCTGGCAGCTGCTCCTCAGGACAATTTTTTTTCTTTCCATGAACACAACTGAGAATCCCTCAGCAGTTTTTTCCAGATTTTGAGCCCCACATGGGATAACTTTAGCCTACATCTTCAGTTTGCAATGAGCCAATGGATGCAGGGAGATGGAGTCAGCCTGACAATGTGGGTCATGGCAGAACCTTTGTTTCCTTGGGAAAACTGGAAATCCAAACATCTTTCAAGATGTTCTTTCAAGACTGACAAACCAGAATTAAAACCCCCTAAGTCATCTACAGATAAAAACCTACAGATCTGAGCCAAGCTAAAACACCTCCTGATGTTGAGATTAACAGAAATTAATTTCCCAGAACCAGTTTCTTAGTTCTTACCACTGAATCCAGAGAATTTCTTTGGTGGATCTTTTGTGGTCAGCTGTCCTGTGGCAGTGAGTTTTGCCTGCACTATCACCTTTTTCTTTGGGGTACCTCCAGTCTTGGAATTGGCTTCTGGAAAGCAGAAAGGTTCAAAGAGGCAGTCAGGAATAATCTCATACATCCTTCACCATATTATGGTGGAGGATAAGCCTTAAAAGAAAAGCCTTAAAAGAAATGGCAATTGGAAGAGGAAAAAAAGTTGTTTTCTCAGATAACGAAAGTTAGAAGAATATGTAATTTATTAAAGATCACAGAAAAATGTGGAAATGGAAAATAACTGATGCTTCCTCATGGGTTTTATTTGCCCATGAATTAAATCACCTAGGCCTTGTCCACAACCAGTTGTGACAAATGAATTGAGGAGTGTCACTGCAGAAGTGACCAATTCTTCCCTTTCCTACACAGCTGAGGCAGGGATTGGAGCAGCACCACACACTTTGTCCCTAAGCCACACAAATAAATCCATGAGGATTTCATGGCAA